>NC_091438.1:97350621-97677926 GCF_964237555.1 Oryctolagus cuniculus
AGATATGTGAAGATACAGAGTCGAGGTGGGCACCTGCCAACCAAGGAGAGAAGACTGGAACATATCCTTCCCTCATGACCCTTGGAAGAAACCAACATGGCTGACTTCTTGATCTCCAGCCTCTAGACCCCTGAGAAAATATATTTCTGTTGTTGAAGCCAGCAGGTCTGTGTTACCTTGTTATTGAAGCCCTACCATATGAACACAACTTATTTGTAATTGCTGATGCTCTACATTCCTTGGTCCTGAGAAGCCAAAGATGGTCTTTATGAGAAATTGAGTTGCTGAGAATAAAGAAATGATTTATTTATTTATCTATAAATAAATAAATTTATAATTTATTGTATAAGTGTTGTGGTTTTCTTTTCCATTTGAAATATTGTCACAGAATATCACAGCCTAGCTGACCTATAAACAAAAGTCATTTGTTTCTGATAGTTCTGAAGGCTGTTAAGTCCAAGACCAAGGTGCTGGCTCATTCACCATCCAGTGAGGACCTGCTGCCTGGTTCACAGATGGCTGTCCTAGCTGTGTCCTCACATCACAGAAGGAATGGGGGAGCACTCTGTGGTCTCTCTGTTTAGGTGCTTATCCCTTTCATGTGGGCTTCACCCTCACCTAATCACTTCCCGAAGACCCTACCTTCTAATACTCTCACACTGGGTGTTAAGATTTCATCATGGATTTTGGGTGGATATAAACATTAAGTTCATAGCATGAGGAATGGAAATTTGAAACAAAAAGTTTAACATGTAGATAAATGTCAAAGCCCACAGAAAATATGAGTAAAGACTCAGTAAGGAGAAATAATTAAGATACCAAGTCAATGATTTTTACAGGTAAGTGTTGAACTTTCAAGTCTGATTACTAATCAAATTACTCCCCACCTCTTAGTGCCTGATACTCGTTGAGATAGAAAATTGAACATTTTAAGCTGATGGTCCATTTTTTATGTGACTGTTATTATTTTTCTATAATAGTCATAAACATTTATAAATTAATGAAAATTCTTGGGGCAAAATATTGAATCAAGGGAAGAAACAGCAGGGAACTAAACAGACAATATAAATTGCACATAGTAGTTATAAAACAGCATTAAAAACTAAGGATTTTAAATTGAATTGAATCATAGTGTTTTATGGTAGCAGTTAATGTGGCATTCTCAATGTGCCATAGATTGTAATATTTCATATTTGTGAATATTATGCAGCTCTCATATTAAGAAGCTTCTCTTCATAGCTCGCTTCAAGATATTTACAATAATATTGTTTCTGTTGTTTAGATGCAAATGAAAATAATCTTTTGTAAATTAGAATAGTAGACTTAGAAGGATCCTCAAATCTCTGGATACTTGGGATACAAATGGTTTTTTCTTTTCTTCTTGTACTTATCTGTATTTTGAAAATTTTCTAGTTTGAGCAGGAAAATACGAAGGAAAAAGTAAAAATTATTAAACATCCTACCATCCATAAATAATTAGAATTTTGATTAATTGTTTCAACTCCATGTTCCTATTATTTCTGTTTTTAAAGTTGTCTGACAAAGCTTTATTATTTGAAAAGCTGTCTTCAAGATTATACATTTAAAATAAATCATTTGAAAGGAAGAAAGGAGAGAGAGAGAGAGAGAGAGAGAGAGAGAGAGAGAGAGAGAGAAACACTCCAAATCATCAGCTGGTGTTGGGCAAGGCTGAAGCTAGGAACCAGGATCTCAAGTTTGGTTTCCCATGAGACTGGAAGGGACCCAGCTACTTGTCCACCACCTGCTGCCTCCCAGGTTACACATTAACATGGAGCTAGAATCGAAAGTAGAGCCAGATTTCAAACCCAGGCACTCAAAATAAGATACAGGCATCCCAGTCGCTGTGTCAGACACTTCCCTCAAAGACTATACTGTTTTTACTTACACTAACCATACCACTTAGGCACTTCTGTCATAGTGCTAGAGTTGTCCTCATTCCTCCCATGTAATTGCAAATTCTTTAGTGTAGGGGACACATATCTCTATCTCCATCTTCGAGTCCTCATTGCATCCCCAAGACTATGCCCTGAACTTAACTGAAAAAATACTGATGGATGTCTCCTACCTTAGTGGCTATTTATTGTAAATCCTGAGAGTATACACATTAATTAATTAATTAATTCATTCATTCATCTAACTAATATTTCTGAATGTCTACTCTGTGCTAGTTTTTAGGCTACCATATTAAGCACTTACTATGTTCCAGAAATTCATTTCACAGAAATTCATTTGAGTTTTGAAAAAAATCTGAATAATGAGCTTTGAAAACAGGTTTCAGTAGTCATTGACCTTCAGTGAGATCTGTCCTTGGGCAGCATGGTGGTTGTTTCATTTAGGACTGTGTTCAGCTGTGTTCAGAAACTCAAGCTAATTTTGGTTTAAACTGTAAGAAATTCTATTATTTATTTTATAAGCAGCCTATAGGTAGGAATTATATTTTTTAGTAATATTAGAATTTGGGCCCTTATCTCTATATTTTTCTAGGTCTTTTCCTATGTTAGCAAGTTGACTTCTCTATATCCAGGCATTATCTCCTTTTAAAACCATTCCTAACAGAAAGGAAAAAGGCAAGTCGAAAGGGGAATTTTTGTTGGTGGTGATATTTAATCATGGACACAAACATTTCTAGAGTCTTTCCAGCAGAGTTCCCTTTCTATCTGCTCGATCATAACTGCGTCAGTAGCCATGCTTCACTATAAGGGAGAGTGCCTGAGTATTTGATGTTTTTAAAATTCCACCTGCTGTGGGAGATAGGCAAGGGAGAGGGGTTGGGAATGGCTTCTCATAGCCAATCAATAGCACTCAATAGAGAGCTTTAGTGACGAGCTGTCAGGCACTGAACTTCGGTTCCCTCAGTTTTAGATTTTCAGATTGGCCTCATGGCTGCTCCGTGACCTCTCAAATTTTGTAATCTTTCTGATTCTTGCAAGATTTTAAAAGTGTCCTTGTAGCAGACATATCTGCTTCGTAGGTTGTTGTTAAGATTAAACAATATACTTCAGTACAGTTAGTGCAGGGCCTGGAATACTAAGTATTCATATGCCCAGTTGGTGCCTAGCAGTTTTCGTCCATGAGTAGGTGCAGATATCTGTAGAACTTCCACTTCCTAGTCCTGAGGTAAAGGTAGGGTTAGATTAATTGGAGAAGGCACCCTGGAGAGATTAATTTGGGGGAAGAGTTTTGAAGGAGGGGAGATACATAAAGTAATGTAGCTGAAAACAGTTTAAAATAGTAAAAAGCATTCCCTTAAATGATGATGTTACAATTACAGTCATCACTGCAGTAGCCCATTATGCCTTTGAATAAGTGAAAAGAGACAGCAGCAGCACTTGTTTATTTAATTGACATGTTCTTAGCAAGTACGGATGCTATAAAGTCAAGAGGAAGCTGGCCTCTATTGGGGAGTCAACACCTCTAGTTTAATTTTAAGCTTTCTTTACTCTCTTACTCATTTTTTGGAAACTGGAAATAACACTAACTGGACACACTAGGGTTCTTTTGAACTGAGTGATATTTGCCTTCAATTTTATGTCAGAAATTAATTTCAGGTATATTACTGACCATCTCAAAAACTTTATAAAAGTGAGTTTGAACATTTTTTCTCTTAAAATAGTTTTGAATGTCTCTCTGTAACTGCAGCAAATTACTTTTCACCACAATTCATAGGGATTTACATAAGATTAGTACTGTAAAAGTCTTTCCTAGAAATGTTTCCTTCCCTTCAGTCAAGCTGTGGCCATGCAGCTTTGACTTAGGCTGGAATCTTCCAGAACTCCTCTTAGGGAGTGAGTGAGACTGGCCTCAGGCTACAGTGTATGAGGAGGGATATTGAGTTTCTAGTTCCTTGGTAAGACTGGCCCAGGAATATGAAAGTTCCTCACAGAGTTTATGGATAATGCATATTATGAAAAAATTATGCATGGATACAAAAAATTTTTGGCACCAAATAAACATATTTTTTCCATTTTCCCATAAATCTTTTGAAGGACTTGGATGTAATGGAGGGCCTGATGTTTCAAGGCCAAATGCAAGAGCAGGGAACAGGAATTAAATTTCAGACAGGGAGTGGGAGCACCCAATCAGGTCATTTGGGAGAGCAGAAGAAATTTGGAAATTGTGCTGGGAAGCATAGGCAGAAGGCTGAAGGGGCGTGAGTGGGGGGAGGTTTGAACCATCTGAAACGTATTTAATTTTTTTTCCCTCCAAATGAAAAAGACTGATATTCCAAAGTCAATGTTCCATAAAAACTATGCTATAGCTAGAAGGATTATTTCTGGAGTGAGAAAGATGTAGATTTGAATCCCAGATATGTCTTGTGTGAATTTAGGGAAGTTAATTTCTCTGTGCCTCACTTTACCTTTTCCAAAAATGAGGCAAGGGGCCGTTGTTGTGGCATAGTGGGTAAAGTTGCTGCCTGTGACGCCAGCATCCCATATGGACGCTAATTCCAGTCTCAGCTGTTCCACTTCTGATCCAGCTCCCTGCTAATGGCTTGGGAGAAGCAGCAGAAGATGGCCCGAGTGTTTGGGACCCTGCCACCCACTGGGAGACCTGGATGAAGCTCCTAGCTTCAGCCCTGTGTATCGTAGCCGTCTGGGGAGTGAACCAGTAGATGGAAGTTCTCTTTCTCTCTCTCTGACTTTCAAATAAATAAATCGTTTTTAGAAATGTGGCTAATCAATACATCTCTGGCAGGAGTACTGAGCACATAATAGGGACTCAATGAGTGGTAGCTCTTGTCTATTTATGTTGATATTTGTTTAAAGTATGTGTTGAGCAAATCTTTTTGATTTAATTATTCAAGTGTTTCAACCAAAAACAAATAAAATATACAGTTCAGAACAATCAAAGAGGTCCCAAGCTCATTGGAAAGGAAAACAAGAGAAGTTGTTTCTAGCCCATAGATCACTTTCTTGTTCAATTAAATGAATTTATTTTAGATAACAATTGTTCTCAAATTCATACAATTTTTAGAAAGAAAAGTTACACTGACATACTGATTTATGACCCTCAACATGAGGTTGCCCCTTTGAGTAAACCATGCTCTGGGCAATTGAGGATTTCAGCAAAAATAGAAACTATAACTCAGGGCATTTGTACTTCTCCAGCACACTTACTCTCGTCAGATTTGAGGATTCAAGACAGAATCATAAAGTTACATTGTTACTTTGACACCGACAAATAGTAGAAAGATTGGTTAAAATCCATGGGTATTTTACTTTTAGTAGTTGAATGTTTAAAAGTTAGTCAACCTCTTTACCCTCTGACCAGATGCCATTACTATTTTAAACCTTACTCCTGCAGGTAAGAGTTATGTTTTAGGAGAATGAGAGTAAGAAGGTTTTCAAGTGGTTACTTACAAGTCTCTTCTCAACATACACAGTAATTTTCTTTGTGCTGTCCTCCACCAAATTGGTGTCTTATTTTTATTTTCTTTCTATTTTTTTTCACTTCCTCTTTCTCGTAACACATCACTCTCTGGAGTCACTGCTGAAATTTTCCCAAGGGACTTAACACAGTACTATTAATTTATATCGAAAAGAATATATGAGGGATATTTTTTAACTTGCCAACCTCAGCTGGGCAAGCTCTATGAATTACACCACAGAAACCTAGTGGGAGTTCCTGAGAGCTGTTAGCTGCTGTCTGTGAGCATCTGTGGAAAAGCCCAAAGACTAGAAAGGACCTAAAAGTTTATATATTTATATAATGTGTTAAAAGCAGGTGTATAAATACATACCCATGTGTCTGTGTACACATACACATGTATTCAGCCTCTTATCATCAAGAGGCAGCACTTTATTTTTTATTTTTTTTAACAGGTGGCACTTTAAAAAGTCTGTGTGGGCTAATTGTGTCTATTAGGACTGTAGTCATGATCAAGGGTAAACACTGGTCAGATTTCCAAGCCCAGATAGCTGTGAAGTATATTTGACATATGGTACGTAACTGGCCCTAACTGACAACTTAATAATACCATGTAACTCAATCCCCCTTTTAATACTAATTGCATTGTAAATGATAAAGAAAATCTCTTACTTGGTTGCCAGGAACATGTGATCTGTGGCTGTGTATGTTGCTCCTACTTCTTGGAATGAGTCCAGCTAGCATCTCAACCCCCAACATCACCCATTCAAATTTCTTCCTCCCCTTAATGCTTGATTTGTCATATAGCACACATTTCAGAGTTCAGTTCTTCTTGCTTACCCTTGCCATAGGCATAGTGCATTTATAAAACAGAATGATAACTGCATATGTAGGATGTTTAGGTGGGCATGGTAATCAGTAGTTCTTATGGTTGTAGCACATGACACTCTACTGCCATTGTTTCCTTGGTTGGATTGTCTGTACCTTGTGATGAGATGTCTGAACCTGACATAGCATTACAACCTCAAGATAGCACAAAGCTAGGTGTCTAGTAAGCACCCTGATTGTACATCAAATATTTCGACCAACCTTTGTGTCTGGCAGTAGGCATGTTGACTGACCTCCACATCTTAGTTTTATCATCTGGCCTTTGAAACACAGTCAGAGTCCTCCAAGCTTCCAGTGGGAGTCTGCAACTGTGTGTGCACATGTATAACACAGTGGAGGCTGGAGCTCTACCGTGACAGGAGGGGTTTCTGCAAAGAGGGTTGGGTTCAGGTAGACACCTTGGTGGGCTCTCATTCCTGGACCTTTGCCTGTGATAATCCCTGTTCCTAAATACTCAGTTCCCTCACCTCTCCATCACGTGGCCTGGCCCTTACTTGATTTCCTTGCACTGGCTCAGGCTTCACTTCACTGCTGACTGCTTACGTCATTCTGCTACTCTCAATTCTGCACGGTGCACTCCTCTGATTTTGAAGCATGGTGCATTTACTCCTTTCACAGCACAGACAGATGTACATGTAGTTTAAGAACTTGCAAAGAAAACATTGCCAACAATGCTGTAGCAACTAATGGTGCCATGCACTGTACTAAGCCATTTAGATGCATTGTCATATTTAATCCTTAACAGAAACTTTAGGAAAAAGACAGAAGCAGGCAGAACCTGACAGTTCCAGATGTTTCAGAAGGACTGTCATTCAGGAGTGAGAGACACCATAGGAGAGAAAAAGTGGATGCATACAAGGCAATTTTCACCTACTTACTAATTTTGTTCAAGCTAGTTTTGATTATCAGAATATATAAGTACAACAATATTGAGGAATTTGGAACAATATGGAAACAATACGGCAAAGAACAAAATGGAAAAGAATTTGAGGAACTGCAAAAATACAATATCTATTTATTCATATATTAAAAAAATATGTTCCAGGCATTGTTCTGTGCACCTGGAATACTAGGTACTAGTGAACAGGGCCATGTTAATGTCCTCATGGAGTTTATAATCTAGTGAAAAGATAGCAAGGAATTTGGATATCAAACCTCAAGACGATGGTGCTTGGATTTATGTGGGCTCTTAGACAATAATTATGAAGTGTCTACTCTTTGAGGACCAAATAGGGAGAAATAGATTTCTTCCAAGGATATTTTTTGGTCAGGTGGGAATTTAAATATGAGAGAGAGTTACTCATGGTGGAAGTCTTAAAGAGTAGTTGGTGTTAGTATTCTTTCAGTTTGATTCCTTATTTGTGAGGGGAGAGATGGTGTAAACTCAGTGATAACTTCTAGCGTTCACTGAGCCTGTACTATGTATTCAGTAAAGTGCTGATTGCTGTGTATATACTTATTCATGAGGCTCTAAATGATTTTCTGAGGAAGCACGAGTATTATGCTTATTCTTGGAAGAAAATAAGAGGTGCAGGGAAGTTCAGTAGCTTGATCTCCATCACTCATCTACTAAATAATCTAGTTAGCATTCAAACTCAGTAGATTGGACTTGATAGGTCAAACACTACCATACTCTGCCTCTGAAGACACAGTGGGAGGATTTTGGTTTTTAGGAGACTTAGGAAAACCTGGACATGCAGTTTCTCGTCCTAAAACCCTTCTACGTCTGTCTCAGAACACTGATCCAGGAGAGTGGGCCATACCATCTTGCAGGCCAGTCCTTGAATTTCTTTCATCAAGCCGTATCTATCCTGTGCCCTCACTGGTTGCTTCTTCTGACCCTGCTTCCCAGCATCAGGCATAGATCAGTGTTTACTGTTTTCCTTCTTCAGGATGAGCTCTGTGGGGCTTTTGACTGAGTTCATTTCGGTGGTTGTAGCAGAAAGGTGCTGGCGTGCACACGTAACTAGTCCTGAGCCAGTTCACTAACCATCTATGTCTTGGTTTATTCATCTGTAAAGAGGAAGGATAATAGCATTTCCCAGCATTGTTGTGAATATATATATGTGCATGTTCTATAGAATGCCTACTGTTTGCACAAAAAAATTAAAGGAAGTACTCAAAAATGCTAATTATGGGAATTTTGATTTCTAAAACTTTCCCTCTTTGGTTACCTTTCCTCTGAACTGTCTCATTATCTCCCTTAATTTGGATATGTTTTTATATTAATGCATATTTTTAAGCAGCCGCATTTTTTTTCTGTTCAAGGTTATAAACTTCTGAAGAGAAGAGCTTGGAGGCATATAGAAAATCTTATATAGAACTGGCCAAAGTTGATGTGTTCTGGGCCTACTGACTCCCCATGCACAGCTTTCCTATGGCCTCTTCTGTGAACACTACAAAACTATTTTGCCGGCAGTCAGCACAGTAGGATACCAGTTTTGTTTTTACTAGTCACTTCAAACCATCATATTAAGGCTATAAATAAAATAATATTATGGTTCTCATCTGGCTGCATTGTTAGAATAAGCTGAGAGAAATTGTAAATCAATATTTAGCATAATTGCTGCGATCTGGCAGGTTTGGATGCAAATAAAAAAGAATGAAGAATGTAATATAAAATCATTTGTATGATATCAGTTCAATCACCCCCTATAAAGTGGCAGGCAGCAGAGACTCATCATCTAATTTTAGTTGGCAGAGAGTTTTCTTATAAAGGAATGGAAAATGATTGACCCTCATGTCAATTGTTCTTCTATATTTGTCTTTCTTCAAGTTTTCGCAAAAGCATTTTCTTCTGCTTTCCTGGGAACCTTTTTTCCTAATGCAATTGTGTAGCACACTGCAAAGGGACATATTTGACAAAAACAAAACAACACAACTAACATGCTTAGTATGACCATGGAGCCTCCTTCATTAAAAAAAAAAAAAAAAAAGCCAGAAGATACAAAGCATGCTTTAGACCCTCTTACATCATAGATTGCTTCCACTTACCCTGAAGCAAAGAAATAAAAGGTTATGATCCTCACATGTGGGTTTTTTTTTAAAGGCTATGTATTCAGGAGTTGGACTAATCTACTTTGTTTCTATTAACTGATTTAATCATTCACTCAACAAATATTGGCTTTGTTTACTTCCTGCATGGCTCCATACTATACTTGCTGGGAGGGCCACAGAAGAGAATCTTTTATGAGTCTAAAGGGAGTGATTTAACATGAATGAAAGAAATTCTGGCCAAGGCACTAGAAAGGGGTGGCCACAATTCTATGAGAATTCCCATAACATTCAAGCATCTTCTTTTTTAGACCTTTGAGTTTGCCTACTCTTAGAACCTATTTCAAGAGTACGAAATGAGAGAGTAGGCTACTCTATGTGGTCATTTCCAAATATGAATTTCTGTAATCCAATGTTATATCATAGCTCCAAGTAAATATATTTCTAGACCAGTAATCTTAGATCATCCACCTCAGGAAGCAGCTACAACATTCTACCTCATGGGGATCATTTTAAGATAGAATTTTCCAGGGTTAGGCATCTTGTAAGATTGATAGCACCAAGTCTTATGGATACAAGGATACATACTTTTTAAATGTTATCAGATTTTACATTGGGCAGAAGGTGGTAAATATAGTTATCTGTCTAAAATAATTACAGGAAATCATTGTACCTCTAAAGAGTTAACATGTGCAGTCCCATATTCTGTAAATTTTCTCACTTTTAAAAAATAGACATGCAGCTTTTAGTGATAGATTCTCTAGAGCCATAGTTTAATTTTTTGTTATTCTTCTGGTTATTGGTGCCACTTTCAAATACTATATTTGGAGAATTTAGATCTTATTAACTTCTTTGCTGAGAATCTTGCTGAGATCCAAAACCTTTGATGTGTGTTTTGAGGTGATGAGTTTTTTATGGAACTGGAATTCAGGTATTCTTGCAAATTTTTGAGGCACAATGACAGAAATGTTAGGTCAGGAGACAGAGCTCCATTGCTTGTGATCTATGAACTAACATCAAGGCAATCAAGCCACAATAATCTGTGATTTGTTTAACTTGCCTTCACAGTACAAGCACTTCATTTGTGAGTTGCAGAAACATTTTACCTGGCTTTCATTAGAAGCCTGCCTTGGCAGTAGAGGGTTGATGGGGCCCTCCTTGAACACTTTCAAACTCTACAAATTGCAGATTTAGTGACCTCTGAAATGCAAAGCACCTCTCGATTAGGCTTTTCATCTTCAATCATAAAACTGTGATCATTCACATAAATCTCACTTGATTCTGTTGAGCATATAATGGTGTAATCAGTTTTTTTTTTTTCCAGACTGTAGGTGAGTTGAAACTTTGCATTTGTGGTGATGTAGAGAAATATCTTGCATAGAATTTCTTGATTGAAGTATGACTAAAAAAACAACAGTGTATTTGTTAGAATTCTTATATTATTATTGTTAGGGATAGGAAATAGTTGAACAAGCACATGAGCCTTTTGGTCAAATATTGCTTGTAAAAGATGAATTTTTAGACTAGAATTATATAAATCCTATTTCTGTATATTTATTCATAAAATGAATCATATTATTTATCCCCAGTGATGCAGTTTGCCACTAACTTTTAAAATTTAATCAGTGGTGTGCTTGTAAAGTAGCTTTTTAGGAAAGAAAAAGAGCTCAGATTTGTCAGCTTTGCCAATTTTTGTGGTGTAAATACTCCCATGATGACCAATTTCATGCTACCAGTATCTTGCAAAATTCCTGAAGAATGTAACTCTTGTCTCATTAGAGCCAGTATGAGGATGCTCCAGCACACCACTTTTAGTACTGTTAAATATGGTTTTGTATGTTTTCTAATTGTTGTATGCATTAAATCCTCTGTCACATTATTTTGAGGCTCTAAATGGTAGGAACCCTGTCACATTTTTGGAAATGCCTCCTTTTTACTCTGTCCCAGATCCCATAGATGTGGAGTCAGCACAGAGAATAACACATTTCTTTTTTTTTTAACTTTTATTTAATAAATATAAATTTCCAAGGTACAACTTTTGGATTAAAGCAGCCTTTTCCCCCATAATCTCCCTCCCACCCACAACCATCTCAGCTCCTACTCCCTCTCCCATCCCATTCTTCATCAAGATTCATTTTCAATCATCTTTATATACAGAAGGTCAACTTAGTATGTACTAAGTAAAGATTTCAACGGTTTACACCCACACAGAAACACAAATTATAAAGTACTGTTTGAGTACTAGTTATACCATTAATTCACATAGTTCAACACATTAAGGACAGAGATCCTACATGGGGAGTAAGTGCACAGTGACTCCTGTTGTTGATTTAACAATAGACACTCTAATGTATGACATCAGTAATCACCCGAGGCTCTTGTCATGAGCTGTCAAGGAAGCCTCTTGAGTTCACCAACTCTGATCTTATTTAGACAAGGCCATAGTCAAAGTGGAAGTTCTCTCCTCCCTTCAGAGAAAGGTACCTCCTTCTTTGATGGCTTGTTCTTTCCACTGGGATCTCACTCACAGAGATCTTTCATTTAGGTCATTTTATTTTTGCCAGAGTGTCTTGGCTTTCCATGCCTGATATACTCTCATGGGCTTTTTAGCCGGATCCACATGCCTTAAGGGCTGTATCTGAGGCCAGAGTGCTGTTTAGGACATCTGCCATTCTATTATCTGCTGTGTATCCCGCTTCCCATGTTGGATTGTTCTCTCCTTTTTAATTCTATCAGTTATTATTAGCAGACACTAGTCTTTTTTATGTGATCCATCACACTTAATCCTATCATTATGATCAATTATGAACTGAAACTGATCACTTTGACTAGTGAGATGGCATTGGTAGATGCCACCTTGATGGGGTTGAATTGGAATCCCCTGGCATGTTTCTAACTCTGTCATTAAAGGTAAGTCTGAATGAGCAGGTGCCGAACTGTGCATCTCCTCCCTCTCTTATTCCCACACTTATATTTAACAGGGACCACTTTTCAGTTAAACTTAAACGAAAAAGAATAATTGTGTGTTAATTAAAGAGTTCAACCAATGGTATTAAGTAGAACAAAAAATACTCAAAGGAATAAAATAGTAAGTTGTTCCTCAACAGTCAGGACAAGGGCTGATCAAGTCACCGTTTCTCATAGTGTCCATTTCACTTCAACAGGTTTCATTTTAGGTGCTCAGTTAGTTGTCACTGATCAGGGAGAACATATGATATTTGTCCCTTTGGGACTGGCTTATTTCACTCAGCATGATGTTTTCCAGATTCCTCCATTTTGTTGCAAATAACCGGATTTCATTTTTTTTTTACTGCTGTATAGTATTCTATAGAGTGCATATCCCATAATTTCTTTATCCAGTCTTCTGTTGATGGGCATTTAGGTTGATTCCATATCTTAGCTATTGTGAATTGAGCTGCAATAAACCTTGAGGTGCAGACAACTATTATTTGCCAATTTAATTTCCTTTGGGTAAATTCCAAGGAGTGGGATGGCTGGGTTATATGGTAGGGTTACATTCAGGTTTCTGAGGAATCTCCAAACTGTTTTCCATATTGGCTTTACTAGTTTACATTCCCACCAACAGTGTGTTAGTGTCCCTTTTTCCCCACATCCTTGCCAGCATCTGTTGTTGGTAGATTTCTGTACGTGAGCCATTCTAACCCAGGTGAGGTGAAACCTCATTGTGGTTTTGATTTCCATTTCCCTGATGGGTAGAGATTCTGAACATTTTTTCATGTGTCTGTTGGCCATTTGGATTTCCTCTTTTGAAAAATGTCTAGAGCTCCTTGGCGCATGAAAGTAACACATTTCATCAACACTATTGTGATTGCTCTTTGATATATTTTTTTTATTTGACAGGTAGAGTTATAGACACTGAGAGAGAGAGAAAGAGAGAAAGGTCTTCCTTCCGTTGGTTCACTCCCCAAATGGCCGCTACGGCTGGCACTGTGCCAATCTTAAACAAGGAGCCAGGTGCTATTTCCTGGTCGCCAATGCCGGTGCAGGGGCCCAAGCACTTGGGCCATCCTCCACTGCCCTCCCAGGCCACAGCGGAGAGCTGGACTGGAAGAGGAGCAACCGGGACTAGTGAGATGTGGAGAACCCGGCGCCCATAAGGGATGCCGGTGCTGTAGGTGAAGGGTTAACCAAGTGAGCAAAGGCACCAGCCCTGCCTTTTCATATTTTAACATCACTAAAATCATTTGCAGTTTACAATGTCGTGTTGTGGTATAATTGGTAATTTTTTTTTTACTTTCTTACTGTTTCATGCAATAATATAATTATCTGAATTTAATGACATGTGCTAAGTACTGAATAGGTGGTGTTTGACTTGAAAACAATTATCCCCTGTGGGCTAATCTGTCCCCCTAAAGGAATTTATTTTGGAAGAAAACTGTGAATTATTTGAAATGCACTTCAGCACACCTCTTGTTCTTTTGTCTTGGCACTCACCTTTGACACATCAGCAGGACAGCTCTAGCTTGTTCTGTGTGTCTCCTCAGGGCATCAAGAACGTTCTTACTCCATTTGAGAATGCTTTTTTGGAAGTGGGGATCACCAGCATGATTGATCATTGGACAATACATATTATAGCCCAATTACCATTACATTCAGAATCAAATGATTCTGCTCCCTACTATCTGACATACAGGCAAACCTTGTGGTGGGCATAAGGTGTCCATGTCTGAGTCCTCAGAATATATGAATATGTTATCTTATGTGGCAAGAGGGAATAGAAGTTGCAGATTGAATTAAGGTTGATATCAGCTGGCCTTAAGATAAGAAGATTCTCTCTGTATAATCACAAGGGTTTCTAAATTTTTATGTATTTATGTTCATTTTATTTGAGAGCGAGAGAGAGAGAAAGAGAGAGAGAGAGGCAGAAAAAAAGAGATCTCCCTCCCATCCACAAGTTCAGGGCTAGACCTGGCCAATACCAGGAGTCCAGAACTCATCTGGATCTCTCACATGGGTGGCAGGGTCCCAAGTACTTGAGCCACGACCAGCTGTCTCTAGTGTACATTTTCAGGAAGCTAGATTGGAAGTGGAGTAGCCAGCACTTGAATCAGACATCCCAAGTCTCTGCCTGTGCTAAACAGCCACCCCTCAATGGTCTTTAAATAGGGATGAAGGAGGCAGAGGAACTCGAAGTATAGAGTTGACAATTTGAGAAACACTTGGCCAGCCTTTCCTGGCTTTACCAATGGAAGAGGGCTGAGATCCAAAGATTGTGGACAACCTCCAGAAGATAGAAAAGAAATGAAAAGGATTCTGTCAGCAGGAGCACAGCCTTTCTGGCACCTTGATTTTAGTCCTGTGAAACCCATTTTGGATTTTTCACCTCCAAAACTATAAGATAAGAAATTGATGTGTCTTCAATTGTTAGTGTGTAGTACTTTGTTAGAGCAATAGTAGGCAACTAATACAGACTTCATTAATTCAAATGGGCATTGTTAAAATTTGGGTAAAATAAAACTATCCTGGTTGTGCCAGAATGATTCTTTGTATTCCATCTGAAATAGTTTGCCAGCGAAATTTTATAGTGTAAAGCAGATTTCAGAAATACGTATGTAGGAGATGATCTGATTTAAATATTTTAGCACATTGTTTTTATGCTAATGATATGGATAATTATAAATAAATGTTACGTATTTTTCAATTTAATCTATGAGAATTTTCATTTAAAATTTTCCTATCTCTGTACTGGAGAATTGGTCCTCTGTGAGTATTTCATGATTCATATTTTCCACCATCATATTTAGCTTTCTTTATTCCTTGTCTTAACAGACCTAGACTGCAGTATTCGTTGTGACTTGGGCACAATATCAGGAATAAGTTATATGGCAAGTGATTTAGGTAAGGCTTGCTTTTCTCATCTACAAAGTTGGGACAATAATACCTTCCATTATGAACTATGTGTTTGTGTCCCCTCCAAATTTAAGTTGCAACACAGTTCCCCATTCTGATGGTACTTGAAGATGAAGTGAGCATTCCTCTGTTCTCTTTCACGTGAGAGTACAGTGAGAAGAAAACCATCTGCCTGACCTTAATCTCAGACTTCTAACCTCTAGAAGTCTGATAACTAAATGTTTGTTGTTTAAGATGCTCAGGCCATGGTATTCTGCCTAAATAGACTGAGACAGAAATTGGTTCAAAGTTGTAGAATGCTGTGAAATGATTACCTAAAAAATGTGGAAGTGGCTTTGAAACTAGGTAATGGGTAGAGGTTGGAAGAGTTTGGATGGGCATGCTAGAAAAAGCCAAGGTTGCCAGGAAGGAGTTTTTAAAAGTAATTCAGGTGAAAGTACAGAAAGAAGAAAAGGAGAGGTAGAGAAAAAATGTGCACCTTCTTCAAGAATACCTAAACAATCATGGATCAAATGTGAGTAGAATTGTGGGTGGTGAGGGTCATTCTGATGATGTGGAAATGAGGAGCATGTTAGTAGGAACTGACCAAGAACTTGCATGAACTCTGTTTGAGTCCCAGTGTTTTGTGGATGGTAGGACATTTGTGGCAGAGGGAGGTTAAGTCACTTGCACCAAGTTACAGAGCCAGTAATGGTGGAGCTAGGATGGACTCAGATCTGGAGTCTTGGCAGCTATATCCCTTTCAGCCTGACAGTGTCAGGGT
The DNA here is from genome assembly GCF_964237555.1 of Oryctolagus cuniculus. NCBI lineage: Eukaryota > Metazoa > Chordata > Mammalia > Lagomorpha > Leporidae > Oryctolagus > Oryctolagus cuniculus. Next base: position 97,366,526 of record NC_091438.1, read on the forward strand.
GGCCAGTGCTGGGAGTGGAGATTGTGATTGAAGGGTGCTCTAGGCCAGAAGGAATGATCCTATCAGTGTGAGGCATGAGGAAGTACTGGCTTAGGTTTCCTTAGTACTGACTCACATTAAGCACTAAATTTTCTTCAGAGATTTTCAGAAAGATGAAAGATTTGTAACAATTAGATACTGCTCAGGTTCCAGGGGCCTAGGAGAAATCAAATGAATCCTGGTATGTGGAAGTGCTTGGTGACTTGCAGTATGAAATATGGATATTAGACCATTCCAGCTCAGGGCACAGTGTCTGAATGATAACACTTAGTAACCCTTTGTGAATGAACTAGCTCATGATGCAGGGACAAATCAAACACACACATAAATATCAATGTGTGCATCTCCCTCCCCGAAAGTTGGGAGCTCTGTGAATGCAGTGTCTGGCCCACTGTGTGTCCCCAGTGCCTTACAGAATGACCTACGGTAATCAGTACTCAGAATAAACACTGTTTTAGTGCCTGTTCTGTTAACTGGACTGTTCATGGGACAGACGGTCTCTGGGGCCAGATGGAGGGATGGATAGGATTCGCTACTTTTAATGCTACAAGACCTCATTTACATATTCAGCATGGTGGCAGGTGAGGAGGATCTGAGGATTGAATGCTGAAAGCTGCCCTGGGAAGGCAGTGCTCCCAATGACTCAGCGTTAAGGGCCTCCAAATCTCAGGCCCTGAAGGGACGTAGGGTGTGAACTGCAGTGGGGCTAACAGGAAATAGTATAGACACAGGGTAGCTTTGCTTCCTGGAGGAAGGTTTTCCCCATTGCACTGAGCCAGAAAGTGGATTATTCCCCACCTAATGACTGAGAGGCTGAGTAAATAGTCTATCACATAAAAAGGCAAATATGTTAGACCAGTCTGGGCAAGTGCAGTGTGGGGCTTGGTATGAACTATGTGGCCTGCGAGTAGTATGGTTACCATGGCCTGGTGGTTTTGCTGTGACCAATGGAGTCACTGATGGACAGGGGAGGATCACAGGACAAAGGCAGCAGGACCAGGAAGTCCAGTTTTAACCATGGATGCGGAGGGTAATGCACAAAAGGGGTGGAGTGTGCAGTGTTCAAGACAATGACAAACCCAGAGCAAGGTGACCTTATCTGGCCTACGGTTATGCCAAGTGCAAGAAAGGAAAGGCAAGTAGGGGTGAAACAGCAGTGAGTGCAGAGGATAAGGCGGGAACATCAGAAAAGCTCCATCACCCTACATTTGTAGCTTGGCCAGTAAATTATAATTCAGTTAATAAAATGCAAGGCTACAGCCCATTCCAAATACACATAAAGAGGACCAGTGCAGGAGGGATCAGACCAATGGCCCACACAGGAAAGGTGCCTGAGAGAGCAGAAATAAAATCAGCTTGTGCCAAAGCTAAGATCTATTATTAGGACCAAAATATTAAAATGTTTCAAAGCTTGAATCAAAAGAAGGGAATATTTTACCTATCAGTAGGGAAATGTGTCCATGTCAATCCAACTTTTTGACCCCACTTCATGTAGTCAGCTTTTAGCATCTTAACTATTCTGAAACTACTGATTTTTTTTTTTCACTTGAGCCTGAAAAACAGACAAAAGAATATCTATGATATCACTCTAATGATTTATCTTAAGAATCTGTGAACTGTGGAATCATGATTGTTAGGACTGAGAGACACCTGCTCACCTTTTTGAAATGAGGAGCTGAAAAGATATTCTGAGATTCAGAAAGGGTAAAGGATACAATGTTGACCTTTTGGAGACAGGAAACCTTTGATGAACTATAGGACACCAAGACAGTTCATTTAAAAGACGGTTTCAAAGAATTATCTGGGTCTGGTTTTATATGTGCCTTAGTGAAGCTCTTGGGCTGTCTTTTTACATAAACCCAGCAAAATAATAGTTTCCACAGTTGTTCATATGTCTGCAACCTTCATGTGGCACCTTGGCTTCTGGGCTTTGTAACTACATTTCAGTCTCTTTTGTGGACAAAATTAAACTTTCCTTACCATTTGACAGCATGGAACTTTTCTGCGTTGAGCTGCTAAGGAGAAAAGAGACAAGAAAAGGTCACCAATACCATCTCCATATAATTAAGGCAGTGCAAACAGCTAAATAAAATTGTTACTAATGACATTTACTCGATTCTATGAGTCCCTGTGCTAGTCTCAGAATAAATTAAGGATCAGCTGTTCCAAAAATGTAGAGATTGTAAATCTTTGTTGCAGGTAATAAAGTATGCATTGCTTGCTTTCTTTTTTAAAGACAGCTTTACTGTGCAACTAAATTTTGGCTTGGTTGTTCTTTTTCTCTCTCTCAGTCTCAGTCCCTATCTATGTATTCATATATACCTATATACTAACATTTATGCATATTTAATTATATCAATGCATATGTATATACAAACATGCATATATAAATATATTTATATTTATGCTTTTATATAAGGCAGCAGAATAATTCATAAAGCATAGGTTAAAACAAAAAATAGCTTCCAACTTTGGTTTGTAGACTTAAACTGATCATTTACTAAGGTATAGCATATAATCAAGTAACCAATTTATCCTCATTTAGCTCTTAAAAGTCTCTAAAAATCAAAGGTAAATCTAGTTTTTTGGGGGAGGGAGGTTATGGGTTATGAAATTATTGAACTTGTCTAGATATGTATGAGGAAGTTAATGCTTTAAAAATGCTGAGTTTAAACTTGGTAAATAGCTTATATCAGTACCAATAAGTACTAAATAAAACTATGTCTTCATTCACTGTATACATTACAGTTACTGTGCCATGTCACAGTTCTACATCTGTGAATTCAACAAACTGCATATCAAAAATATTTTTAAAAATGTTATGTATGTACTGATGAGATAGACTTCTTTCCCATTGTCATTATTCCCTTTACAACACAGTATAATATCTATCTGAAGACCATTTACATTGAGTTAGGTATCATAAACAATCCAGAGATAATTTAAAGTTTGTGGTAGGACGTTTGTAAGTTACATGCAAATACTACACTGTTTTAGTCAGAGTCTTGAGTATATGCACGTTTTGAGATCCACTGGAGAGGAGAGAAGAGTTCCTGAACATATAACCTCTGTGTACCAAGGGATGGCTGTACATACAACAAATAACATCACATTGATACCATGAATAATGCACTATCCTTATCCTGTGATGTGATGTGAAATGCAACTGTGATGTGATGTGATATGTAGTCTATGGTGTGAAATGTAACTCAGGGTTTTACAGGAGTGGGGTGGAAAGTAACTGTGCACACCCAGTGCATATCAGGGTATGCTTCCTGGAAGAGGTGCCTGAGCATTGTGGCATTACCCACTGGATGAAAGACAAAGGAGAGGACATCACAGTGGAAGGACTGCTTTGTGTCTTGACATATGTTGGGGGACAACAGGCAAGCTTGAGTTATCAGAGTTTAGGATACAAATGTAATAAGAGGCTGGAGTCATGCTTCGCCATCAGTCTTTCTCTATGAAGCCTTTTCTTTTCTGACAACTGGAGCTGGTGTCCCCTTCTGTCTTCCCACGACTTCCTGTATGTTTCTATTATTGGAATTTTCACACCTGATTTAATTGTTTATGTCTGATTTCTCTACTTGCCTGGAGGATAATCAAAGTCAGGGCTGTCTCCCAGCTCTTATCGTAAAGCCTAGAAAACAGTAGGTGCTCATACATGTTTATGAAGCACATATATGAATGAGTGGCTAGATGAATGGGTGGTTATGCACAGTTTGGGGATGAGAACATTAAGAATCACTGGTTATCAAGCAACACTTCATAAAACCTTAATGGTTTCATTTTTCTGTTTCAGATTACTGGCGGCATACAACAGCCTTACTGATAAACACCTGGCTGGGTATTTTAACAATACGAGGATAAGGCGACATCTCTTAAGATCAGGGCTGGTAAGATTGGGTTTACTTTCTTCCCATTTTCTTGTTTCATTAAGTCCAATAATTCCCTGCCTTTTCAGAGTCCCTCTTTGAGCTAATCAACAGCATCTTTTTTGTGCATTAACTTTAGAAAAATTACTTCCTCTCCAAAGTTCTGATTTATCTGTGAGTGCTTCAAAAGATGGGAAGGGAGGTCACAATGACTACCAAAATTTATATTGAGAAAAAGTCCCTATGATTTACAATCACATATGTCATTGCTATTCATTTATTTGTTGCATATTTAGTGAGCACATTCTGTGAGCCAGAAAACGTTAAAGAATGAGGACACAGATGACTTTACTGTGTTTGGAAAAAAATGTGCTGTTTTTTTTTGTTTGTTTGTTTGTTTGTTTTTTTGACAGGCAGAGTGGACAGTGAGAGAGAGAGACAGAGAGAAAGGTCTTCCTTTGCCATCGGTTCACCCTCCAATGGCCGCCACGGCCAGCGCGCTGCGGCCGGCGCACCGCGCTGATCCGATGGCAGGAGCCAGGTGCTTCTCCTGGTCTCCCATGGGGTGCAGGGCCCAAGCACTTGGGCCATCCTCCACTGCACTCCCTGGCCACAGCAGAGAGCTGGCCTGGAAGAGGGGCAACTGGGACAGAATCCGGCGCCCCGACCGGGACTAGAACCTGGTGTGCCGGCACCGCAAGGCGGAGGATTGGCCTAGTGAGCCGCGGCGCCGGCCAAAATGTGCTGTTTTTAATCATCATAAACATGGTGTGGAAAACAGGAATAGTTCCATATCTCTCCTTGAGTTTATTTAATCTTTCATTTCCTCTGATGGTTGACACATTGATGACTATCGTTAGCGTCACAACTCTCTCTTCCACAGAATGCCCGTGCTTCTCAGTGTGTACCATGTGAGAATCCTTAAAAACCACTGTGGTTCTCCACTGAGAGAAAAGGGTGTGGTTATAGAAAATGTTAGCTATTTGCCTCCTTAAGACACCTTGTGCTTCCTTAGCTATTGTCAGCCTGGTGTTGAAAGAACATACACTGCATTTCTAATTGCTGTTCAGGTGCTTGGCACTCCAGCTACACAGATCTCAGCTTGCTTTTCCTCTGTTGGGGCTTTGTTATCTATCAGGCAGATCTGGCTGAAACCAGACTCTGCCATTTACAAGACCTAGAGTCTTGAGCAAATCACTTATTTAACTTTTTCAGCCCCAATATCCTCCATTGTAAAATGAAGATTGAGATCCTGCTGCCTAGCTCTCAGGATTGTTGTGAATATAGAAATGTGCAATACATGCTGGTTGTAATTATCATCGTTATTATTAACGTCACCTCTTTGGAGAACTGTCTGTAAGTTTCATGTATGAATGACCTGAGCTGTGTATGTATATATCACATCGTGAACAAGCACTTATTGAACAGTACACATGTTCATGCAACTCAGATAAGGAAGATGCAGCACTTTCTCTGGAACAGTTGTTCGAATACAGCCCCTCAGCCAGCAGTGTTCAGCATCACCTGGGAACTTGTTAGAGAATGCGTATCTGAGAGCCCTACCCCCAGACCTACTGAATCAGAAACTCTGGGATGGGGGCCATCAATCTATTTTTCAACAAGCCCTCCAGATGATTCAATTGCAAGTTCAAATTTAAGAATCTCTGCCCTTTAGGAGCTTCCAGTCTAATTAGGAAGATCAGACATAGTTCCACAGGAGAGGTTACAGTGACAGGTGTTATCTGCCGAGGGGTTGCAGTCAGGGCCTGCTAACGTTTTCCCCAGTTATCCAGTTCTACACATGTGACTTAGTAGCCTGTAGACAGCACATTCTGAAAACTGCAGCTGGGTTACTTGTCATTCCAAGCACCCTTTCCATAATCACTTCCTTTTCTTCCATTGGAAAATGTATTTATAAAAAAAATCAACAGTCCAACACACATAGAACTCTAATCTTTTTTTTTTTTTTTTTTTTTTTTGACAGGCAGAGTGGACAGTGAGAGAGAGAGAGACAGGGAGAAAGGTCTTCCTTTGCCGTTGGTTGCACCGCGCTGATCCGATGGTAGGAGCCAGGTGCTTTTCCTGGTCTCCCATGGGGTGCAGGGCCCAAGCACTTGGGCCATCCTCCACTGCACTCCCTGGCCACAGCAGAGAGCTGGCCTGGAAGAGGGGTAAGCGGGACAGAATTTGGCGCCCCGACCGGGACTAGAACCCGGTGTGCCAGCACCGCAAGGCGGAGGATTAGCCTAGTGAGCCGCGGCGCCGGCCTCTAATTAATCTTAACACCCCACCCAATATGTAGCAACGAGTTAAAAACCATTCCATTTAGCAAAATTAAGAACAGAATTAAGAAATACATACCCTGCGTTAGAACTAAATGGAAGAGGAGGGCTTAAATAACTGAACGAGAAATGGCAATCCAGGAAGAATAATAGCCTTTATTCACAGGGGATATAGAAAAACACAACAAAACCACCCACAGGAAGGGTTCAAAGAAAAGAAAAAGCAAGGAACAGAAACTTCCACCCTGGTACTTGCAGTGATGCCAATGGAGACCAATATTGAATACCTCTCTTTAGTACTCATAATATGTAAAAGTCTGAATCACAACAAATTAAAGTGTGTTCTAGGCTAGAGAGTGGTAGAAGAAAAACAGTGGGAAAACAAAGTAATGAAACTGATAACTTTAAAAAACAAACTGTTGAGATCCTTAGTAGCTTGTGTGTTCTGCCCTCCAAAGTATTTCCTGTGAGATCATCAGTCCTGTGACCACTGCTCCTGTTCATTGTTTCAAGGTAGCAGGCCACCTTCTTCTTCCCAGCAGGTGTTCAAAAAGAGAAATGAAAAGAACACCTGGGTTCCATCAAGGGAAAATTGTTGCTCTGATGAAAACCTTGTTTGAAACGTCAAGTACGCCACCTGTGTGTGTTCTCACAACGATGGGTGTATGAGACTGCCTTTCACCTTTTTGCCTTATGAAATATTTAGTAAAAGTGAAAGTTTATCAACATCAGGATGTAGTCCTCTAGACTTTGAGGATACTGCTGCTTTCTTACCTCTCTTTGCCTCCCTGCCCCAACCCCACCACCTCTCTCCTCACCCTCCCCTCTTTCTTGGTAACAACACATTTTCTATTTTGTATTTCTGTGTATGTTTTGTTTACTCGTGACAGATCACAAGAAGTGGAAGAATTCTTTCTGAAAAAGAATACAAATTAAATGTCATGAAGCGAGAGCACCAAAAATATGTCCGGGAGTGCTTAGCCCAGGCTATTTTCCATAAGGTTCTTGATATGGAGGTATAAATATTTACTATTTCCTTTATAGCTGATATTTTCTAATTTGGTAATTAATAGTGATTCTGTACTGAGAAGCAGGGGGATCTTCCTGTATTTCATTACAAAGAAAATGATCAACGTAACCTGAGAATTACTCTCTATCTCTCTATGTAGCCAAGAGCCAGGAGACTGAAATATGCTTTTCTCCTTTTCAGTTGGGAAAAAATATGGAGATCGTTATGTATTTTGTGATATTCAATTTTCCAAATGTAGATTTTTAATCCACAATGGCTACTCTGAAACATACCAGCCCTCACCATCTGCACTTCAATTTCCATTTGCTAAAAAAAAAGAAGTGACATCTGTTTAAATATCAGTAATTCCATTGCCATGAATTATTTCAGATCTGTTATTCTTTTAAGGCTCTGAAGCGCAGCCGTATGTTAGGTTTCAAGGAATAGGCATTGAAACATCTGCTGTCCCTCCTACTTTAGGCCACATTGGTCAACAGAGATCTACTACCCAAGCATCAACATTTTTTTTTTTATCTGACATGGCATTTTTAGTGGGACATCTCGGTAACTTGATATATTATTTCAGCCTTGCTCCATGAAGCTTGTAGTTTCAAGTCTCAACACCATTTTAATCTCTGTGAAAAAGGAAAAAGCATGTCACTTCTTGGCTTGACCATACAGCAGTAAATCAGAAAACTTGGCTTGTGCAATCATTGACTTGTGAGTAAAGTAAACATTTATGAACAACCATAGACTCATCAGTAAACCAGTAGTAAGTATAGTGCCACTGAAGTATTTCTTTTATGCTAGCATCATATTGAGCTAGGGGAGTGCTCACTTATTACATATATTAATCTATTAATTTAGGAATTTTGTACTACTTATGATAAACTACAGAGAATCATTGTTTATTGTTTCAAATTCACTTGCTTATAAAAGTATTGGCTAGAATCAAGAATTCTGTTAAAAAGCAAATAATGTAGCATAAAATGAATTTACACCCAGTTTCAAAATCAATAGGTACTGAGTTCAGTATTAACCTTGATTCTTGAAGTTTGGTTTTCCAAAATCTCATTTCAGTGATACATCATGTCATATTAAAACCATTAGATTTGTTATTATTTGAGACTTTATGCATTCTTAAAGTATAAAATAAATATCTTATATATAATAATATAAACTGTATAATTTATTAATAACAATAATCAGATTATATAGATTAGGCAACCCTAATTCAAAAATATGAAGTGCTCTGAAATCTAAAACTTTTTTAGAACTATGACCCCCAAAGTTTCAGAGTTTGGAGTATTTCAGATTTGGTACTTTCAGTGTGCAAATATTCCAAAACCAAGAATCTCTGAAATCTGAAGCATTGTCAATCCTAAGTACAAGGGATACTCACCCCATATAATATATTAGTATTCATAGAGTAGGAAAAAATATTTCTGTCTAAACTGTCACATTTGTCTTCCATTTAGTTTATGCTGATTATGTTTACTAAAGTTGTTGTGTTCATATTCATGTATTTACTCAAGCAGTAAACATTAATTTCAGGCTTTCCATGTGCCAGTATGAGGCTATGTGTTGCAGCTTTGAGATAGAATTAAAAAAATATTGTAGAAGGTGCTTGAGTGCTGGAAGAAACACTCTGGACTCAGAGAAGAAGGGAGGGATGGCCTTTCTCTGGGGGAGTCCTGGGGGGTCAACAGCTCCTGCTATTCGAACTGAACTTTGAAGACTGAGTGACAGTTGTCACGGCATCAGGGGAAAGGCCTTCCAGAGAGTGAAGGCAGCAGACATGAAAGGACATTGTAGATGGAAAGGAAAGCTCACTGAGGCCAGACTGCACAGTGGGTTGGTTGGAAGGAGTGGCAGTATGACACACCAGTAGGGTGGGGACTTGTCGCTGGAGGGCCTTAAATTCCCAACCTGGTTTGGAGTGTAGGTGATGAGGCGATGAAACATGTTTCAGCAGCAGAGTGAAATAAATGAGCAGAGCTGTTTCAGAGCGATGATGTAGCTAAAATGTGGAAGATGGATTAATGAGCTGGAAAAGATTGGAGGTGGGAGGTCAATTAGGAAGCTGCTGCCAGAGGGCGTGGGCTAACAGCAGTAGCTGTAACGCTGGGGAGATGCAGCTGTCTACAGAGGCATTGAAGACAGAGAAAGATTTAAACTGACTCAACGTGGAGGACTAAGGGAGAAGGAGTTCCAGGCAGGTCTGAGTTTTCCAGCCTGATGTGGGTGGTGCCTGCACTGCAGGAGGGGCTGGGGAAGAGCATTCAAGTGGCCAAAAGTATGCCCCTTAGAAGGGTGTCCTGGAAGCCATGGGGCTCTCCCAAACAGCAGGATGGTTGAACAAGACAAGCGCTGGGGCAAAAGGAAATTACATTTGACCCAGAAGACAAGGCATTAGTGGCCTTGGTGAAAGTCGTTTCTGTGGTGGTGATGAGCAAGGGACTGACTGCAGAGAGCTGGGAATAAGTGAAAAGATGGAAAGCGGTTGATAGTGAATTTAATAAAGTTTGGTGATAAGTGGGTGAGAGATCTGGGAAAGAGAGAGAGGGAAGGGAAGTGTCAAGAAGAGGATTGATGATACTTAGGCTGAGAATGATTGAGTCGGCAAGGTCCCCAAGGCAGCAGGAGGAGGGGATCAAAAACAGAGAAAAGACTCTTTTTTCAAGGAGCCAATAAATAAAGCACTCGCAAATATGACTGAATGATTTCTAACCAAATTGTAAGCAGGTAACTTTTTGTGAAATTTATTTTTAAATTATAAAATTATTATTATAGAAAAATTAGAAAGTGAAGGAAAATAAGCACTTGTAATGTTTCCTCTCAGATAACCGTGATTAACATACTGTCATATTTTTTAGTCTCTTCTATTCACATTTATCCATTAATAAAATCATGTCGTGTTGTCAGAGGGACATGTTTTATGAAAAAAAAAAAAGCAGCTAATGTCAGACTAAGTTTCCATATAGCTCCCCTATTCACTGATATGGACTCAGGCAATCTTATGATCTTCTGCCTCAGTTTCTGTGTTTGTAAGAGGAGAATAGCAATTAAGTTGTTCAAGAGGAGATAATGGATATGGATCATCTTTCTGCATTACGTGCATTCTGCATTAACTGAAAATATTTATGAACCTCATTTCAGCGATTATATCTTCTTTCATCAGATGGATATTCAGAGACCCATTCCCTTTGAAGTTTATATTACTTCTGCATTTTGCTTTGATGAAAAAAACAAAAATCATTTTCAGACATCATTGTGCATAAAACATTTTTAAAATTATTATTCAGATTTTCCCCAATTTAGAATTTAAATGTACAGATTAAAGGGTATGAATACTTTTAACTGCCTAATATATGTTTGAAATTGGTTTGCCAAAGAGTTGTTCCAATTTATATTCCCACCTGCATACTTACACAAGTGATTCTTCTCCATCTCAATGACAAGAGGGGTAACTGACTATCTAGTTAGCTATTGCTATTTTTTTTTTCATCTAAAATATTCCTGGCTGTAATTGATAGGATTCTCTCCTCCATTTTTAGCGTTACCATCAGCTTGAAATAAAAAAGAAACTGGAGACCTTAGCTAGGAAGGAGCGAATTCCCAGATTTAAGGTAAGGAGCTACATAATTCTCTTCTACTCTTACTTGGATCATCTTATGATTTAAAAACCAGTGCTGCTATTATTGAGATTTCGTGGGGTGCTTTTCTTTTGAGTAATGCATAGCTGAGGTCAAATGATGGCTTCACCAAGCCTGAATCTTGGCCCTAATCATTACAGAAGATTGTGACAAAATAGGAGCCATTTGTGGTAATAAATTTTAATAATGTGCAAAGCTTTCAGAGACAAACTTGAACATATCTTTTCATATTTGAAATTTTGTATTTGTATTTTCTTGTGATACAGTCCAAATGATCTTTGTCCTCTCTTAGGAAAGTAAAAAGAGATGGTAATGTTCACACTGTGAAAAACAATTTCAAGAATTGTTCAACAGCACATTTTCATGTGAATGTGACCCTTGAAAATTATGAGGGGGAAGATCCTCCTTAGCAACAGAAAGCCTCATAAGGTTTAGACATTCTACACAAGACATTTTAAAATTCCTTGTTTTCTATTTTTGTACTATATCTCTCTGTTTTGCAGTGAACTTATGAAATATATAAATTTGAATCAAGAGAGATAAGCTATTCCATTAAGCAAGTTTGAAAGATGTCATTTTGTGTTGGCAATGCTCCTCTGTTTCTTGAGCCATTCAAACTCCTGTGTGGTTAGTAATTTTCTCTGCAGTATTACGAATGTAGGGCCTAAGACATGTTTCACAGACAGATGAATGCTTATAAAGCTTCTGTAGAATAAGTTGCCATAGCAGACGGTATTTTTCCCCTCTTGCCTGCTGGACTCAAATCTATTTTATCAGGGCCAAAAGATAATCTTGTTAAACAATGTTTTAAAATGACAGGAGATGGGTCAGATTTTCAAGAACAGAAGAGTTGGCATGTAAAGATTTGTGGTAATTCAGCTTTGCAGAGGTTGTGCTACATCAAGGACTGAGTTATGGATTCCATAGTTTGTCTACTGAGATGTTGATAGTGCAAAATGGTTATTAAATTAAGAGTCACTAGCACAGCCTAAAATCGTGTAAGCTGTTGTGGCTGTGGCCAGATTGCCAGACACACAAAACCTGGGCATGTTATGGCATTGGCAGAGTTTGGAGGTAGATGCTGTAGGCTCTCTCTGTAGGATTTCATTTGTAATGCTTTTTACTGTATGGCTACAGTGGGCAAAAGATATGGTTTAGAGCCCCATCATTTAATATGCAGAGTTTTTGCTTACTCTCATTTATGTTCTGAGATAGAAAAGCACTGTTCTCTGCTAGTCTCTACTGATCGCAGTCGTGAAGAGCATTGTGCTTCCTGTAGTGACTCGCTTCAAGAGCTTTAATATATACTGCTAAAACTCAGGGTTCATTGCTTTCGTAGCTATTTCTTTGAGTACGTCTAAAACCAACTCAATTTCCTAGTTTTTGCCATGACCCACAACTCCATAATAAGAGCTTTGGAAACTTTTCCTAATTATCCTGAGAGGCCTCAGAAATAACACCTGAAAGGAATAAGATAAGACTTCTTTAGTCATATGGTATCTCTTACATGTCAGACACTTACTCTAACCCAGATTGCTAACCATGCATCTATTCACTAAATCCTTTTCTTATTCTAGGGAGAGCACACAAGCCGGTCAATTGAGAATAATATGCCAATCCTGTCTCCTCATCCCCCAGCTGGCCCAAAGACCAACCATGGCCATAGTGTTCTGGTTAATGAAAGACATTCCAGTCCATTAACACTGGTGAGCCATATTAAACCCACTATCTTGCAGCATCCCGGGTAACTGGTTTATGATTTCTTACTAATTTCAGAAGGAATGCTCGCTGGGAACATGCCTGCGTAATTGTGTGCGTCCTACTGATTGCAGATAGACTGTTCAATTCTGTCTCTTTTCAGTGCCCCACCTCCAATCCCTGTCACCCCTGCAAAATCCATTTTGCCTGCTACCGACCAGTTTTCTTGAAGTACAGACTATTTATGTTACTTGCTTGTCCAAATACTTTCCCTGGCTCTGTATGACTTATAAAAAAGCAGTCTCACCTGACACTTAAGACCTTAGACCATATGACTTCAATTTTGCTATTCCAATATTTCCCCCATGATTACTCCATTAGCACCCTACAATGCAGCAAAATTGAACCACTAGTTGTGTCATATATGATTTATATTTCTACTTCTGGATTTTGTTTTTATGGTTTCTGCATTCTTGTCTTATCTGTACAAATTCAGTCAATTACTAATATTTGACCTCCTTTTATCAAAAGTATGCACACGTATTGTAAGGTAAAGGAAAATGTACAGAAATTCTACTTGAAGAATTACATACTTGTTTGGTTCATTTATAACCTAGAGGTAGTTTTTGCTTGAAGAAAAGTGAGGTACTTTGAACAATATACATACAGGAGAAGTTTTACCAAGATTTGCTGGAGGTCAATAACTTAAAATGTAACTGAATGAATTGCATGATTAATCTTTATTTGTGCTTTGTGTAGCTTACTATATTTCCTTGTTAGCATTAACATTTTTGAATTGCACAATAGTTATAGAGAAATCACAGTGCTTTCAGGTTGTTGAAGTAGGATCATTGCATATGTTAAGCTTTGACATTTTTCAAGAGGTAAATATGTTTTGACATTTCCTGATGAACAAAAGTACTGTCTTCCCTTTATTGGTACCCTATTTCCAGGTTTGATTTGAATGTGTATATATACAAACGATTCTTTTGTAGGATGGTAAATTCACTAGATTCTCCAAAGCTTTTAACTGGGGTGAAACAAAAGAAACAATCAAGTGCTTTTTTCTGTCTTCCCACCTGTTTCAGAGAGGAAAAACCCTTCAAAGGCTTTCTTTTCAATTTTCCAGCTGAACACCCTCAATAAATAGTTTATGATACATCCAGGAGATCTTAATGTAGCAGGAGTGAGAAAGTAATTTAAAAATTACAGGAAACACTGACACTAGCACTTTAAAAGTCTTTCTTCTTTGGTAAGCCAGAATTCTTCACTTGGTTACCCCTGTGGTGCCTTTGCACCTGTAGGGATACCTACTGTTCCTCTGGAATGGTAGTTCCCATTTTACAGAAGTTCAGGTTTCCATTTTGTTCTCCCAGTGTGGATGTGTATCTTTTAAATTGCACTTCTGATTTAGAAGTACCAATCATAAGAGGATGTCAATCCTTTTGGGATCTCACCAACGCTAATGCACTTGGTCACTAATTGTGTTTAGACTTTGAAAATACCATAGCTGCACCACTCCCTGATAAACTGTGGAAAGTCATTTCAACTAATTCTTCACATGCTTAGAAAATTCACCCTCAGAGATCTACCAAGAATTGGAAATGCTCGGCTAAGCCGAGTTATCACCAGGTAGTCAATTTCAATTCACATTCCGGTATAGTTTTGAGAATGTTAAGCTACAGTGCCATATTTATTACAAGAAAATATATTTCAGCTGATTTAAAATATAGCAAGTTTAAGGTAGTTGCTGATGTGAACTACAATAGTTTGTAGCTCACAGCTGTTAGTTAATGGTGCAGATTTGTTTTGGGAGATAAATGTGATCAGCTAAACATTTGACTGCCACATTCATCTAACTGAATGATATCTGTAGGCAAATGGAGGGAAATAAATTTTAGAGCATAATGGCTGATAGATCATGTTCTAGTTCCCAGTCACCTGTTTTCTTGAATTCCTACATTAGATTTTTTCATGGTTTTGTGTTCCGTTGGATTATCTGCCAGGACAGAATCTCAAGTCAGATTTGTATTACAGAATCCAAGAGAATTCTTTTGGGTGATCTAATTCCCTTGTTCAGAAACTTCTAGTTTAATTTCCTGTTGTGGATTTTAAGACATTTTACCTCTTGGTCTGCATAGGCTTATCTCCTGTGTCTTTAAATCAAATGCTGCTCTTGTCAGTCCATTTGACTCCCTTTATTGGTTGAAATATAGCAGTATAGGTGTGTGTACAGAGAACCAAAGTAACAGTGACTTAAATGTAAGGGATGCTTCCTCACCCCAACACATACGGGAAGGGATTTCAAAAATGTCCTAAGTGGTGGGGGATGGTGGCTGTTAGGCAGAGTGGTTAAGACATGGGAGATCTGTGTTGTGGCCCAGCAGGCTAAGCTGCCACTTGCAATGTGCAAATCCCATGTCAGAATGCCAGTTTGGTTCTGGCTACTCTGCTTCTGATCCAGCTCCCTTCAAATGCACCTAGGAAAGCAGCAGATGAGGGTTCAAATACTTGGGCCCCTGCCACCTACGTGGGAGACCTGAATGGATTTCCAGGCTCCTGGCTTAAATAAATAAAATCTTGAAGGAAAGAAAATGATGCCACTTGAGACGCCAACATCCTATGTTAGATTACCCGGGTTTGAGTCCCAGGTTGACTCACCATTCCAGCTTTCTGCTAATGTGCACCCTTGGAGGGAATACAGGATGATGGCTCAAGTGCCTTGTTGTCTACACCACCCGTTTAGGAGACCTGAATTGAATTCTATGTTCCTGACTTCTGCCTGGCTGAGCACTGACTGTTCCTGTCAATTGGGCATGAACAAGTAGATAAAAGATGTTGATCTGTTTCTCTCTGTCTGAAATAAACTTTTGAAAGTATATTTCTAAAAAGATGGAAAATGGAATTAGAATGAGAATTTTTACATGAACTTTTTGAAGCCCCTAGTACATGAGTGTCACTTGGCCTGATATCTCTACTCTAGAAAGTCATCGAAAGCCAGACCCTTTTTCTGCTATTGATCTACTGAATTTAGAGTGTTGCCACTTAAGTCAAGATGGCAGATCAGTGTGAATATTTCAGCCAGAGGAAAAGAATAAAAGGGCTTGTGAGCCATGCTTATATTCTCTAAGGGCATGATCTGAAAGTTTTGGGTATCACTTTGGCTCATATCTTATTGATCAAAACTGAAGCCATTTATATCTACACAGAGTTGTAAGGGATGCTGAAAAATATAATATTTGTTTATGATATGTGTGCTACCAGAGAGAAATTCTGTTACTAGTGAAGAAATGAAAACAAAATATTACCTTTGCTGCTCTTCCCATGGCTTAGCTAACAACCAGTTCTCCTCTTCCTTAATTATTCAGTTTTACCATTCTTCTCTGCTTATCCATTTCTTCTTTTGTTTAGCCATTCTGATAAAATCTAACTACTTCTGTGAGACTTTAACTTTTATTAGCTTCATTGGATTACTCTAAATATTTTGGAACATTTGGTTCTGTTTTCTGTTCTCAGGTATTTTGTTGTGATTGTCTATTTGGCAGCCTTTGT
Organism: Oryctolagus cuniculus; assembly: GCF_964237555.1. NCBI lineage: Eukaryota > Metazoa > Chordata > Mammalia > Lagomorpha > Leporidae > Oryctolagus > Oryctolagus cuniculus. Next base: position 97,382,637 of record NC_091438.1, read on the forward strand.
GTGGTTGGTACTAATTGTGTTGGGTTGCCATTAAATATTAAAAATAACTTTTTGTCTCAGTGCAGGGCCTATGTTACGATGAGAATTAAGTAAATGTTGACCCAGCAAAATGAGAGATTTAGCAACATATGACATGCTTCTCAAAATGGTACTCTGATTAATTTTAGAAGTAGCAGCTGCCTTAACATCATTTTTAAAAACGTGTATTTACACACACTTTTTCCAAATTCAATATTTGTTGTTCACCATTCTCTGGAGTCAAAACATTAAGCCTTATTTGTGAGTCATTTACATACCATCTTTCTCATACCCTCTTATCCAACACCATGTTGTATTCTTGACAGATTTTCCACTATCTCGATAATAGGAAAACTAGGCCAAAAGTCTCATTTTTTATCCACTTTTGACACATTGCAAATCTTTATACTAAACTTACCATGTTCTGTCAATGCCCGGAAATGCTCTTCTAGTGTTCCAAAATATTGACATTTTTTTGTATTTGCTTCAATACTTTCTTGACTGGAAAATGCCTCAGTCAGGGGCTCAACAGGAAACAGATGGCTCACACAAATAGGATAATTAGGAAGTATTTAATAAAGAAACTATTTACAAAAATGCAGGCAGGGTTAACAAAAACCCAAGGAGGGGTGTTAACCATGCTGAGGTTGGCACTATGAGAAGTCACAACTCCTCCGAGGTCTAAGGGGAAGAAAAACTGGATACCAGAACAAGTAAATAGTACTTATAGCTAGGAGAGGACTTCCCCACAGGAGCTGTGGACCTTGGTAGAGGGTCCCAGCTGCCCCATTATGAGCTGCAGGGAGGGGTCCAGGAGAATAAACACCCTGATCTCAGTCTCCTCCTGTCCATCTGTCTCCTGCCATGCCTCTCACTGGTGGAATCCAGCTGCACTGCTGAGGTTAGTTGGTGTAGTTCTAAATGGATGACTCCCTGGTGCCCCACCAAACCAAAGAAGGTGGATAGTAGACCTAGTGGAGAAATTAGAAAACACCCATATTTATACAGTGCTTGCCAAAGTTGACAGTTATAGTTTCTCATCTATGTTTTCTTAAAATTTCAAGAAAGCAGTTGAATAAATGGTAATGAATTACAGTTAAGCATCCATCTTTTCTCCTTGTTTGAATCCTATTGTCTGCTTTAACTTCAGTACCAATTTTAATCTTAAGTCTTAAAAGACTCAGAATAGAGCTTTTATTGAAAACTTTGAAACAGAAGTGAGTCCATTCCAATAATATCCGCTCAAACCTTTAAAATAGGAACATTATTTAACTTAACGTTTAATTGAGCAAAGCCAGTCTATGCAGAGCATAAATTAGATATTGCCTGTGAATTTATAATATGAATAAAAATACAGGAATGTAATAGAGGACATCTCTTTTGTCTACAATACTCTATAATTGTGGCATTTAGTTATGTAGAGGACTTCAACACCATATGTTTTAACAAATACTTTGGGTCATAAGGGTATGTATAATGGAAGGACATAATTAAAGTTTAATTTGTTCAGTAAAAAGGCACCATTAATTACTCTAGGCAATTTGTTGGGTTATTAATTGGTTCTGGAAACATGTCAAGATACTAATTTATGTGGAATTTTCCCCCTAATTGTCTAGACAGCCCCTCGACCATATACTGCTCCGGGAAATATGCAGCCTCCAATTCGATTGCAGCCTCTTCCCAGTAATCCAGCTATAAGAACGGTTCCAAAGATTACGCCGGGGTCCAGACCCAAAACCTCAATCCTGGAAAATGAAGCTCCATTTCCTATTGGGGTAAATGTCATTTTATTCAAGAAATATTTTATTTTATTTATTTTTTTGACAGGCAGAGTTAGAGAGAGAGAGAGACAGAGAGAAAGGTCTTCCTTTCCGTTGGTTCACCCCACAAATGGCCACTACAGCCGGCGTGCTGGGCTGATCCGAAGCCAGGAGCCAGGTGCTTCCTCCTGGTCTCCCACGCGGGTGCAGGGCCCAAGCACTTGGGCCATCCTCCACTGCCTTCCTGGTCCACAGCAGAGAGCTGAACTGGAAGAGGAGCAACCGGGACAGAATCTGGCGCCCCAACCGGGACTAGAACCTGGGGTGCTGGCGCCGCAGGTGGAGGATTAGCCAAGTGAGCCGTGGTGCTGGCCAAGAAATATTTTAAAATTATTAATTAAAACATTAGGTTATCATAATTCTTAATATGCTATATTCATTAATCCATTTCATGGAGTTCATGCTGTGCCTTTATTAAGTAGTTGCTATGTACTTTTGATAAATTATATGATACTCTAAGTGAAGGCCTGTAGTTTCTTTATTATTGAGTACAAAGAGTTGGAATAGATTTTTTAAAATGTGTGATGGGTTCCAATTAATTTGAAAGGCTAATTGAAAAACAAAGAGGAAAGACTTCATAGCCAGATATGACTTCTATCAGAAAAGACCCAATGTTGACTCCTTCCAAATTTTAAATGCATGAAACCTAGAAAATGAAACTTTCCAAGAATAGGTTTGCATTTGCATGCCGACTTACTTTCCCATCAGTGTATGAAATTGCTTCAAGTTTGACTCTTCGAAGGTTGAATATAGAAGGAACTGAATGTCCGTCTTTAAAAATGCTGAGTTAATCACACCCAGGAGCTGGACTCCGCTTCTCTTTCACGGTTATGTCTCAGATAATTTTCACTTATTTCAATAGAGCACAGGAAGGAGGTATGGTAACCATGAAATACGAGTTACTTAAATAGGAAGGGATAATTAGAACATTCACTAATTAGGGAGGATATTGTTTGTATTTATAACAGGAACAAGAAGCATTTGCCAGCTTAAGAATGAGCCTGTGTTATAAGAATGATCGTCATTATGTTAAAATAGGTGAATTACATTCCATTTCTTATTAGGAAATATGAGATATCTCAGATATTTTAAATCCTTAACTGACAGACAAGCTTGCCACTAAGAAATTAATTAAAAATATCATTGTTTCACAAGTATAAATATAACTAAAAATAATATTATTGATTTAATGTGTTTTTCAGCTTGCAAAGTACTATTTACCAACCTTGCTTCAGTAATTTAATAGTAGTTTCCCAGATGGTGGGAGAATTAATCTGAAGGTGATGTTGCTTTGTTTAAGGAGACTACTTAGAGCTCAGTAGAAACTCATAATGTCATAAATCAATTAGTTTGGCATTTTCTAGGATTGGCTCTCCATTCTGAAGGCACAAATTTCCAGTGTCAGCCAGTGTCCAGAAATGGTCAGGTGCTAAGATTGTTTCAGATTAACTGAAGTTTACAACAAGCTCATTTTTATCTCTAAAATAAGCCAAAATAGGAACTAAATCATGATTAGGTCATTAGGTCACCAACAGGTATCAAACAGTCAAAGCTTGTAAAAGTAGTGTGTTCTCCCTTTGTAGGCAGACCTGAATGGGAAGTGAAGCCATAATGAGAAGGTTGCCTGGTGAACATGGAGTCAGAATGAGGGGGATATGGCATATGGAATGTTAACATGTCAGACCAAGATGGTCTGATTCACTCATCTCATCCTAAGAACTGGCTTGCCAAAGGTACCTGAAAACTCAAGGTCTTTGGCTAAAACTCTCTGTCCTCCAAGGAGAACATTGCCGTTAGGATTGGAAATGTTTAAAGTTCATGGAGAGTAGTTCCTGTTCCCTAGATAGTACTCAGATGAGTACTTTCCACTTTTCCTAATATTGTATTCTTTTCTAAGCTCCTATAATTACCAATTCTGTCTTTGATCGATACATTTTTTTGTTAGATACGTGAACACTATCAGTCAGGAAATATTCACATTCTACTGGTTTGAGAGCAGTTTTTGGTGGTAGTATTTTCAGCTAATTTTCCAAATCCACTCAGCCAGTGGATAGATTTACTCATTAAAGCTATATAAGGTCTTTCCCTGTTTCCAAGTTTTTGGTAGATAGGCACTTATTGGCAGTTCATGAATGCTGACAGGACTAAGATAAACTTCACATTTCAATTAGCTAAACTCAATTTTTATTCAATAAACATTTATTGAATACCAACTGTGCCTAGGTGCTGATATAGGCATTGATGATATATCAGTTATCAAGGCAGTCAAAAGTAACATTGAGGCTTACTGTAAAATATATATATGAAACACATACTGGGAGAAAAGATACACAATTATTGTCAATGACACTGATGATGAAAATATAGAACCAGACAAGAAATTCCTTAAAAAGAATACTAGTCTACATGACTGGTGAATATGTAGGAAGCACTTAATAAATTTTTATTATGTTTAAAGAGTAAAAGATTTGCATGTGGAAAGTATTTGAACATGCCATAGATATAAGCAGGTTGAACTTTGCTAAGTTGCAGGAGTGAGGGTCTTTGATTTTGGCAAAAGCAATGGGGTAAAAAATGTGGACAGAGATTCAACTGAGTAAAGATAATTAATTGATTGAAAGTAAATATCCTCAGAAAGATAGTTTCTCTTATACCATTAGTAGCAGTAGAAATTGTTTGTACAACTATTTGTGGAGGCAATAGAGGAATATTTATCACAACTTCAAATGAACATTCTCAATTGTTTTAACATAGAGGAATTTATCCTAGGAATACACACATAAATGTAAAAAAATGGATTCAACAATGTTGTGTGCTGTCATATTTGTAATAATGAACAACTGGAAGGTGCCCAAGTATTTAACACAGTATTGTTTAAAATGTTATGCAATAACATGTTAAAGTACATTTTAAAAACCTTGTTTCAAATACAACTCTGCAAACTTCTTGGTTTTAAATTATTTAATTGCACTGGGTTCTTGTAATGATTTGCTGAGGGAAAGTCCTCAAAGTACTATTATAAAACTGCCATCCCTATTTGTTAGTGTAAAACTATACTATATAAATTTAGAAACTTATGAATAGTTAATTTGCTATGAAATGACTGCAAAGTGCCATTTTTTAAAAACCAGACTGGAGCATTTTGAGTTTCTTGATATCAGGTGTCCGCAATGTCAATCATTCAAGCTATCTTTGATTTTGGGTTACACGGGGTCACCAGTTCTGTTTCATTGGTTCTTATGTCATGAAATGTGATTATAGGGCAAGAAGGCCATGATGAAGTTCAGGAACTCCACAGACAATTCACAGAGAATGAATCCATATCAACTTCCGAACATTAGCAGTTATTTGATGCCTATTCCTCCTCCACCTCCTCCCCTAAATGGAAAAATCGCCAAAGAAAATAGATCTGAAACATGGAGAAGGAGAAGATTTCGTCCAATCACAGCTCCAAATGGCTTGGAACCTCTCTTTACAAGGGTGATTATGGAGTAAAATTTTCTTTTATTAATTTCACACAGATTACATGGTACTGTTAGATTTGCTGTAAAGATTTTATGGAAATCACATGCAAATAGTCTTTCATAAAGAAATGTAATAATATTATAATTATAAGCTAAAATGAATCTGAAACCAAAGATTTTAGGGCTTTAGTAGACTAATTTAGCACAGTTGATAATAAAGGATTTAGCAAATCTTGCTGTGAAACTATACCTGGTTTCTAAATCATTTATTTCCTTTAAATTCACCCATTCAATCACGTTGTCAAAAATATCTTAATGTTTAATCTGTGAAAATTCAAAAACTCAAATATGCCTAAAATATCCAATCCATTCAATCTTATCGAAGATTTTAAAAATGATTTTTAGCAAAAAGTTTTTAGAAAAAGTTTTCTTTCAGTGTTCTTTGCAAATAGTATAATTTGTTGTACTAATTTCCTGAAAATATTGGTAAAGAAACTATGAGATCTTCAAAAATTCATGAAAAAATGTGTATTGTGAAAAAAACCACATCATGAATTTTGATTTTTTTTGCACCAAAATAAGCTTATCTTTTAATTCTATTTTTCCACATAGTTTTTCAAGTACCCTCCTAGTTCTAAGGCCAGATACAGGCTAGTAAGAAGGCAGCCTATATCAACATTTTCCTTATGTAAACAGGCAGCTGGTAGTAATTTTATGTAACTTTTGTGATTCATAACAGATACTGGGTCGGCATTTCACTGGCTGGGCATCAGGGAGTGAAGTCCCCCTGTGTACACGGACTGGGCTGGCTGCTGCTTCAAAGCCAGCCCCACTCTTCAGTGCCTCCTTCACACCGTGTCCACATCTCGCTCCCAGCAGCTGCCCTCACCTCTGACCTTCTCAAAACATAGGGACTCTCTTCCTCCTGCTTGCTCAAATTTCCCCCTTTCAATGCTATTTTTACCAAAATAGAGGGCTTTATTTGCCTCTGACAGAGCACTCTCTCTCTTCTCTGAGACTCACCCTCTGCCCTCTGTCCTTGGTGCTGGACTCGGCCTGCCTGTAGTACCTTGTGCCATCTGTCATTCTCCTCTCTAATTTGGATTTCGAGACTTCCTTTAATATTCATCTCTGCTTCTCAATATGACCTTATTTAGAGTAACCAGATCCTTTCCTTGCTGGCTGTAACCGTAGACTTCTGTTTGTTCCCTTCCTCACTGCACAGCTAGCTCTCTCAAAGGTAGCTTAGCCTAACAGGCAACCCCAGTTTACAACAACAAAGGCTTATTTTGTGATCTCATGATCATGTTTTTTTGCTCAGCTGAAATCCTGAGACCTGGACAGGATGAGTAGGTCAGACTACACGTGTCTGTTGTGCTACCCCCTATACAGCAGAACCATGGAATGCCTTTAAGGTTTTGCTCAGAAGTTGCACATGCCACTTACATGCTTACTGTTGGATTTCACTGGCAAACCAAGTCTGTGGCCAAACCCGACAGCTACAGGGTGGGGGATTTCACCTTTGCAAAGAGTGATAGAACCCATACTCATTATCTTTAAACTATTTGTGTGCTGGCACATGCTCTCTTGAAGGTAGGTACCCACTTAATAAAAAGTGTGACTTTCTCATCATTCATAAAATTAACTGGCAGCATTTGATTTTCTGATGTTAAAGTACATCACTGGGGTCGGGGGCAGTGCCGTGGCTCACTTTGTTAATCCTCCACCTGCGGTGCCAGCATCCCAGATGCACACCGGTTCTAGTCCTGGTTGTTCCCCTTCTGATCCAGCTCTCTGCTATGGCCCAGGAGTGCAGTGGAGGATGGCCTAAGTGCTTGGGCCCTGCACCCGCATGGGAGACCAGGAGGAAGCACCTGGCTCCTGGCTTCGGATGGGTGTAGCTCCGGCTGTAGCAGCCATTTGGGGAGTGAACCAAGAGAAGGAAGACCTTTCTCTCTGTCTCTCTCTCTCTCTCTCACTGTCTAAATCTGCCTGTCAAAAAACAAAGTTTGAATATCTCATAAACCATAACAATATATAAAATATGTACGTACAACTTGACAACTATAATCAAACAAACTGCCGTGTATTCACCACTTTTAAATAAAGTAAAACTTTACCATCATATTAGTTCCTGTCCCAGCACATCCCCTACTTCTTCAATCAACTGGTTTATTGATTTCAGTTAACTGTTTCCTCTTTCTTTTTTTTTAAGATTTTATTTATTTAATTGAAAGTCAAAGAGAGAGAGAGAGAGAGAGAGATCGATCTTCCATCTGCTGGTTCATTCCCCAAATGACTGCAATGGTCGGGGGTTAGCCAGGCCAAAGCCAGGAGCCAGGAGCTTCTTCTGGGTCTCCCAGATTGGTGCAGGGATCTCTGTTGCTTTCCCAGACACATACCAAGGAGATAGATTGGAATGGAGCAGCTGGGACTCAAACCAAGGCCTATATGGGATGCCAGCATCGCAGGTGGTGGCTTAACCCTGTATACCGCAACACTGGCCCCTCCCTGCTTTTCTTTAGAGTTGTTTTGTTTATATTCATAAAGTTTCAGAAATACTCATCAACCCAAATCTAGCATTGCAATGAAAGGATAATATTTCCAGGAGAAAGTAAGCGGAAAAGAAACTTTGAGTCAGAATCTGGGTTCGTATCCTTGACAATTTTTTTACTTGTTTATAGCCCATTCTGATGATGTCAGGTTAGGGGGTCACAAGTGTGTCCTAGGAAACATGAAGTTTACTAGAATCAGGGTATCTTGTGAGACCCTCTTGTGGCACAGGCTCTGGATGTCCAGGGGGAATGGGGTTAGGGGTATGGACTTCTGTGACTGTGCATGGAAGAGAGATCAGCGACTTCTTCATGGTTTGGACGTGTTAAGTGAAGCACAAAGAGGCATGTTAGCCAGAGTCCTGCCCTCAAGTGAGCAGCACAGCATGGGGTCAGCAGGCATCCTGACCCCTGACAGACCTTCTCATACTGTTTTTGGAGTCCATCTGTCTTGGCATTTTGGTCTTACTTATTTATTTTAAAGAATTTATTTATTTATTTATTTTTAAACTGTCTTTTGGGGAGAATCCTATTCTGGGAATGTTAGAACCATTCTACTGATACTCTCCTGTTGTTAGCTTTTCCTCTATACCTCTTTGTCGTTTTGTTTTACAGGCTGAGAGATTTCTTCAATTTTATCTTTTAAACATTCTCGTGAGCTTTTTCTTCTGCTACCATATTTTTAATTCTAAGAATTACTTTTGTGTTCGTTCAATATTATTTTTAGAAAAGCACCTGGTGTGATATTATTTTAATTCTTTGGTATTAAAGACTCCCTTTGTGGACCAATATAAGTTCAGTTTTGAGAAAGAATACCATTCTTTAAATGTTGAGCTTAGAGCACCATACAATTATATCTCTCAAATTTTTATATCCTTAGATATCTTTTTATCTGCTTGCTCCCTCAGTTCCAGAATTATAATGACAATTCATTCTGTAAACTTGAGGATTTGGCATTTCTCCTTGTAATTAAGCCAAGTTCTATTTCATTTCGGATACCTTTATAAATATTTAGAATGCCTTATAATCATTCAGATTTAAGAATATTTTATTTTACTAGTTAGGTCATCCTTCATCATTAAAAATGACACCTTTTAATCACTGTATACTGAGTTTTAAAATCTATTTTAAGAAACATATTTATGTTTAAATATTCATATATATTCTTTTTACTTTCAGCCTTTCAGAGTCTTTAGATATAAACTTAAAGTGTAAGCGTGATTATGCTGTGTTTGGACAGTTTGTGTTTAATTCAATCTGAGAATCTCTATTCCATCAATAAGTTAGTTTAGTCTCATTAAATTTATTTTGTTTAGTGGCATATATAGACTTACTTTCACCATCTTGATTGGTGTTTTCTATTTATCATGATTTTTTGATAACAGCATTTCTTGCTGTTACTTCCTCTTGCTTGAAAATTCCCTCTCTCGCCTCCCATGGCACTCCACACTCACGGACCTTTGCTATCTCCTTTTGCCTCTTTTACTTCGTTGTGACTCTTCCTCCTCTTCCCCCTTAAATCTGGCCATGACCATAACCTTCAACCTTACCACAGTTATTTATTTTTTTTTTCTGTTCAAGATATCATCATCTCCCTGTGTGGTATCAGAGGTTTGCTAGATAACTCATGGATTTTTCTGTAGCCCTGGCTCCTGGAAGATGGAGTAAAATCGGTTCAGTGAGAATCATGCATATTTCAAAGTACACTAGTCAAGTACTTGATTTATTTTATTTAGGTATAAGGGACATGATTCTCATGACTAGCTTACACATTAAAGTCACTCCTTGATTTTATGACTGCTATATACTAAAACATCCTTTGAATGCTCTTAAAAGGAAGGGAAGAAGGAGGCTGTTGGTGCAGTGGTTAAGCCATAGCTTGGAATGCCTACATCCAGTACTGGAGTGCCTGGATTTGCACCCCCACTCTGCTCTTGATTGCTTCATTCTAACATATGTCTTGGGAGTTTCAGGTGATGGCTCAAAGTATCTGGATCATTGCCACCCATACAGAAGACCTCAACTGAGTTTCTAGCTCCTGGCTTCAGGCTAGCCATGGTTGTTGCAGGCATTTTGGGGGTGAACCAATAGATGCAAACCCTCTCTGAGCTCCTCTGCTTTTCAAATTAAATAGACAATAAATATAAAAATAAACAATATAAAATATAAAAATAAACAATAAATATAAAATAAATATTTTTAAAAAGGAAGGAAAAAAGAAATGGGGATTTGGTGCCACTGTTAAGACATAACGTGGGACACCCACATCTCATATCAGAACACCTGGATTTGAGCTCTGGCTGCACTCTCCAGTCTAGCTTTGTGATTCCTTGCCACCTACATGGAAGACCAAGATTGAGCTCCTGGCTTTTGGCTTCAGTCAAGCTCAGCCCTGGTTGTTGCAGACATTTGGCAAATGAACCAACAAATAGGAGTTCTCTTTGTATTTCTGCCTTTCAAATAAATAATAAAAATAAACAACAATTTTAAAGAAAGAATGAAAAAAGGTCAAAAGCAATGAAATATATTTTGCATGGTGGCCACCTCCTGTTTCTCTATGAACGTGTAGAACAGCGTGATCTGTAGCATCTGTGATGCCTGCCTCTAGGGGATGATCAGTGGAGCCAGATGTGTTGCCAAGGGGCCATAGGGATCATAGAGCAGCAAGTTACCTCTGTGCCTTGTTACTTTTATTGTATTCTACCACCCTCAGTGCTATTTAGTGCAAAATCTACGAAACAGGTTGGGTTTTGTCCTGATTTACCTCACCAACCTGCAGATTTTTATATTCCCACACAGGATTAAGAGAGCCTGATCTTACTGGTCACCTACTCTATTCAGAAGCATATGGGGCCGGCGCTACAGCTCCCTAGGCTAATCCTCTTCCTGCAGCTCTGGCACCCCGGGGTCTAGTCCCGATTGGGGCGCCGGTTCTGTCCCTGTTGCTCCTCTTCCAATCCAGCTCTCTGCTGTGGCCCGGGAAGGCAGTGGAAGATGGCTCAAGTGCTTGGGCCCTGCACCCGCATGGGAGACCAGGAGAAGCACCTGGCTCCTGGCTTCGGATCAGCGTGGTGCGCTGGCCATAGCAGCCATTTGGAGGGGTGAACCAACAGAAAGGAAGACCTTTCTCTCTCTCTCACTGTCTAATTCTGCCTATCAAAAAAAAAAAAAAAAAAAAAAAAAAAAAAAAAAAAAGCATATGGAAGCTGTGAATAGTTGTTTTTTTTTTTTTTTTTTTTTTTTTTTTTTTTTTTGACAGGCAGAGTGGACAGTGAGAGAGAGAGAGAGAGAGAGAGAGAGACAGAGAGAAAGGTCTTCCTTTGCCATTGGTTCACCCTCCAATGGCCGCCGCGGCTGGCGCGCTGCGGCCGGCGCACTGCGCTGATCCTATGGCAGGAGCCAGGTGCTTCTCCTGGTCTCCCATAGGGTGCAGGGCCCAAGCACTTGGGCCATCCTCCACTGCCTTCCCGGGCCACAGCAGAGAGCTGGCCTGGAAGAGGGGCAACCGGGACAGAATCCGGCGCCCCGACCGGGACTAGAACCTGGTGTGCCGGCGCCGCAAGGCGGAGGATTAGCCTAGTGAGCCGTGGCGCCGGCCGAATAGTTTTATAAATAGCCCCCTCCTACCAATTTTATTTATTTATTTGGAAGACAGAAGGAAAGACAGCAAGAGACCGACAGACAGAGCATTCCCATCTGTTGGTTCACTTCCCACATGCCTGCAACAACTAGGCCAAATAATGGAGCCAAAAATTTAAGCCAAGTTTCCCTCATGGGTAGCAGGGGCCTGATTGCTTGAGCTGTCACCTGCTGCCTCCTAGGGTCCCTGTTAACAGGATGCTAGAATTGGGAGCAGAGCCAGGGCTGATTTGGCACTCAGGCTTCCCAGGCAGCATTTTGACTGCTATGCCCAATGGCTGTCTCATAAACAGCTTTTAAAATGTGAAAATACAGAGTTTGAAACAAGAACCTTCCTGATGGTTATGATTATTGATTAAAACATCTGAAACAAAGTTAATCATGTTCTTTTTGGAAAGAGTGGGCAATGTGCTCTGAGCATCTCATTAGTTTAGGACTTTCCCCATATCCCCACTGACTTCCTGGCTCCAGATGAGACCTGTGTAGTTACTGATGCCTGACTGATTGATGATAGGTCCTACATCTCAAATTCAATGTGGCTACCACTTTAGCCAGGTTCTCTATTCACTTGCCTTATTTCTCTTCAAGCACAATCTTTTCTTTAGAAATTTGGTCTCAAAATCTTGAATTCCTCTTTTTCTTTGCATCAAACCTCCAGTTAATTACTAAGTCCTTGAGATCAGAAGTGTCCAAAGAAAATATAGTGCAAGCCAGATGCAATTTAAGATAGCTTTGTGAAAAAGGTAAAGAGAAATATGTGAAATAATTTTAAGAATATATATTTTAATTAAATATATCTAAAATGTTATCATCTGAATGTATAATGAATAAGAAAATTCTAATGAAGTATTGCATATTTTTACACTATGCTTTTGAAATTAAGTGTATTTTATACTTAGTGCACATATCTTTGGAACCAGCTAACTTCCAGAAATCTAACAGATGAAGACTGCCCTAGGTAACACAGCTCTGAATGCCACCTTGACAATGGTTCATGTATCAGTTAATGTTTTTCTATTCGAGTTGCTACATCTCTAGTTCAGGTACTTACTAGCTAACTCTTAACAGGACTATTGCAATCATCTATATACTTAGGCTCTGCCTCTCAATCAGCAAGTAGCTATGTTCAGCTTTTATTGCTTATGACAAGGGCTATATACCAGGTGCTGGAGTTACCGAGAGGAGTAAAACTAAATCTTTCTTTGTGGGAAGATTTTTAGATTGGCAAGGGAGACAGAAATATACAGTGAACCACAATACATTGTGATTAGCACTACCACTGAGGTTTAAACAAATCACAACAGGAACACAGACGCAGGAAATACTAGTTTTGACTGACAAGACTGGAGAATGCCTTTAAGAGAAGGTAGCCTTTGAAATGTGCTTTAAATGATGAGTAGGAAGTTAGCATGTATAATCAGGAAGCAGAGGGTGAAGGGTCCATCTCAGCCTTAGCAGATTCGATATTAACACCGCTAAATTGCACGGTGTAGAGTGACTCCCAGCATGCCTCTCCCTGCTTAATACCTTCACTCCATTCCTAATGAGCGCAGGGATAGCCTTCTGCCTGGCTGTGTAAAGTACCAATTTAAAAAATTATTATTCGGGTATGGTGAGGCCTATAGATTAGATGTTTGTCACTGACAACATAGCTTAATACTCACAGTTCCCAAGAGGAGGAGGCACACGACATGCATTCATGAGGGTTTTATCTAGAATTATGTTTGACCGCTTATCCAGGCTCTGTTGCCTAGCTAAGTTGATGGATTACATTGGTTATCATACCACACCATGCAGGGCCACACAGGAAGCACCAGTCTGGAGGCAGAGGAAAGAGGGAGGGAGAATATGGACAAAAGCCATTACTGCGATTTCCATGGGAAGGAATGGGTGAAGCAGGGTCAGCAGTCTTAGGATTGGGTGAATAATTTTGGTTCTGTGTTGTTAGGGCATCCCAGAGTTGTTTGGCTCCTAGCCTTGGGGTGAGTATGGCAAGGTAATATTGCCTAGAGCATAAGATCAGAGAGAAGATGAGGTCAGAGTAGGAGCAGAAGTGGGCTCTGGATTGGTTCGTTTGCAAAGGAAATGTGCTTTCGCAGGTAAATCCTTAACCATCTCTAGAAATTGGTTAGCCCTGGGAGGGGCAGGCTCCACAGTAAGGCCCCAGATGCCAAAACATCAGAATAAAAAGTCAAGCTTAATACACTGGCATTCAAGTTCCTTTAGATTCTGGTCCACTACAGGTTTCTGTCCCACTTCCACTCAAGACAAAGGGACTCTTTACTCTCAGCTGTTGTACTACCACTTCCCTCCCTCTGACTTAGGATTTCTTTTCTGGTGCATCACCTTCAAGTCATCCATTTTCTTGTTTTCCCATTTAATTGCACACTTTCATGACTCTTTTGTCACTTTTTAACAAACTATGGAAGTTTACATTTAATGATTACAATACTGATTATTTCAATGATTTGATAAGGCTTTACTATATGATCAGGGTTTTGTTTAGTGTTTTATATATATTTTATCATCTAATACACATAATAAACCAAAGGATGGGTTGTAATAAATTTTCTCTGGGTTTCCCATGTGCTGGGGAACCAAGGACCCAGGTCATCTTCTGCTGCTTTCCCAGGCACATTAGCAAGGAGCTAGATTGGAAGTGGTACAGCCAGGACTTGAGTCGTCCTCCATATGGGATCTTGGCATTGTAGGCAGCCATCTCACCAGTCCCAGTGATCAATTTCTGTTCACAATTGATCATAAGGATAGGACTAAGAGCCAAAGGGAGCACATAAACAAGAATAGTGTCTGCAAATACTAGCTGATAGAATAAAAAAGGGAGAGAATGATCCAACATGGGAAGTGAGATACACAGCAGACCCATAGAATAGCAGATGTCCTAAACAGCACTCTGGCCTCAGAATCAGCCCTTAAGGCATGCAGATCATGCTGAAATGCCTATGAGAGTATTTCAGGCATGGAAAGCCAAGACACTCTGGGGAAAAAAAAAAAAAAAAACTAAATGAAAGATCTTCGCGAGTGAGATCCCAGTGGAAAGAACAGGCCATCAAAGAAGGAGGTACCTTTCTCTGAAGGGAGGAGAGAACTTCCACTTTGACCATAGCCTTGTCTAAATATGATCAGAGTCAGTGAACTCAGGGACTTCCATAGCCTTGGCAACTAATGACAACAAGAGTGTCAATTTGTTAAGTCAACAACAGGAGTCCCTGTGCACTTACTCCTCATGTAGGATCTTTGTCCTTAGTGTGCTGTACATTGAGATTTAATGCTATAACTAGTACTCAAACAGTATTTTTCACTTTGTGTTTCTATGTGGGAGCAAACTGTTGAAATCTTTACTTAATATATGCTAAACTGATCTTCTGTATATAAAGAGAATCGAAAATGAATCTTGATGTGAATGGGAGGGGAGAGGGAGTGGGAAAGTGGAGGGTTGCAGGTGGGAGGGACATTATAGGGGGGAAGCCATTGTAATCCATAAGCTGTACTTTGGAAATTTATATTCATTAAATAAAAGGTAAAAAATATAAAAAAAAATAATTTTTACCTTTTAGAGATGGGGCAACTGAGGCAAGACAAGTTAGATAACCTGCACAAGTCACATAACTAATTAGCAGTTGATTAAATGTGCAACCCAATAAATTGACATTAGGGCATTGTGTTTATAATCTTCACATACAAATTACATGGAATTTATTTATTTATTTATTTTATATGTTTTCTTTTTTTTTCTTTTCTTTTTTTTATTTTTTTAACTTTTAT
The DNA here is from genome assembly GCF_964237555.1 of Oryctolagus cuniculus. Taxonomy (NCBI): domain Eukaryota; kingdom Metazoa; phylum Chordata; class Mammalia; order Lagomorpha; family Leporidae; genus Oryctolagus; species Oryctolagus cuniculus. The sequence continues at coordinate 97,397,913 of NC_091438.1, forward strand.
TTAATGAATATAAATTTCCAAAGTATGGCTTATGGATTACAATGGCTTCCCCCCCATAACGTCCCTCCCACCCGCAACCCTCCCCTTTCCCACTCCCTCTCCCCTTCCATTCACATGAGGATTCATTTTCGATTCTCTTTATATACAGAAGATCAGTTTAGCATACATTAAGTAAAGATTTCAACAGTTTGCTACCACACAGAAACATAAAGTGAAAAATAATAGATGATTTTTTAAATGATGATGAAATCAGATCAGACCTATTGTCATGTTTAATCCCAGTGAGAGTCAAGTTGGGAATTGATAATTTTTTTTTTTTACAGAAGATCAGTTTAGTATACATTAAGTAAAGATTTCAACAGTTTGCACCCCCATAGAAACACAAAGTGAAATATACTGTTTGAGTACTCGTTATAGCATTAAGTCTCAATGTAGAGCACATTAAGGACAGAGATCCTACATGAGGAGTAAGTGCACAGTGACTCCTGTTGTTGACTTTACAAATTGACACTCCTGTCTATGGTATCAGTAATCTCCCTATGCTCCAGTCATGAGTTTCCAAGGCTATGGAAGCCCTCTGAGTTCTCCGACTCTTATCTTGTTCAGACAAGGTCATAGTCAAAGTGGAGGTTCTCTCCTCCCTTCAGAGAAAGGTACCTCCTTCTTTGAAGACCTGTTCTTTCCACTGGGATCTCTCTCACAGAGATCTTTCATTTAGGTGGTGGTGGTTTTTTTTTTTTTTTTTTTCCAGAGTGTCTTGGCTTTCCATGCCTGAAATACTCTCATGGGCTTTTCAGCCAGATCGGAATGCCTTTAGGGCTGATTCTGAGGCCAGAGTGCTGTTTAGGACATCTGCCATTCTATGAGTCTGCTGAGTATTATTTTTAAAAATTTATTTGTTTTTATTTGAAAAGCTGTGAGAGAGAGAGAGGGAGAGAGAGAAAGAGCATTCCCTTCTGCTGAGTCACTCACCTAAATGCTCCCAAAACACATGTCAGGCTTGGGCCAGGTGGAACTCAGAACTCAACCTGAGTATTCGTGGTGGGTGACTACTTGAATCATCTTCTGCCTCTCAGGGTGTGTACTAGCAGGAAGCTGGAATTAGAAACAGAGCTGGGATTTGAACCAGGCACTCTGATAAGAGATAAAGGCATCCAAAGTGGAATTTAACTACTGTGCCAAATGCTTGCCTTGAACTTTTATTCTTTTATACTTCTATTCCCATATTATGAAGCTTACTGAGGGCAGGCATTTGATTTAGCCTACATTCAGTCAAATATACTTATTAGTACTATATTCATAAAATGGATGTTATTTTATTAACTGTATGAAAAATTAAACTCTTATGCTTTATTTTAGGTCAATATCATGAAATCAGTTGTGCTGTCAGATGTAATTCCCCTTTCTCCAAAACAAATAAAGCCTAGCTAATATTGGGTTTTAGAAAAATTGTGTATTCTCTTCATTCAACTTTAAGAATATTTTTCCAGTTTCCATTCTAGTCAGTGCATTATTTTTATTTTTTTTAACTCTTGGTTTTCCTCACTTGTGAACCCAGATTTGAGAATGCAAAAGGAATGCATCCGCAGAATGTTATAATAAGGTGATTCAACATTTCTCATAGTAGGCTAGATTTATTTCAGAGACTTCCTTTTAAACAAGCTTTTTTGCTTAAAATTAGCATTGTAGTTCGATAACTACAAATAAACTGATTTGAAAAACAATTTAAATGGCTAGTTTACATTGTGGAACAAATTCCTACAAGAAAGGAAAAGCCATGGCTGCTTTTGGTGTCATTGCAGTGGTTGTAGTTCAAGAGTGAACTCTTGAAGAGGGCATTTGGCCCAGCAGGGTTAAGTTACTCATGACCCATATTAGAATATCTGGTTTCAATACCTGGCTGTGGCTACTGATTCCAGGTTCTTACTAATGCACACCCTGGGAGACAGCTGTGATGGCTCAAGTAATTGGATTCATACTACCCACATGGGAGACCTAGGTTGAATTCCTGGCTCCTATCATTGGCCTCAGCTCAGCTCTGGCCCTTTGTGAGCATTGGGGAAATGAGCTAGCAGGTGAGACCTGTCTTTCTGTGTTTCTCTGCAATAAACTTAGGCCACGCACACTCTTCCTTGGGCATATGTAGAAATTTCCCTAAACCTGCCAGCATCAACATGGAGACTGCCACTTTTTTTTGTTAAACATATTTATTTATTTATTTGAAAGATAGAGTGACAGAGAGAGAGAGAGAGAGAGAGAGAGAGAGAGAGAGAGAGAGAGAATATCCTTCTTCAATCTGCTGATTCACTCCCCAAATCTTGCAACAGCCTGTGCTGGGCCAGGCCAAAGCCTGGAGCCACGAACTCCATCTGGGTCTCCCACATAGATAGCAGGGGCCTGAGCACTTGGGCCAGGCTCTGCTGCCCTCACAGACACATTAGCAGGCAGCTGCATTGGATGCACAGCATTCCAGACTTGAACCAACACCCTGATATGGTTGCTGGTGTCACAAGCAAGCTTAACCTGCAGGACCACGATGCCTCCCTGAAACTGCCACTCAGTATTGTCAACTTTTTATGAATCTTGTTAAAGACTAATCAACAAAGTTGACATTTGGTTTTATGAGACATCATGAATCAGTTTTTATGTTTTGTTACCTACTGAGTTTCTATAAATTTAGAGAGCTACTCATTTAGGGTAGGATCAACCTACTGTAGCTTTTGTCTCAGCAAAGTGTGAAATATGGAATGCCTCATTGTTTCACATCTGTGTCCAGTTGATCAGAATTTACTGGGTGCATATTACGGCACCAGGGGCATAAAGATCAGCAAGACACCATCTTTACTCCTGAGAGAGAAGAATGAAAGGAAACAGTTTCAATATCATGTGACTCATACAGTTATAGAGCCCTGGGGATTAAAGACAGATGAGTAGTGTTTACACCACTATAATCAGCTCAGATCCATTTGCTGGAGCTTTAAATATGATACAAGAAAATGAAATCACTTAGAGATGATAGGAGAATCTACGATATTTTATGTTGTTGAAACTTATGCCATGGAAATTGGGAGTTGTTAAAGGCCGTTAATCAGGAATCATGTGACCTATTTAGTGACCATAGATCTCTTTGATATCCAGAACAAGGAAGATGTTGAGGGAATCACACTGAAAGTGGGGAGACTAAGCAGAGTGCCCATCCTCCTTTTCCTGGAACAGTTCAAGTTTCTGCTCTCTTTCCTCCTAGCAAATCACCTCTTTCACGAAATGTCTCAGTTTGAATTATAGCTTCTCTAGCCATCCTAGGAGTCTGTTATAGTGGTCCAGGTAAGACTTTGTAACTTTGAGAGTTCACCAGGGCTTGGGTAAGTAGATGGAGTAGAGTCGCTGCCCAGGATTATCAGTGGGGGCAGGTGTTGTGGTGCAAGGGGTCGAGCAGCTGCTTCAGATGCCTGCACCCAATATTGGAGTGCCTGTTCAAGTCCTGGCCGGCTACTCCACTTCCTATCCAGCTTCCTGTGAATGCATCCTGGGAAAAAGAAGGTGGTGGCTCAAGTGCTTGGGCTCCTGTCACTTGACAGACTTACAATGAGTTCCAGGCTCCTGGCTTCAGCCTTGGCCCCAGTCTTGGCTGTTGCAGTGATTTGGGGAGTGGACTGGTAGATGGAAGACCTCGCTCTCACTCTCACTCTTTCTCATTCTGCCTTTCAGGTAGATGAAAATAAATAAGTGTTTAAAAAATGCAAACAACAACAAGAATGGGAACTTTGGTGCCTGTTTTTTTTTTTTTTTTTTAAATGATTTATTTGTTTGAAAGGCAGAATGGTAGACAGAGAGACCTTCCATCACTCCCCAAAGACTGCGATGGCTGGGGCGGGGCAGGCTGAAGCCAAGAGCCTGGAGCTCCACAGGCGTCTCCCCTATGATGGCGGGGTCCCAAGCACTGGGGCCATCACGTGCTGCCTTTCCCGTAATACCTGGAGGAAGCTGGGTCAGAAGCAAGGAGGCTGGAACTAGAACCAGCGTTCCAATATGGGATGCGGGCCACAGGTGGTGGCTAAACCTGCTGCACCACCATGCGGGCCTCTAAACAGAAGTTCTTAGAATAAACGTAGGGTGGGTGTTCTGGTGCAACAGGTTAGGCCACCGCCTGTGACACCCCCCTCCAACATCAGGGTGCCTGCTGGAGTCCCGGTCACTCCTATTCCAATCCAGCTTCCTGCTAATGCTCCTGGGAAGCAGCAGATGATAGTCCAAGAACCCGGGCCCCTTCCACCCACCTGGAGAACCCAGATGGAGCTTCTGGCTCCCGGCCTCAGCCCGGCCCAGCTCCAGCTGCCGTAGGCATTTGGAGAATGAACCAGTGGGTGGAAGATTCTCTCTCTGTTGCTCTTTCAAATAATTAAATAAAACTTAAAAAACAACAACAAAGAAAGGAGTAAGTGTGAAAGCTGTGTTTTATGCCTTACTGTCCTGGGTGCCATCATTCAACGCTCCCAGGAAGTCGGGAGGCCCTGTGCATGGTGAGAACTTCACACAATCCCTCCCCTGGCTGGGCTTCCCTGAGCCAAGCGAGATGATGCCTGCTTTTATCTCTTGTCTATACCCCTCACATAGGCTTGGACAGGGATAAAAGAATACTCACTATATTAGTTGAATCCTAAATATTAGAAATACACCATGGCTGACTGGTTAACTATGCAATTGGGCTTACTGTTTGCCTGCTCAGATGGCATTTACCTAGAGAATCTAAAAAAAAAAAAAAAAAAAAAAAATGAGGAGGAAAATTCTAAGCAACTGGAGAAGGGAGGAAGAAAGATAATAAGCTTTAGCTGGGGAGGGGCATGTGGCCTTGCTCTGTTTTTGAAATGTAGCTGAATTTCCATGGAAGGTTTTGATACTTGCTTGAGAATGAGAGAAAGGTCCCTGAAACCTTGTTAAAATTTCATCAGTCCAGGGTCATTATAACCTTGGAAGATGGTAAGTTTAGAAGCAATTTAGTCAACTGAAAGAAACGATTGTTTATTTCCTAGTGCATGTCTTTAATCACGAGCTGTCACACTAACCTCATATTAGAACTCGGAAAAGTTTACTTGGTGGCAATAATTGGGAAATATTTTTTAAAAACAGAATGAAGTAACTAGACCCAAGAGAAAAGAGATGTCACTATAGGAAAAACACTTTTGTAGAAAAGAAAAATATGAGTAACAGGAAGTGAAGAGGATGAAGGGCTGTCATTTTTTTATTATTATTTTCCAAGTTTCTCTGTTCAGCTTTCATGTGAGACAGGCCTTTCCCTAATTCTGATCCCACTATTATCTTGTATTTATAATTGTGCTTATCTCCCCAAATTTCCCACTCCCACCTCTAAATCCATTCCACTGCAGAAAGTCTTGCCTAGCAAAATGGGTATGCTTTTATTTAATTAGTCACTTGATTCAATGTTCCAGCGGGAACTTGGCGCTGATTTTGCTTTAGGTCCACTGACTGTGCAGGGGACCCACAGTGGCTCAGGAGAGAGGAACCACTAGATTAGGATTTTGCAAATCTGCCTTTGCTTTCATCTTTAATGTAGGGACATGTTTCTAATCGCCAAAACAGGTTATCTTGTTTGCTAACTTACCTGAGAGACTCCAGATGTCCCTGGCCTATGTCTGTTGATTTTGTGTCTGTTTAGGAGCCCAGGCTGTGCACAGGTAAGGCCATTTGGTTGAATTTTAAACCTTGAACTTCTCCCTTTCCACCATCTCCAGTTAGACTTTCCAGAATGTTATTTGTAGAATTTCATTACAACAGATGTATTTCCTCTGGTTTTTGCTTCAGAGAAATAGAATTAAATGAAAAAAAAAAATCCTTTGAGGTGGAAGGGGATGGGTTTGGGATAGAAATATGTTAGTGGTTCCTTCAGAAATTTTTGTCGCGTCTTTGATATTCTTAAAAAATGCATGCTTCCCATACATCCATAATTGAATGAAATCAAACTCAAATAACTGCCTTGGATCGACAGAAAGGTGGTCTCTCCATGTTTTTCATTTAACTAAAAATTGATTTTTAGAAAAGTGAAGCAGATGAAAAGCAAATCCTGCCTTGCTCAATTCTTGATGCCTACAACATTCTTATTGGGCCCCCTCAAAGTCTCTCAACCACTCCTATCTCTCTGCCTCTTCCTCTTTTCTTTATCCTTGGTCTCCCTCCTCTTCCTCTCCTTTGAAGTTAGGCAAACACTATGCTCATTCACTATAATTAAGACCCTCTGTGGTATAAGTTAAGAGGCAATTCACTGGCATACAAATTTATTGTGTATTTTATAAAAAATTTAATTGGAGAACGCCATAACATAGTTAATAAGATGATTTTTAAATATAATTTTAAACTTGAAATTTCAACCTCTTGATTAGATTATTTTGAAATTTAAAAAATAGCGATTTTGTTTTTTGCATTGAACTAAATGCCTCTTGTGAAATTGGATAATCCTAGGCATATAACATACATGATCTCTAATCCAGAGTAACAATAGAAGGAATCAAACATATGCATCCCCCTGCCAGGTAGACAAGCCCAGAGAAGGATATGTTGCTAGTGCTCACCTGTAAAGATGCAGCAGTCAACTACAGAATCTATCACAAAATAAGAATCAATGTCAATTCAAAATAGAACAAAGTGATGTCAGTAATATTTATTTATTTGTTTCGATTTTTATTTAAGAACCAGCTAAGAGAAGTTGAAGTAATTTACTCCCAGTGTTGTCGATATTTTTGCTGTATGTGAAACACACACAAAAACTTAAAACATTAAAAAATGACAAATTTGTCTAAATCTCCAGCATTTACACTAAAATAAAACACATAAGCTATAGTTGTTCAGAAGCATGCTTTTTGTTAGGTGGTTGACTCTCTTGCTCCGTGTAATTAACCTTGTAAAGGTTTTTTTGCTAGATACTTAAAAATAGCTTTTTCTGTTCTTCACATTCCAATGTCATGTGAGACTAAAACTCTGATTAGAAGGCAATTAGTTAATAAACCTCATTTTTTATTTATTCTAGGATTCAAGAAGGATTCATAAAACATCACTGCATAGTAATGCAGTTATCACAATGATTTATTTGGGTAAAAATGTGCATCTATCTTGTGATAACTCAGACTTCCGGGATGAAATAAAAGTTTATCAGCAGCACTGTGGTGGGGAGAACCTTTGTGTCTACAAAGGCAAGCTACTTGAAAAAGGTACATATAAAATTTGGATTTCTTTAATTGCCTGAGTTTGATGTTATAGATAAGCTGTTGTTGATATAATATCCAAACGACTTCAATCACTTTATGAAATTATGCATATCCAGGGACTTATAAACCAGCTGCCTAAAAGTAAATCTAGATTTACTGCTGCATGATTGAAACTGAAGTAGCAATTACTCTTGCAGATTGTGGAAGAAAGAATTTGGAGTGATTTAACCTGGTAACAGATTAATTTTGGGATAGAGATAGATATATGATCATTCAAATGTTCCACGAATAAGCTGTCCCCCAAATTACAAGTTAACTATTTGGCTTGCCATAGTGAATTATATCATACATTATTCTAAGAGAAAAACATCAGACTGGCAATTCGTTCTTTAAAGGTACGTTGAGATAAAATCACAAATCCAATAAACTTCAGGGCGAATCACACCTAAATAACTTGGATTAGAATTTGGCTAAATGGCTTTTTAGTACATTTCTGCTCTCATTTGATTGCAAATTCACGTTTGTCAGCATAAGATAACTTCTATATCAAATAGAGGTTTTCACATATTGTATTGTATTTTTCTTCAATATTTAGTTTAGTGGCACAACAATGAAACGGAAGAGTGTCTACAGGATCATATTTGTCACTTCCTTGCTTAAGAAACTCTGTTTAGAAAGCATACTATTTTTTACTAATTGAAATAAACATTTATATTTGGGTAAAGCTTGATACAGACTTGGGAGTTAAGGGAGGTGTTGAGAAATATGGTGTTTTGCTTTTGTCTTTTCTGAGTTCTCCCATTAGTTGAAAGCAGTGGCTCTAGGGTTAGGATTTGGTCTAGTGGTTAACCTGCTGGTTAGGGCACCCGAATCCCACAACCAAATACCTGGGTCTCATGCTGACTCCAAGTCCTGATTAGCTTCCTGCTAATGAGAACAATAGGAGGTAGTAGTGATGGCACAAATTGTTGATTTCCTGCTACCCACATGGAAGACATGGACTTAGTTTCTAGGCTCCCGGTTTGGGCCCCAGCTTTTGGGGCATTTGGAGAGTAAGCCAGTAGAAGAGAGCAATCAATCAATCAATCAAATCCATCAATCTCTCTTTCTTGGTCTTATCTCTATATCTCTATCTCTATCTCTCCCTCTATCTCTGTGTTTCTATTGCCATTCCTGCCTCTGTCAAATAAGCAAATAAATAAAAACTTTTTAAAAAAGATTTTATTTTATTTATTTGACAGGTAGAGTTACTGACAGCGAGAAGGAAAGAGAGAGAGCGGTCTTCCATTTGCTGGTTCAGTCCTCAAATGGCAGTGACGGCTGGAGCTGGGCCGATGCGGAGCCAGGAGCCAGGAGCTTCTTCTGGGTCTCTCATGCAGGTGCAGGGGCTCAAGGACGTGGGCCAACTTCTATTGCTTTCCCAGGCCATCAGCAGAAAGCTGGATCAGAAGAGGAGTAGCCGGGACTAGAACCGGTGCCCATATGGGATGCCGGTGCCACAGGCGGAGGATTAACATCCTGTGCCACAGCACCAGCCCCAATAAAAACTTTTAAAAAGAGTAACAACTTGGGGCTGGCGCTGTGGCATAGCAGGTAAAGCCACTGCCTGCAGTGCCAGCATCCCAAATGGGCGCCAGTTCTAGTCTCAGCTGCTCTACTTCCGATCCAGCTCTCTGCTGTGGCCTGGGAAAGCAGTAGAAGATGGCCCAAGTCCTTGGACCCCTGTACTCACGTGGGATACCCAGAAGAATCTCCTGGCTCCTGGTTTCAGATGGGCACAGCTCCAGCTGTTGTGGCCAAATGGGGAGTGAACCAGCAGATAGAAGACCTCTTTCTGCCTGTTTCTTGTGTAAACTCTGACTTTCAAATAAATAAATAAATATTAAAAAAAAAGACTAACAATTCACTGTTTAAAAACAAATAAAAAACCTCAACAGAACAATGACTATTAATTTAAAAATTTATAACCTTAAAGAGAAACCATATATAACTCTATATTTAGGGAGTATATACTTAAATCTTCACAACATAAAAATGAGTGGACAATTGAATGGTAGTATTAACTTATAGTAAAACAGTACAGAGTTCCATCATGCTAGGAACAACTTTTCTCACCTTATGTGTTTGCTGGAAATTTACTCTGTCTTTGCCATAGCGTGCCAGAGCTCTTCCCTACAGTTAGTAGAAGAAGAAAATGAGAGGAGTCCAGAGGTCATGCAGCTTTCTAGGCCTCACATCCAGCTCTCGATGGAGTTCAGAGCGGACCCAGGAACACCGACTGGGGACACAGCCTTTGCTCAGTTCCATGCAATACCAGTTAGGTTGCTCTTGGTAGCAAGAAATTTCAGGCTTCTCCATGAAAGGAAGGGTGTGAACCCATAATCAGAATGGCATAGACACATATATTTACTTTTAAGTATAATTTTCAGTTAATAATTTAGGTGAATTGCTGAGATTAGCTATAATCAAAAATTGGAATTAACATCATGACAATATTCATGGGCCTCAGGTCACACTTTATTCAACAAAACACATATATAATGTATGTATCACTGTTGGAAAATGTGGTAGGTACAATGAAAGATAGATCGAGGCTCAGCTGAATGATTCTATGATTAATAATACTCCCTCTGTGCTGAAAGTGCAGCATCAATGGTTCTGGGAGAAAGGCTGGAACTTGGCTCAGAGTAATTTTACATACACATCAATCCTGGGACTGTTTGCAATGGCACTGGACGGTAATGAATAGTAGGATGGCATGAGGATGTGAATAATTGAATACTGTTCATACAATAATTTTGTTTTGGCTTGCCCTTGGCTACCAGAAAAGTAATTGTCCAACATTGAAAAGTTGGGTGGCTCAGAGTTGACTTGCAGTTCAGCAATCTTAGTCATTTAGCTGGGCTGAAAAGAGTATACGCTTTTTGGAAATCAAAGCTGTGCATGATTCACTGAAATGTGAATAGGTTTTTAGAAGCTTTCTGTTAAAAAAAAAAAAAAGGAGGGCATTTAATGCTATGCTTAGAGCAGTAAACTCATTAAAAAGTGGCATTTGTTAATTTGTCTTGCTATTTTATTAGAAATTGCAAAATGATTTAGGAAAGTGGCAAGTGCCTCTTTTATTTCCATAACAATTCATGATGTCTTGCAGTTCGATTTTAGCCTTCAAGCTGCAAGTTGATTGTTTATTACAAGTACACCTGTGAAGTCGCTGAATGTTTTCTACTATTTGTAAACAGTACAATTTCTTTACAGGTATTTTAGTTTGCCATGTTTATCTTTTCAAACAAGAAAAACTGTGGCCTCTTGGGTTAATGTGGAGCAAAGAACAAAGTTAACTTTTTGCCTGGCCCTCTATAACCCCTTCTTTTTCTGCCCGGTTTTTTTGTACTTCTGTAACTTAGTTTGGTTGCACCCATTTGCTCATCAGTCCCTCACAAATGGTCCTTCATTGACCCCCACCTCACACACACTATTCTCATGCACTGTCTCGTGCTATATTCTTAGTCCTATCTTTTTCCTCTCTTTGTAATTGAAACCTTTTTTATAAAAAGATTTATTCTCTTTACTTAAGAGGCAGAGTTACAAAGAGAGAGAGAGAGAGATCGGATTTCATCCTCTGTTTCATCCCTCAAATGGCTGCAATGGCCACTGCTGTGCCAGGCCAAAGCCAGGAGCCAAATGAGACTATCTGCCTTTAATCTTTCATTATTTATTTTATAATTTTGTATTTCAAAATATAGTGACACCTCCCAACAATAGCTTAATGGATTTCTTTCATGAGAAAGTAGAAAGATTATTGGCTGGAAATCAGAAGGTTTGGCTCCATGTCTCATTTTTCACTTAGTTGAGAGTTCCTTGGTAAGCCGTCTGACTTTGTAGCATTTCAAAATTCCCACTTACAAAAGGGACATCTGTGGCCAAAGAAGGGAAGTCCCATTCTATATAATCTATATAATCTTTAAGATTATATAATGTATAATACTAGAGAGAATTTTATAATATTTATAAAATGTAGTTGTGCATTGTTCGCTGACCATTGTTAGCACTGGTTAAGGCACTAAAGGGAAACAAGCATACTGAAAAGAAACATCAGATGTGGTCTCCTCTTTCAACAAACTCTAAATCATCAGGGAAGCAAAATTAATACACCAGACTTTTGCAGTGAGGTCACCAAATCCATCCTCCTTACCATTACGTCGCTGTAAATAGACCAAAGATGGAAAGTGAGCAGCGCTTATTCATGAAAAATTACTGAACTTTAGGTAAAAACAGTTGGAACCTGCAGCATTCTTGCCTGGGGCTATTCTCATGCCTCACACCTGCCACTGTTTCCTCAGAGTAGTTCTAATTGGCTAGGGCAGGCCATAAATAACCAGCAGCTTCACTGTCAGTGGGGCTGACTTGATTTGGAGCAGAAGACAAAAAAACCTTTGGCTTGTGGCTTTTCCAGTAATAAGTAGCAACCTCTCAGGCAAGCTAACAGAGAAGGTCAGAGGTTCTGCTAACCTGAGACTAGAGTTCTAATTAGAGCCAGCAACAGCCCAGGGTACTAACCCGAAATTACACAAGGAAGGACAGGCCATAAGGCAGTCATAATGGTGTTCAATAAACTCTACATATCCCCGTTAACTAGAAGCAGCATGGGTTGGAGTGGGCCCAACCTATTCATATGTTCCAGTCTCCCAGAAGCTCTTACCTATGCACAGAGGAAACACGAGACAGCATGATGAAAAAGAAGAGTTGGAGCAGATTTGAAAATTGCCCAAACTTTGAATGTCCTTTTGACTCCACTATAATGGGTTGAATTGTTTCCGCCAAAAATTCAGTACCACCTGCAACCTCAGAATTTGACCTTATTTGGAAATAGGGTTTTCACAAATATGATTAGTGAAGGATCAAGATAATATCATCCTGAATTTAGGCTTCTTCCTAAAGCCAATGACTGATACCTTTGGAAAACGAGAAGAGAAACACGCAAAAAATATTGTGTGAAGACCAAAGCAGAGATCAGAGTGATGAAGCCACAAGTCAAAATGAATCTTGATATGAATGGAAGGGGAGAGGGAGTGAATAAGGGGAGGGTTGCGGGTTGGAGGGACGTTATGGGGGGGAAGCCATTGTAATCAATATTCTGTACTTTGGAAATTTATATTCATTAAATAAAAGTTAAAAAAAAAGAATACATGGGCTGTCAGTAGCCACGAGAGGTTAAGGCTCAAGGAATATTATCCCCTGGAGCTTTCCAACACCTTGATGTTGGACTTTTGGCCTCTAAACCTGTGAGAAGATACCATTCTCCTCTTTTGAGCCACAGTTGGGAGACATTTGAAAGGATCCAAGAAGGGTTTTCTTTCCTTTCCTTTCCTTTCCTTTCCTTTTTTTTTTTTTTTTTTTTTTTTTTTTTTTTTTTTGTAGGAAGTGACACTAGAAGTGTTTCTAAGAAACAGGTTTCTGAATTGCTATCTAGAGAACAGGTTTTCAAAGATTGGGCAATTATTACCTACTGTCAAAGAGTACTATAAAGATTCAGTATGATTGGGGATGGCATTGTGGCACTGGAGTCCTGGAAAATCCACTTGCAATCCAACTTCTTGCTAATGTGCCTGGGAAAGCAGTAAAGGACAGCACAAATGCTTGGGCCCCTGCCACCCATGTGGGAGAGCCAGATGGAGTTCCTGACTCTTAGCTTTGGCCTGGCTGAGTCTTAGCTTATGGCAGCCATTTGGAAAGTGAAACAAGCAGATGGAAAATCTGTGTGCCTCTCTCTTTCTGTCACTTTTCAAATAAGTAAAATAAATCTTTAAAAAAAAGTTTAGTATGACTAAAAACTATTCATTGCAAGTAGTGATTCTTTTTTTTTTTTTTTTTTGACAGGCAGAGTGGACAGTGAGAGAGAGAGACAGAGAGAAAGGTCTTCCTTTGCCGTTGGTTCACCCTCCAATGGCCGCCGCGGCTGGCGCGCTGCGGCCGGCGCACCGCGCTGATCCGATGGCAGGAGCCAGGAGCCAGGTGCTTTTCCTGGTCTCCCATGGGGTGCAGGGCCCAAGCACCTGGGCCATCCTCCACTGCCTTCCCTGGCCACAGCAGAGAGCTGGCCTGGAAGAGGGGCAGCCGGGACAGAATCCGGCGCTCCAACCGGGACTAGAACCCAGTGTGCCGGCGCCGCTAGGCGGAGGATTAGCCTAGTGAGCCGCGGCGCCGGCCGCAAGTAGTGATTCTTAATATGCTTGTGGGACTTGTGGGTGGGTGGGAGAGAAATAAGAGGGGTCTCAGGAGCAGGAATTGTGGAGCAGTAAATTCAGTGCCACTTGGGAAACTGGCATCCCATATAGGAGTCCTTGTTTGAGTCTTCTCTACTGCCAGTTGCACTCGGGAGGCAGTGAATCATGTCCCAAGAACCTGAGTTCCTGCCACCTCTGCGGGAGACTTGGGTGGAGTTCTTGGCTTCTGAATTCAGCCTGGCCTAGCGTTAGCTATTGTTGGCATTTGGGGAATGAACCAGTGGATGGAAGATCTCTCTCTCTCTGTTTATCTCTTTTTCTCAGTCACTCTGCCTTCTAAATAAATAAATAAATAAATAAATCTTTAAATAAAGTAAATTAAGGGATCTCAAATCCAAACAGAATCAAATATGGCTTAGATACGGAATAACTCTGCCTCACTCATATGAGAGGACTTCAAAAAGTTGATGGAAAATTAATTTTAAAAATAAGTTTATTTTGGTTCACAACAGTCTTGAAATCCATGCAGTTTTCTCATAATACACATTTCTGTGAACTTTTTATTATATGCTTTATTTGCATAGAATTCAAGATTTTCTTTGGCACCAAAATAAACATCTTTTTATGTTTTTTTTCTATTGTTATGAGAGGCAAAGAGACAGATGGAGAGCGAGAGAGTGAGAGTGAAAGTGAGAAAGAGAATGAGAGAGAGAGAGAGAGAGAAAGAGAGTGAGCACTCATCTATACTAGCTCACTTCCCAAATTCCCTAAATGACCAGGACTGGGTCAGGCAAAAGCCTGTAGCCAGGAATTTAATCCAAGCCTCCCATGTGGGTGGCGGGAACAAAATCATTGAAGCCATCTGCCTCTCAGGGTCTGTGTGAGCAGGAAGCTGGAGTCAGGAGCCAGAACTGGGCACGGAACTCAGGCACTCTGATAACGGACGTGCATGTCTTAATCGCTAGTCAAAGCCCACCCCCTCACAAATGTATCTTTTTTTTTTTTTTAAACTTTTATTTAATGCATATAAATTTCCAAAGTACGACTTATGGATTACAATGGCTTTCCCCCCATACCGTCCCTCCCACCCACAACCCTCCCCTTTCCCACTCCCTCTCCCCTTCCATTCACATCAAGATTCATTTTCGATTATCTTAATATACAGAAGATCAGCTTAGTATACATTAAGTATGGATTTCAACAGTTTGCTCCCACACAGAAACATAAAGTGAAAAATAATAGATGATTTTTTTAAATGATGATGAAATCAGAGCAGACCTATTGTCATGTTTAATCCCAGTGAGAGTCAAGTTGGGAATTGATAATTTCTTTCTTTCTTTTTTTTTTTTTTTTTTTTACAGAGGATCAGTTTAGTATGCATTAAGTAAGGATTTCAACAGTTTGCACCCCCATAGAAACACAAAGTGAAATATATTGTTTGAGTACTCGTTATAGCATTAAATCTCAATGCACAGCACATTAAGGACAGAGATCCTACATGAGGAGTAAGTGCACAGTGACTCCTGTTGTTGACTTTACCAATTGACACTCCTGTCTATGGCATCAGTAATCTCCCTATGCTCCAGTCATGAGTTTCCAAGGCTATGGAAGCCCTCTGAGTTCTCCAACTCTTATCTTGTTTAGACAAGGTCATAGTCAAAGTGGAGGTTCTCTCCTCCCTTCAGAGAAAGGTACCTCCTTCTTTGATGGCCTGTTCTTTCCACTGGGATCTCACTCGCAGAGATCTTTTGCCAGAGTGTCTTGGCTTTCCATGCCTGAAATACTCTCATGAGCTTTTCAGCCAGCTCCGAATGCCTTTAGGGCTGATTCTGAGGCCAGAGTGCTATTTAGGACATCTGCCATTCTATGAGTCTGCTGAGTATCTCACTTCCCATGTTGGATCACTCTCCCCTTTATTTACTCCATCAGTTAGCGTTAGCAGGTACTAGACTTGTCTATGTGCTCCCTTTGACTCCCAGTCCCTTCACCATGACCAACTGTGAACTGAAACTGATCACCTGGAACAGTGAGATGGCATTGGTACATGCCACCTCGATGGGATTGAATTGGAATCCCCTGGTATGCTTCCAACTCCACCACTTGGGGCAAGTCAGCCTGAGCATGTCCCAAATTATACATCTCTTCCCTCTCCCATTCCCACCACCATGTTCAACAGGGATCACATTTCAGTTAATTTTCAACACTTAAGAATAACTGTGCATCAATTACAGATCTAAACCAGTCATATTAAGTAGAACAGATAAAAAAAACTACAAAGAGGGATAATGTATTTAGTTGTTCATTAACAGTCAGGGCTATGCTGATCAAGCCACCATTTCCCATAGTGTCCACCTCACTCCAACAGGTTTCCCTCTTGGTGTTCAGTCAGTCGTCACCGATCAGGGAGAACATATGGTATTTGTCCCTTTGGGACTGGCTTATTTCACTCAGCATGATGTGTTCCAGATTCCTCCATTTTGTTGCAAATGACTGGATTTCGTTGTTTCTTACTGCGGTATAGTATTCTAAAGAGTACATATCCCATAATTTCTTTATCCAGTCTATCGTTGATGGGCATTTAGGTTGGTTCCAGGTCTTAGCTATTGTGAATTGAGCTGCAATAAACATTAGGGTGCAGACCTCTTTTTTGTTTGCCAATTTAAATTCCTTTGGGTAAATTCCAAGGAGTGCGATGGCTGGGTCGAACGGTAGGGTTATCTTCAGGTTTCTGAGGAATCTCCAGACTGACTTCCATAGTGGCTTGACCAGTTTGCATTCCCACCAACAGTGGGTTAGTGTCCCTTTTTCCCCACATCCTCGCCAGCATCTGTTGTTGGTAGATTTCTGCATGTGAGCCATTCTAACCGGGGTGAGGTGAAACCTCATTGTGGTTTTGATTTGCATTTCCCTGATTACCAATGACCTTGAACATTTTTTCATGTGCCTGTTGGCCATTTGGATTTCCTCTTTTGAAAAATGTCTATTGAGGTCCTTGGCCCATCTCTTAAGTGGGTTGTTGGTTTTGTTTTTGTGGAGTTTCTTGATCTCTTTGTAGATTCTGGTTATTAACCCTTTGTCTGTTGCATAGTTTGCAAATATTTTTTCCCATTCTGTCGGTTGTCTTTTCACTCTCCTGACTGTTTCTTTTGCAGTACAGAAACTTCTCAATTTGATGCAATCCCAAAAGTTGATTTTGGCTTTGACTGCCTGTGCCTCCCGGGTCTTTTCCAGAAATTCTTTGCCTGTGCCAATATCTTGAAGGGTTTCTCCAATGTTCTCTAGTAACTTGATGGTGTCAGGTCATAGATTTAGGTCTTTAATCCATGTGGAGTGGATTTTTGTGTAAGGTGTAAGGTAGGGGTCTTGCTTCATGATTCTGCACGTGGAAATCCAATTTTCCCAGCACCATTTATTGAATAGACTGTCCTTGCTCCAGGAATTAGTTTTAGATCCTTGATCAAATATAAGTTGGCTGTAGATGTTTGGGTTGATTTCTGGTGTTTCTATTCTGTTCCATTGGTCTATCCATCTGTTTCTGTACCAGTACCATGTTGTTTTAATTACAACTGCCCTGTAGTATGTCCTGAAATCTGGTATTGTGATGCCTCCGGCTTTGTTTTTGTTGTACAAGATTGCTTTAGCTATTCGAGATCTCTTGTGCCTCCATATAAATTTCAGCACCATTTTTTCCAGATCTGAGAAGAAGGTCTTCGGTATCTTGATTGGTATTGCATTGAATCTGTAAATTGCTTTTGGGAGAATGGACATTTTGATGATATTGATTCTTCCAATCCATGAGCATGGAAGATTTTTCCATTTCTTGGTATCCTCTTCTATTTCTTTCTTTAAGGTTTTGTAATTTTCATCGTAGAGATCTTTAACGGCTTTGGTTAAGTTTATTCCAAGGTATTTGATTGTTTTTGTAGCTATTGTGAATGGGATTGATCTTAGAAGTTCTTCCTCAGCCATGGCATTGTCTGTGTATACAAAGGCTGTTGATTTTTGTGCATTGATTTTATACCCTGCTACTTTGCCAAACTCTTCTATGAGTTCCAATAGTCTCTTAGTAGAGTTCTTTGGGTCCCCTAAATACAGAATCATGTCATCTGCAAAGAGGGATAGTTTGAGTTCTTCCTTCCCAATTTGTATCCCTTTAATTTCTTTTTCTTGCCTAATAGCTCTGGCTAGAACCTCCAGAACTATATTGAATAGCAGTGGTGAGAGTGGGCATCCCTGTCTGGTTCCAGATCTCAGTGGAAATGCTTCCAACTTTTCCCCATTCAATAGGATGTTGGCTGTGGGTTTTTCATAGATTGCTTTGATTGTATTGAGGAATGTTCCTTCCAAACCCAGTTTGCTTAGAGTTTTCATCATGAACGGGTGTTGTATTTTATCAAATGCTTTCTCGGCATCTATTGAGAGAATCATATGGTTTTTCTTCTGCAGTCTGTTAATGTGGTGTATCACATTGATTGTCTTGCGCACATTAAACCATCCCTGCATACCAGGGATAAATCCCACTTGGTCTGGGTGGATGATCTTTCTGATGTGTTGTTGCATTCTATTGGCGAGAATTTTATTGAGGATTTTTGCATCTATGTTCATCAGGGATATTGGTCTGTAATTCTCTTTCAGTGCTGCATCTTTTTCCGGCTTAGGAATTAAGGTGATGCTGGCTTCATAGAAAGAATTTGGGAGGACTCCCTCTTCTTCGATTGTTCTGAATAGTTTGAGAAGAATTGGAGTTAGTTCTTCTTTAAACGTCTGGTAGAATTCAGCAGTGAATCCATCTGGTCCTGGGCTTTTCTTTGTTGGGAGGGCCTTTATTACTGTTTCAATTTCTGTCTCAGTTATGGGTCTGTTTAGGTTTTCGATGTCTTCCTGGTTCAATTTAGGTAGTTTGCATGTGTCCAGGAATCTATCCATTTCTGATAGGTTTCCCTGTTTGCTGGCATACAAGTCCTTGTAGTAATTTCTGATGATTCTTTTTATTTCTGTGGTGTCTGTTGTTACGTTTCCTTTTTCATCTCTGATTTTATTGATTTGGGTCTTTTCTCTTCTTTTTTTAGTTAGTTGGGCCAATGGGGTGTCAATTTTGTTTATTTTTTCAAAAAACCAGCTCTTCGTTTGGCTGATTTTTTGTAATGTTTTTCTTGATTCAATCCTGTTGATTTCTTCTCTGATTTTAATTATTTCTCTTCTCCTACTAGATTTGGGTCTGATTTGCTGTAGGTTTTCTAGATCCTTGAGGTGAATTGAAAGCTCATCTATTTGGTGTCTTTCCAATTTCTTGATGTAGGCACCTATTGATATAAACTTTCCTCTTAACACTGCTTTTGCTGTGTCCCATAAGTTTTGGTATGTTGTGCTGTTATCCTCATTTACTTCCAGAAAGTTTTTGATTTCTCTTTTGATTTCTTCTATGACCCATTGTTCATTCAGGAGCATGTTGTTCAATCTCCATGTGTTTGCGTATGCTCTAGGGATTCCTGAGTTGGTAATTTCCAACTTCATTCCTTTATGGTCTGAGAAGCTGCATGGTATGATTCTAATTCTTTTGAATTTGCTGAGGCTTGCTTTATGGCCTAGTATGTGGTCAATCCTAGAGAAGCTTCCATGTACTGCTGAGAAGAATGTAAAATCTTTAGCTGTAGGATTGAAAGTTCTGTATATATCTGTTAGATCCATTTGGGCTATAGTGTCGTTTAAATCTACTGTATCCTTGTTGAACTGAGACTGTGAAAAAAGAGACGGTGGGGGAGAGAACTCACGGAATTCACATGAGCACTCTCCAGAGACGCTACAATTCCGTAACTTTGGCAACCCAGTGGGAGACTGAAGGAGAATTTGAGCCCACTCTGAGGGCCGAACAGATTCCCTGTGGGGATCTTGGGAAAGAGCTTCCGATCTCTGGCTCCTGTGGGTATATCATTTGCCTGCTAACTACCTCCAACTTCGTTCAGCTGTGCGGAATTACTTCCCTTTTGAATCAAAAAAAAAAAAAAAGAGAGAGAGAGAGAGAGAGAGATTTACCACGCCTAACCTGGGAGTGTCACCTTTGGCACACCAAACAGAGCTCTCAGGCCACACCCATCTCAAGCCCTAAGGCTCCATCAAAAACAGATAGTCCACTTAATCTAGAGTCATAGTATAACAAGAAAAAGCACCACAGTGAAGAAACCAAATATCTCCAATATGCCAAATAACAAACGCAAAAACCGAGGTAATAAAAACAAGGAAGTCACCATGACGGCCTCAAATGAAAAAGACACCCCAATTCAAGATTATGAAGATGATGACATAGAAGAAATGCAAGAAGCAGATCTCAAAAAATTGATAAGAACATTAAGAAGTTCTCAAAAACAAATTCTGGAACTACACAAATCCTTACTGGACAAGATAGAAAATCTCTCTCGTGAAAATGAAATATTAAGGAGGAATCAAAATGAAACGAAACAACTAGTACAACAGGAAACTGTGATAGTGACTGAAGTGAAGAATTCAATAGATCAAATGAAAAACACAATAGAGAGCCTTACAAACAGAATGGGTGAAGCAGAAGAGAGAATATCGGACTTAGAAGACAGAGAACAGGAAAGGATACAGTCAGACCAAAGAAAAGAAGAGGAAATTAGAAATCTGAAACATATTGTCGGGAATCTTCAGGATACTATTAAAAAACCCAACATTCGGGTTCTAGGAGTTCCTGAAGGCATGGAGAGGGAGAAAGGATTAGAAGGCCTCTTTAGTGAGATATTAGCAGAAAATTTCCCAGGTTTGGAGAAGGACAGAGAAATCCTAGTACAGGAAGCCCACAGAACCCCTAATAAACACGACCAAAAGAGATCCTCACCACGACACGTTGTAATTAAACTCTCCACAGTGAAACATAAAGAAAAGATCCTAAAATGTGCAAGAGAGAAACGTCAGATTACTCTCAGAGGATCTCCAATCAGACTCACAGCTGACTTCTCATCAGAAACTCTAAAAGCTAGGAGGGAATGGCGAGATATAGCCCAGGTACTAAGAGAGAACAACTGCCAGCCCAGAATATTATATCCTGCAAAGCTATCATTTGTGAATGAAGGTGAAATAAAGACTTTTCATTGCAAACAGAAATTGAAAGAATTTGTTGCCACTCGTCCAGCCCTGCAAAAGATGCTCAAAGTTGTGTTACACACAGAAACACAGAAACACGGTCATCAATATGAAAGAAGGTAAAGGAAGGAAACCAAGGAAGGAAACCTCACAGCAAAAGATCACAGGGAATTCAAAGCATATATTAGAACTTATCTTTGGCAAATGGCAGGGCAAAGTTACCACTTATCATTAGTCACTTTGAACGTGAATGGCCTGAACTGTCCAGTTAAAAGACACCAATTGGCTGATTGGGTTAAGGAACAAAACCCATCTATTTGCTGCTTACAAGAAACACATCTTTCCAACAAAGATCCATACAGACTGAAAGTGAAAGGCTGGAAAAAGATATACCATGCCAACAGAAATGAAAAAAGAGCGGGCGTAGCCATCTTAATATCGGACAACATAAACTTTACCACAAAAACTGTTAAGAGAGACAAAGAGGGACACTATATCATGATTAAGGGATCAATTCAACAGGAAGATATAACAATTATCAATGTATATGCACCTAACTACAGGGCACCAGTTTATCTAAAAGATTTATTAACGGACTTAAAGGGAGACTTAGACCCCAATACAGTAGTACTGGGGGACTTCAATACTCCACTCTCAGAAATAGACAGATCATCCGGTCAGAAGATCAACAAGGATACAGTAGATTTAAACGACACAAATGTATCTTTTAATTTCATTTTCCCATTAAAATTTTGAAGTATCCCTATATGTGTATTAGAATGATTAAAGTCACAATTGAAAATACAAATTTTTAAAAGAGCATCACTGAGCTCACCACAGCCTTTTGTCGCTAAGTTCTTAATCAGTAGTTAACAGCAAGAAAGAGGCAAGGAACCTAGAGAGACCTTCGGATTCAAACACTAAATTCCCCACGTACACTATGAATTTTGGTAAATTTTTAAAATCCTCTAAGCATTTATTTCTCCACTAGAAACTAGTGATAGAAGTATTCCCACTTCACATAGCTGCTGAGAAATAACATACCCAAATGAATGAGGCATAATACCCAACATAAGTTATCATATCGTGTTATGTATTATTTTAATGCAAATCAAAGAGTTGTATAAAGATTTGAAATATTTGTTGAAAATGAAGGTAATAAAATGTGGTTTTAGGATTAAAAGTTGTCTTCAGATGAAAAGATTATCTAGAGCATAATTTTGTATTTATCTAGTAGAAAAATTTAACTTAGAAGGTGTCAATTCAAAGACAGTTGCTTTCATTAATGTATTTCTTTTTTTAATTCCAGAAACCTTCCAGTTTATTTCCAAAAGGCACCATGGTTTTCCCTTCAGTCTTACCTTTTTCCTGAATGGGATGCAGGTGAACAGATTAAGCTCGTGTTGTGAATACAAGCATCGAAAAGGTTCCAGACTTGGAGGCAGAAGAGGCTACTTTGGGTTTGTGTGCGTGGAGAAAGCATCTCCTTGCTACAAGTATGGAATCCAATGTTCCTTGGTGGAGGGCAAGTTTTGCTATGTTTTCCTTCTTATGCTTTTATTAGTGCATTTCTCTGTAAAGTTTTGTTAAGAAAAATAAGTATAGATGAGTATAAAGTCTCTAGGCTAAGGTTTACTTATTACAGATTTGAGTGTAAAATTATGATACAAATCAAATTTACAAGTACATTCAGAGATAAATAAAATAAAAGCTGGTGAAGTTTTAAATTCTGTCTCACTTTATCTCTCTTTCACACTGCTTTCAGTTCTTTTTCTTAATGGAATAAGAGAGGAGGTTTTTGAGGTTTTTTTTTTCTCTATTCCTCTTAGTAACTGGTTTTGACCTGAGCCTCAAAAACATGTACCAAACATCTGACTTGTATGGGTTGGTATTACAGGTTAGAGGTGTGCCTGCCACATGGTATCACCAAGTTTCGTTCTTACCCCTTAGTATCAATATCAGGAATAACAAAATTCATTATCCTTTAAAAGATCTTTTAATTTTTATTGACACATAGTAATTGTACATATTTATGGGATACAGTGTGACTTTTCAATATAAATATACATTGTATGATGGTCAGATGGGATGATTAACATGTCCATCACCTCAGAAATTTATTTCTTTGTGCTGGGAACATTTAAAATCCTATTATCTATTTTGAAGTTTTCAATAAATTATTGTTAAACATATTTACTCTGTTGTGCCATAGAACATTAGAAGTTATTCCTCCCACCCAGGTGTACCCTGGTACCCATTAATCATCATCCTTCCATATCCCCTGCCCCACACCCTTCCTAGGCTCTAGTTAGCAGTGTTCTATTCTTCCATGAAATCAACATTTTAGGTTCCATATATAAATGAAAATGTGTAGCATTTGTCTTTCTGAACCTAATAAGGACTTAACACAATACCCTCCAGTTCCATCAAAGTCATTGCACATGGCAGAATTTCATTCTTCTTTATGACTGACTAATATTTCATTGTGAGATTATATCACATTTTCCTTATCCATTTATCCATTGATGAATTTAGGTTGATTCTGTATCTTGGCTATTGTAAACAGTGCTGCCATAAAAATGGTAGTGAAGATTTCCTCTTTGACATACTTATTTCATGTTCTTTAGATACATATTCAGTAATGGGTTTGTTGCATCAACTGGCAGTTCTGTTTCTTGATGTTTGAAGAATCTCTGTAGTGTTTATAGTAATGGCTGTGTATTTGTGTGTGTGTGTGTGTGTGTGTGTGTGTGTGTGTATGGGGGGAAAGTTCTTTTTCTTTGCATCTTCATCAGCATTATTTTTGGTCTTTTTGATAATTACAGTTCTAACAGGGATGAAGAGTGTCCCAGTATGGTTTTGATTTTGTGTTTCCTCGATGATTATGATGTTGAGCATTTTTTCATATACACCTCTTTAGCCCTTCGTATAACTTCTTTTATGAAACAAGTTATTTGTTCATTTTTAAATCAGGTTATTTGGTTTTTTACTATTGAGTTCATTATATGTTATAAATATTAATTCTTTGCCAGATGTATAGTTCACAAACATATTCTCTCATTCTGTGGGTTTGTTGCCTCATCCCATTGATTGTGTTCTTGGTTGTATAGAAGCTTTTTAGCATGATAAAATTCTATTTGTCAATTTTTGCTTTGGTTGCCTATACTTTTGGGGTCATATCCAAAAATTGTTTGCCCTGAGAATTTTCCTGAGGCATTTTTTCTGTGTTTTATTCTAGTACTTTCTTTTTTTCTTAAAAGAAGAATCTTTTTTTTTTTTATTTGACAGGCAGAGTTAGAGAGAGAGAGAGAGAGAGAGAGAAAGAAAGGTCTTCCTTCTGTTGGTTCACTCACCAAATGGCTGCTATGGCTGGCGCGCTGCGCCAATCTGAAGCCAGGAGCCAGGTGCTTCCTCCTGGTCTGCCATGTGGGTGCAGGGGCCCAAGCACTTGGGCCATCCTCCACTGCCCTCCCGGGCCACAGCAGAGAGCTGGACTGGGAGAGGAGCAACCAGGATTAGAACCCGGCGCCCATATGGGATGCTGGCACTGCAGGCGGAGGATTAACCAAGTGAGCCACAGTGCTGGCCCCCTTATTGTAGTACTTTTATATTTCAGTTCTCACATTGAAATTTTTGGTCCATTTGAACTTGAGTTTTGTATATTGTGAGAGATAGGGGTCTAATTTCTTATGCATGGAGATACTCAATTTTCCCAGCACCATTTAGCAAAGATATTTTCCTTTCTCAATGCATGTTCTTCCTAACTTTGTTGTGTCAGTTGACTGTACATAAGTGGATTTATTTCTAGGCATTGGATTCTCTTTCATTGACTTAGGTGTCTGTTTTTATCCACTACTATGCTTTTGGTTACTATAGTTTGTTTGTTGGTATGTTTTAAAGTCAGTTATTTTTATTTATTTATTTGAAAATCAGAGTTACACAGAGAGAGGAGAGGCAGAGAGAGAGAGAGAGAGAGACGTCTTCCATCTGCTCGTTCACTCCCCAATTGGCTGCAACGGCTGGAGCTGTGCTGATCCAAAGCCAGGAGCTTCCTCCAGATCTCCCACGTGGGTACAGGGGCCCAAACCCCAGGAGTTGGGCCATCTTCTACTGCTCTTCCAGGCCATAGCAGAGAGCTGGATAGGAAGTGGAGCAAGTCAGTTATTGTAATGACTTAATCTGTGTTATTTTTGCTCTAGGCTGCCCTGGCTATTAGGGGTCTTTTGTGGTTTCAAACAAATTTTAAACTTCTTACTGTTTCTGTGAAGAATGTCATTGGTATTTTCTGACTCTGTAGATCAATTTGGTAGTAAGGATATTTTAATGATATTCTTGAAACCTATAAAGATGTAATATCTTTCCATATTTTTATAACCTCTTCAATTTCCTTCATTTGTGTTTTGTCATTTTCCTTGTAAAATTTATTTGCTTCTTTGGTTAAATGTATTTGTAGGTATTTTTTTAATAGTTCTTGTGAATGGGATTTTTAAAACATTATTTTCTCAGTAATTTTGTTATTGTATAAAAAAGTTACTGATTTTTATATGTTCATTTTTTATCATGCAACCTTACTGAATTCATGTATCGCTTTTTAAAAAAGATTTATTTATTTATTTGAAAGAGTTACAGAGACAGAAAGATCGATCTGCCTGCTGGTTCACACCCTAAATGGCCACAGTGGACAGACTGGACCAAACTGAAGCCAGGAGCTAGGAACTAATTCAGGTCTCTCATGTGAGTGGCAGGGTCCTAAGCACTTGGCCAATTTCCTGAGCATTCTGAGGCACATTAGCAGGAAGCTGAATAAGAAGTGGAGCAGCTAGTACTGGAACTGTTGCTTACATGGGATGCTAGCATCACAGGTGGCTGCTTAACCTGCAGTGTCACAATGCCCTTTATCAATTTTAATAGTTTTTTTAATGGAGTCTTCAGCTTTTCTCGATGTAAGCTCATGTGATCTAAAATATTGGTATGATACTTTCATAGGTCAGTTTTGACTATTTTTTTCAGCTATAATGCCAGACATTCCATTTGAAATCACGAGTCTTGGTTTCAGATTTGCTTTTATTTTCTTTTTTTTCTGAAAGTATTCGTGGAGATTTGACCAGATGCCAAGGTAAGACACAGAAGCAAACTAATGCTAATAGAACAAGGGCAAGTAACACACCAATAAACCCATCAATATATATGTCAGATGGTAATAAATGTGATGAACACAAAAGAGGGAAATAGGAAGTGAGAGGGGACCAGGACACAGAGGAGTGTTATTTTACAGAGGATGGATAAGAAAGGCCTCTCTGATAAGACGTCTTTTGAGACAAAATCAGCAAAATATTTCTTCCTCTAAGAGTTTTTAGGTAGAGGAAAAAGATATCCAGAGGGCAGAAGGCAGGGGCAGGCCTTGGTTGGTCTCAGGTCAAATGACCAGAGCCAGAGTAAGGAATGGAGCAATGATAAGAGAGCAAGTCAAAGAGGCAGTAGGGTCAATCCATGTAGCATTCCAAGATCATTTCAAGGATTTTGGTTTTAATCTAAGAGCTATAGAAAGCCTCCAAGATAGGTTTCAAGTGATGACGTAATGATCTGATTATAGCTCCCAAGGGAAGAATAAATGAGTAGTGTTGGGGAAAGTGGTGAAACTACTTTAATAAAGGGAAGAGAACCTATTGGAAAGAATAGAAGTTATTGGGTTAAAGTGATTTGAAGATAGGGCTTATAACATTTACTAAGGATTGGATGTGGGGCACAAAATAAAGAGCAGAGTCAAAGATGATTGAAAATTTTTGACTTGAATAACTGGAACAATAGCCAACTAACAGGTATTTGAGGTAGGAATGTGGAATAAGCAACTTTAGATGGTGATCTGAATGTGTTTTTGTACTGGATACATTAAGTTTGAGACAACCATGAGATATGCAAGTAGACACAGTAAGAAGGCAGTTGAATATATGAATCTGGGATCAGGTGATAATTACAGAATGGATATAGAAAGTTGAGAATAATTTTCTTATGGATAGCATTCAAAGTCATAGCATAATATGAAATAGCTTAAGCATTGAATATATATATATATAGAAGATTTCTGTGTAATGAGCTCCACTTATATTGCACAAGTAAAGGAGGTAAGAGTAATCAGCCTAAGAAGGAGAGTCTGACTAGAAAGAGAACCCAGAGAGAGTAAGATCTTGGAAAGGAACAGCAAGGTTGAAGAATAAAGGCATGATTAGCCAAGTCCAATGTGTGGATAGATTAAATGAAATTGAAGGCTGGGGATTGAACTGAGGATTGATTAGATAATGTATTGATTATTGGAGATTTTGGCACAGGTTATTATAGTGGAGAGGTAGGGGTGTAAACTTGTCCATAAAGAGTTTGCACTCCAATTAATTGGAGAAAATCTAAGGCCAGGGATTATAGACAACTTTTAAAAAACAGTTTTACTGTAAACAATGGTAATTGGGTGGTATGAAGTAGGCAGAATATGGGGACCAAAAG
This sequence comes from Oryctolagus cuniculus, assembly GCF_964237555.1. Taxonomy (NCBI): domain Eukaryota; kingdom Metazoa; phylum Chordata; class Mammalia; order Lagomorpha; family Leporidae; genus Oryctolagus; species Oryctolagus cuniculus. Next base: position 97,424,947 of record NC_091438.1, read on the forward strand.
AGTTTTATCAAGATGGTAGATAGTATAATATGTTAATGTGCTGATAGATATGATTGGTATCCTACAGAAGAACAATGTTGATGGAAGGTGACAAGAAGGGAGACAGTGCTAGAGCTAAGTGCTTGAGTAGACTGGAGAAGATGGGATCTATGGCTCAAGTAGGTATATTCCAGAAGAAGAGAAGAAACTTATTTTATAGTAACAGAAGGAAAGGTGACATATAGGGTAGAGAGATGTACTTTGGTACATGTCCTGAGACCAACGGGAGTTCTCTGCTGATTGTTTTCATTTTCTCAAACAAGAAATAAGTTATCAGCTCAGGTTACAGCTGAGGGAAAAGCTGTTGGAGGCTTAAGAGAAGAAATGTGAAAGAATCATCCAGAAAGTGAGAGAGTGAATGGCCTATGGTAACACAGTGCCAGTGACCCTATCTAGTTGTACTTGGGGTTCACCTGAGTTTCCTTCCAGTTCCACTTCAGTTATGCTATCTCTTTATTTTTGGAAGGTCATTTAAAATACTTCTATTTAACCCACAGGAAAGCAGTGAACTTACATTCAACCATCTGTGTGCAAAAACATTGCAGTCTTTGGATATTGCTATATAAATCCAGCTGTAAATTCTTAGCCCTGAGCACTTGCTGTGGAGGTTTAATAATTAGTACCAACGTCAGACTGATGCCATCTACTCTGCTATTCAATACCTACCAGCCTCTCCACAATACTTTCTATGATTTCAATACTTGATTCTTTCTAGCCTCTATTTTCAACCTTGAAAGTAATATCAAAATGGCTATATAAAAGAATAAAGTCTACTAACCTCAATTGAAATACACAGTTCTTATAGGAGAGTGATTTTAAATTTTTTGCTAGCTTTATAATAAGCATTTCTTCCAGTGAAATCCATCAATGTCCAAAGAAAAGTAGTTCAAGGTTATTGAATGTCTCCCTATTGCAGATAGGTAAAAGTTGAGTCCTCATGGGTTTAATAGGTCAGGAAAGGGTGTTTGCTGCAAACTGGCTTGTTTGGCCCATACACCCTGGAGACTTATTCCTCAGGCACCAAAACTGCTGACCTCCAGTGAGAATTGAGAACTAACTAGGAGGAGACTGGTACCATTTATTATTTTGTATAGTCTTTATTTTTTTCAAACTCATAAAAATATTCTTAGTACATTAATTCCATTCATTCAAAGTGAAATCAATTTTAATTCCTTTAAATTAAGAAAAAGTATGGCAGGATATAATAAGACAACAGCAGGTCGTTGTTCTAAAAGTGTTTAGAAATTATCTGTTAAAAGTTATCAGAAAACAAGAGCTGTGGTCAGTTCCAAAGTGTGAAAATTTCAGCGCATTGTAGTCATCCCTCAATCATGGAAACTGTTTGAAGGGGCAGAGTAGTCATTTTCTATTGCTAGAGTGAAACATGGAAAGAAGAATTGCTTAACCAAGTAGAATAGAATGTTTTGAGCTTCAGAAACCAGAATCAACACCTCAAATTATACTTAGAAATCAAATAGGTAGTCAGTGAGGAGGATGGCACAGATGTCACTCACTCTTTGTCCAATTCCCTTCAGCAGATGGGCAATAAAATGTCTGAGCATGCAATAGGGAGGCATCAAAGCCTTTTCATAGTCACAACATAAACTAAAAGTCATAGCATACCAGAGGGTCCAAATCAGTGGATTTGATGCTGCTGTTGGTAAGGGAAGAACAGTGTGAGCATAAGACATTACTAGTAATCATTCTGTGAAGATTCGTGACACCTTTTTTCCAAAGAAAGCCTGTGCTAAGCACATCATCATTACAGTCAAGAAATATTTCTCATGCTTAATAAAGGTGAGATAAGTATATTCTTATTATCTCATTTTTTTTACAGCCTGACAGTTACTTTAAAGATAAATCATTTTAGCTTTATTTTAGGGAGAAAGATTATAAAGTGAAGTCATGTAACTCAGTTCTCATATTTGCTTGTTGGGGCAATTTAGTAAAATCAACTCCTATACTGTTTCTAGGCTGAAAATGGCTGGAATACAGCAAAAATAAGCAATTAAAGAAATTGCCATTGGATTTAAAATTAATTAATTTTAAAAGAGAGAGAAAGAGAAAGATCTTCCATCCATTGATTCACTCCCCAAATACTCAGAATGCTAGAGCTGAGCCTGGTTGTATTCAGGAGCCTGGAACTCCTTCCAAGTCTCCTACATAAGTGGCAGGGACCCATGTACTTAACCATTACCTGTTGCTTCCCAGGACCTGGAATTGGAAATAAAGCTGGGATTTGAATCCATGCACTCTGATACAGGTTGTGGATGCCCCAGGCAGTGACTTAACTGCTGTATCCAATGCCTATCCAGGATAACATCTGTGTAATTGATCACCCAGAGGGCTGTGCTTCCATGTGAGGTGATGGAGTCAGATAGTCTCCAGCTTGAATCCAGCCCCAGAACAACCTACTAAGGGACCTTGGGCCAGGCACATTTTTAGCCTCAATTACCCCATAGTTTGTGTTGATGATAGTTCCTAATTTGTTGGCCTATGGGGATGATGAAGCCCTTATGATTATATATACAGAGAACCTGGTAAAGAGCTTGTGTCAATGGGGCTGTTCAATCATCATATCATAATCATCATGTTTGTAAGCATTTATATATTATTGTTGTGGGATTCATACTTTCACATTAATGTGAGAGAGAAATAAAAACAATTGAAGACAATTTACTCTCATTACTCTTGTTACAATTGACTTCAAAAATATTTTTAATGTCAGCTCATCTGCGTGTTTTACCAGATTTGGCTTGGAATGACTTTATGACCTCTATAAGTTATTGCCATTTTCAAGGAACAAAAACTTATTGCCAGGAAAAATCACCAGATGATTTTAAATACAAGCTTCAAAAGGCTATTATAAAAACAATAATGGCAGTTCTACTAAAATATGTGTGCAGACTGCAGAGTTATTTACTTAAAGGGCACAACAACATTTAACTGCACATATTTCTTTAAAAATCAATCATATTTATTTAAAGTCAACATTGTATTTAATCAGTTGTGGTTGTGTTGTTGGAATAGTAAGTTATCAAAGACTGCATGTATTTTTCTTCTGATTCTGGTTATCTCAGATTCCCTATGTTTATAAACTTGAATGCTCTTTTATCACACCATTTGCATTTAAGGATTTGATTGATATATATCTACATCCATGTCATTATATAAAAATATCTTTGCACCTTCATAAGTATCAGATAAAAGGCAAAAAAACTTCTTTTTAAATTTATGTAAAAGGAAAAAAGTTCATGTATTTAATACATACAGATTAAGAATATAATGATACTTCTGGCCCTACCGTCTCTCCCACATCACTCTCACTCTCCCTCCTCCTTCTTTTCTTATTTTTCTTTAATTTTTACAATGGCATATTTTAAATTTGCTTTGTAATCACAAGCTTAGCCCTCATTTAAATAAAGGATTCAATGAGTGATAATTAAAAAGCCCACAATACCTCAAGAGTATAGATAAGGGCTATAAACAATAATCAAATCTCAAAATGTCAATTTCACTCACATACAACACTTTTTTGTATTTTGTTTGTTAGTTACCACAAATTAGGGAAAGCATGATATTTGTCTGTTTGGAATGGCTTATTTCAGTAAGCCTAATGGTTTCCAGTTACATCCATTTTGTTGTGAAATATGGGATTTAATTCTTTTTTTAAAAAAAGATTTTATTTGTTCATTTGAGATGTAGAAATACAGACAGAGAGAGGGAGAGACAGAAAGAAACGTCTTCCACCCACTGGTTCATTCCCCAAATGGCCACAAAGACCTGAGCTGGGCCGATCTGAAGCCAAGAGCCTGGAACTTCTTCTGGGTCTCCCATGTGAGTGCAGGGGCCCAAGTATTTGGGCCATCTTTTCCTGCTTTTCCAGGCACATGAGCAGGGAGCTGGATCAGAAGTGGAGCAGCCTGGACCCTAACTGGTGCCCATATTGGATGCCGGCACTGCGGGTGACATCTTTATTCATTACACCACAGCACAAGTCCCAGTATTCAATTCATTTTTATGGCTGAGTAGTATTCTATTATGTATATGTACCACAATGTCTTTATCTAGTCATTGGTTGATGGACATATGGGTTGATTCTATTCTGTAGCTATTGTGAGTTTAGCTGCTATAGATAATTCTCTCTTATGCTGATTTCATTTCCTTTGGATACATTCCCAGGAGTGGAATGGCTGGGTCATGTGATAGATCTATTTTCAGATTTCTGAGGAATCTCCATGCTGTCTTCTATAACAGTTATACTAGTTTAAATTCCCACCAATAGTGGTTTAGGGTACCTTTCCCCACATCCTTGCCAGCATTTGTTAGTTTTTTATTTTTGTGTGATAACCAGTTGGAGGTGAGGTAAAACCTCATTGTGGTTTTTATTTGCACTTCCCTGATATCTAGTGATCATGAGCATCTTTTCATATGCCTATTGGCCATTTGTGTTTCTTCCTTTGAAAAATGCCTATTCACATCCTTAGCCCAATTCTTTTTTTTAAGATTTATTTATTTATTTGAAAGTCAGAGTTACACAGAGAGAGAAGGATAGGCAAAGAGAAAGGTTCATTCCGCAAATGGAAACAATGGCCGAAGCTGTACCCATACAAAGCCAGGAGCCAAGAGCTTCCTCCAGGTCTTCCCTCATGAGTACAGGGGCCCAAGGACTTGGGACATCTTCTACTCCTTTCCCAAGCCATAGCAGAGAGCTGGATTTGAAGTGTAGCAGCTGGGACTTGAACTAGCACCTATATGTACTGCAGGCGATAGCTTTACCTGCTATGCCACAGCGTCGGTCCCTTTAGCCCAGTTTTAACTGGGTTTCTTGTTTTGTTGTTGTTGAGTTTCTTGAGCTCCTTATATATCCTGGATATTAAACCTTTATCAGATGTTTAATTTGCTAATATTTTCTCCCATTCTGTCAGTTGCCTCTTTACTTTGTTGACTGTTTCTTTGCAGTGCAGCAATTTCTTAGCTTGATGTAATCCCATTTGTCCATTTTTGCCTTTATTGTCTGTGCTTCTGGGATCTTATCCAAAGAGTCTTTGCGTATGCCAGTATCTTGCAATGTATCCCCTATGTTTTCCTTTAGTGATTTGATGGTTTCAGGTCTTATATTTAGATCCCTGATCCACTTTGAGTTGTAAGTTGATTTGTATAGGGTGTAAGGCAGGGGTCTTTTTTCATACTTCTGCATGAAAAGATCTAATCTTTCCAACACCATTTGTTGAAGAGATTGTCCTTTCTCCAGAGAGTGATTTTAGCTCATTTGTAATATATTAGTGGATTGTAGATGCATGGATTAATTTCTAGTCTCTAGTCTGTTCCATTGTTCGACATGTGTATTTCTATGAAGTACAAAGCTGTTTTGATTACAACTTCCCTGTAGTATGTCTTGAAATTTGGTATGTATGGTGATGTCTCCAGCATAATTTTTGTTGTTGAGGATTGCTTTAGCTATTCGGAGTCTCTTGGGATTCCATATACATTTTAGGGTAATTTTTTCCCAGATGTGAGAGGATGTTGTTTGTATTTTGTTTGGGACTGAATTGAATCTGTAAATTGCTTTGGGTAGTATGAACATTTTTATATTAATTATTACAATCTATGAACATGGAAGTTTTTTTTTTCAATTTTTTGTGTGTTCTATTTATTTTTTATTTTTTCTAATTTTCATTGTAGAGATCTTCCACATCCTTGGTTAAATTTATCCCAAAGTATTTAAATTTTTTTGTAGCTATTGTGACTAGGATTGATCTTACAAGTTCTTTTTCAGTCATGGCATTGTTTGTGTATACAAAAGCTATTGATTTGTGTGTATTGATTTTGTATCCTACAACTTTGTCAAGCTTTCTTACAAGTTCCCATAGTTACTTAGTGAAGTCTGATGGTTCCCCTATGTATAGGATTATATGATCTGCAAAGAAGGATAATTTGACTTCTTCCTTTCCAATTTGTATCAGTTTGATTTCTATTTCTTGTCTAATGGCTGTGTCTGAAATTTCTAGAAGCATATTGAGTAATAATGATGAGAGTGGGCATTGCTGTCTGGTTCTGGGTCTTAGTGGAAATGCTTCTAGCTTTTCCCCATTCAGTATGAATCTGGCTGTGTGTTTGTCAAATATCACTTTGATTGTGTTGAAGTATGTCCCTTCTATAGCCACTTTTCTTAAGGCTTTTATCATGAAAGGATCGTGTTTTATCATGCTTTCTCTGTATCTATTGAGATAATCATATGATTTCTATTCTTCAATTTATTAATGTGGTATATTACATTCAATGATTTGCATGCATTGAGGCATCCCTGCATACGAGTGATAAATCCCTCTTGGTCCAAGTGAATGATCTTTCTGAGGTGTTGTTGGATTTGATTAGCTAGTATTTTGTTGAGGATTTTCGCATCTATGTTCATCAGGGATATTGGTTTATAGTTCTCTTTCTTTATTGTATTTTTTCTGGTTTTGCATTTAAGGTGATACTGGCCTCATAGAAGGAGTTTGGGAGAATTTCCTCCCCTTCTATTGTTTTGAATAATTTGAGACAAATTGGAGTTAGTTCTTCTATAAGGTTTGGTAGAATTCAGCAGTGAAGCCATCTGGCCCTGGATTTTTCTTTGTTGGGGGAGCCATTATTATGGATTCAATCTCCATCTTGCTTATTTGCCCATTTAGGTTTTCTATGTCTTCATGACTCAATTTTGGTGGATTGTATGTGCCCAGAAATCTGACCGTTTCTTCTAGATTTTCCAATTTGTTGGCATATACCTGTTTGTAAAAATTCCTGATAATTCTTATTTTCCTGTGGTATCCATTGTAACATCTCCTTTTTCATCTCTGATTTTAATAATTTGGTCTTCTCCTCTACCTCTACCTTTTTTGGTTAGTTTGGTCAATGGTGTATCAATTTTTTTTTTTTAAAAACCAGCTCATTTCATTGATCTTTTGTATCTTTTTCTTTTCAATTTTATTTATTCTCTAATTGTTATTATTTATTTCTTCCTACTAATTTTGGATTTGGATTTGGTTTGTTATTGCTTTTGTAGATCCTTGAGATGAATTGTTACATCATTTATTTGATGCCCATCCAATTTCTTGACCTTGGCACTAATTACTATAAACTATCCTGTTAACATTTGTTTTTGCTGTTTCCCATAAATTTTGATATGTTATATTGTCACCTTCTTTATTTTATAGGAATTTTTTAATTTACCTTTTGGTTTCTTCTGTAATCCACTGCTCATTCAGGAGCATGTTGTTCAGTTTCCAAGTGTTTGTGTATTTCCTACAGTTTCTTTAATTGTTAATTTCTGGCTTCATTCTGATCACAAAAATATTTTTAAGGCACAAATTTTGATTGATACCATAGTTCTTGGTAATAAGTTGTTTTCTTTCTTTGTTTATTATTATAGGTAAAATTATTAGGAATTTGTTTTGTTCACTTATAAGAGAAAATAACTATTTTTAACTAACCTATATGTACTGTAGTAAAAATAATTTCTTACTAGGATAAGAGATGTGGTTTAAAAAGCTCCCAGATCCCACTGTGCTATTTATAAGGGCTAATTAACATTTTTTTATTAATATTTTTAATAGGTGTATTATTGCAATGGGCCTTGACACAAAAACATCTTCAGCAAAACATAGAAAAGGAAAGGTCTCTGAGAAGAGAGAGGAACTGGAGAGTGACATGAAACTCAGCAAGGATAGAGAGTACCTGATACCAAGGAGAAATGAGACGAAGGGGAAGAAAATCTCTATGTCAGCCATTTTTTCAGCTCAAGAAATAAAAATGGGGGTCAGAGATGTAAGAACGGCCATAGAAGAAATGGAACATAAACGAAAATCAGAAGATGTTTGGGAAGATTACCAGGAAAATACTTTCAAATACGGTAATCAAGAACACAGGGCTGTTTTGTTGTTGCTGCTGTTGTTTTGTTTAAATCTAAAATGTGATTATCAAAATATACATCAATGTTGCTACTTAGGTGCATTTTAGGCAACTCTCTTGGAAGTGAGGAATTCTGACCTGCTCTTTCTGCTGTTTGCATGTAGTCCTTCCTCACCTGCCTGCTTGGGGGCTCACCTAAACCCAAAAGGGCCAAGGGTGCTTCTTGGTGTAGAACTAGGGAGGGGAAGCAGGGTTTGGATCTGTGTAAGCCAGAGGCTCTACTGATTCCTACAGAGACCATTTTGAGCAAAGGGAGTTTCGCCTACTTTGTTGGCCTACTTTTTCAATTCACTTGCTTAGGCAAAAATTAATGAATTCCTTTGCGCCAGGTAGGTACAACCTACATGATTATATAGTGATAGAGCAGTCCATAACTAAAAGCAGTTGACATGCCTGGGGTGCTAAAACCTGTCTGTCTGCCTTTTATGTTTTCTCCTGTCCTCTCTCTTTACTCCGCTCCTCTCCCACCTACCCTGCACATTCGTATACGTACAGACACACATACCTGTATATAGACAACCAAAAGTAGTACTGACAACAATAACAAAGTGCCAGGCACAGAGCACTGAATCACTTACTTTGCACTTAACTGGGGCACCGAGACGCAGACATACAGAGAGAAAGGAGCAGAACTAGGATTCATACCAGGTTTGTCTAATTCCAAAACTTGGACTTCCAAACACTGTATAATCTTCTATTCTGTACAAGCTCTCCAGGATGCTACATCATTGTGGGTGATGTCCTAAGAGTGAAAGAGAAGGATTTGCCTGAGGGTCCCTTTATACCCTGGAGCTAAAGCCTGGGTTCGAGGAACAATAGCATAGTCTGGGCTGACTGAAGAAAGGCTGGAAGGGGTCACTTCTAGGTCTCTTCTTCCTCCGCTCATGTTGGTGCTGCTGGAGGGTTAATGAAATCCAAAAGAGTAATTACAGGGCTATTATGGCCCAGACTTTATGTTTGTTTATTCCTGAAATAATGTGACTTTCCTTTTTTTTTTTTTTTTTTTTTTTTTTGGACAGGCAGAGTTAAGACAGTGAGAGAGAGACAGAGAGAAAGGTCTTCCTTCCGTTGGTTCACCCCTCAAATGGCCACTACAGCTGGCGTGCTGTGCCGATCCAAAGCCAGGAGCCAGGTGCTTCCTTCTGGTCTCCTATGCGGGTGCAGGGCCCAAGCACTTGGGCCATCCTCCATTGCCTTCCCAGGCCACAGCAGAGAGCTGGACTGGAAGATGAGCAGCCGGGACAGAACCGGTGCCCCAACAGGGTCTAGAACCCGGGGTGCTGGCGCTGCAGGCAGAGGATTAGCCTAGTGAGCCACGGTGCTGGCTTAATGTGACTTTCTTACAAAAGACCCAGGTCACCTCACTCCGGGACTCCTTCTAGTTTTCGTTCTTATCTTTGAGAATTTAAAAATATCTGTAGCAACAGAAATCACAGGGAAATTAACAAACAGGATATGGCTTCCTGTGATTTAAGTTTAAAGATGTGGAATTTTATCAAAGTCATGTTCAATAGAAGCTGTTCACTTTCCTCATTTTTTTTTTTAATTACACAAACATGGCTAGTGCTATCAGGGGCATACGTATACCGATGACACAGCTTTTCCTGAGATCTTTCTTCGAGTTGGTGGACTTTAGATGTCCATTCCTATTAACAAACAGCAGTAGTGGCACCAGCAGCGAAGCGTTAACTCTCTGCAGGACAGCCGTGGATGTGAGGGCGGCAAGGGGCTTGAGTGGAGGTCAGGGGGTGGGGCAAGGTGAGGAGTAGATTGATGTTGATCTGGTGTTGACGCGGGTCCTCATTAGTGGGGATGGGAAACAACAAGCTAATTAAATTCTCTGGAGGAAGGAAAGTGTTTTGGAGGGAACAGGAGAAATTAGGAAAAGGATTCTAGAAAGCTTGCCAGGAGTTCATTCATATGAAAAACGTGAGTAGGTGGCACCGAGGTGGTGTGGTTTGAGCCCTAATGCTAACAGAGCTCCTATGGCTAACATAAGGCTGATCTTAGATGTGATGGTGGTAGATAGAACAATGCCAGGGCTGCCTGACATTTCATATTTTGAAAGAAGGCACAGAAGTGCCTGCAAAATGGGCTGCAAGGATTTTTCTTGTGGTTCACTGCCATGTTTTTTCAATTTTCTGCTCTGCTTCATAACGTAACTATAATTGTGACCTAATTGAGGACGCTAATACTGCTCTGATTTTAATCAGGTGCCTCCATTATACGTGGATTGCTGTTATGGAGTGCAGATCTAGTGTGCTTTCTCCTGTTCCATGACCAGCTCCCTCCACTCCCCGTCACAACCGCTATTACTGCTGATCTCCTGTGTTTATTAGGTGCCTGGTGTTCACGGCATGGTATTAAACATGCTCCAGGGATTACTGGTTTTAATATTCACCACAACTTTGTACTAGTCACATTACACATGAAGAAACTGAAGCTTAAAGTTAGTAAACAAATTGTACAAGGTTACAGAGCTAGCAAGTGTTTGAACTGTGACACATGACTGACCGCAGAACTTCACATTTCACCCTGAAGCACTATGGATGCAGTTGTAGCAGTGGACTCATGTTCTGTGGGGTGCCCTGCTTATCTTGTGACCAGCAGCAAATAGCTACAAAATGATACATGTTTAGGACACTTCAAAAAGTCTACAGGAAATGGAATTGAAAGATAAGCTTATTTAATCCTTACATATAGAGAGTCTTTAGAAAATTCATGAAATTACGAAAAAAGTATACATAGATTTCAACATTTTTTGCACTAAAACAAACTTGCCTTTTAATTTCATTTTTCCCTGAACCTTTTGAAGTCTTCTTGTATGTCTATGCTTCAGCTAATCTCGCATCCTACTTTTATGAAATCTTCTACAATCCCCTAAAGTAACCCTCCATTCTTCTTTGATTCCACCCTGTCTGCTTGACAGTAAAATTTATTACAAGTCCTATATAAAAAGCTGTGGCAGTTGAGCCCAGTAGTGTTGAGACTAGCATTATGGAGAACTATGCATAAAAACTACTATAAAATGATCACAACATCTCATGTGCACCTACCTCTTATTTGCTGAACAAAAACTGGAGATTCCCTGAGGGCAGGGTTGTCTTATTGTAACATCTTTAATCTTCCAATTTTATTGTCTTCTTCATAGAAGCTTCTCAATAAAGGCTCACTAAGTCACAGTTAACTAGGTGAAATATTGAAATATTTGTTTTCATTAGTATGTCCTGTTTGCATCATGCAGTATCAGCCAAATTCTCCATCTTGTTGTTGTTGTTGTTGTTGTTGTTTTTTGAACAGGCAGAGTTAGACAGTGAAAGAGAAAGAGACAGAGAGAAAGGTCCTCCTTTTTCCGTTGGTTCACTCCCCACCCCAAATAGCTACTATGGCCAGCGCGCTGCACTAATTCGAAGCCAGGAGCCAGGTGCTTCCTCCTGGTCTCCCATGTGGGTGCAGGGCCCAAGCACTTGGGCCATCCTCCACTGCACTCCTGGGCCACAACAGAGAGCTGGACTGGAAGAGGAGCAACCGGGACAGAATCCGGTGCCCCAACCGGTTATAGAACCCAGGGTGCCAGCGCCGCAGGTGGAGGATTAGCCAAGTGTGCCACAGCGCCAGCCTCATCTTCTTGCTTAGTTTACAATTTTTCTTTATTGATGTTTACATTTCTTCTTTAAATGTATTAGATTTTTTTCTGAAAACATTTCTGTGATTAATTCTCTTTGTTTGTCTTTCTTCATTAGTGTTTTTGATTTCACTTTTCCTCTTACATTGCCTTGATGTCTTCTCTTCATTAGCAGAGCTTTCTTTGCAGGCAAGGGGCATACATTTCTAAATTAAGTTTCTTTCATTGCAGCAGGGTGGACAGCTCTCAAGTAATTACCCGAGAGGTCTCCATCTCTGGAAGAGAAGCCAGAATATCTAACAACTAAAACACACAAATTTGGGAAACCTTATTTTCCCTGTAATTTCTATTTTAAGGATAATTGTTTATTTGCTTAATTGGTTCTGCATGAGATCCTTTTCCTCTCTATCCCTGGCATGTTGTCACTTCAAGATTTTTAGTCTTTGGTGTAAGAAAAAGGGGAACAATTAAGTATGAAAGGTGAAAAATTATAACCACAAGGGACAGTTGGAGCTTATCTGATGTGACAATTTCTTTTTCCTGCTACATATTTGTTGTCGCTCTGTAGGGAATGAGGCAAATTTGTGGCTGTGACAGGAATATTTTATTTTGCAAGAATTTTTATCCTAGGAATGTAATTATTTCATTTATTGTAGGAATGAATAATGCATGTGATTTCAGTTCTGGGCTAGGCATGGATCCTTCATAATGCCTTTTCTTGATGTCCATTTGATTCTCAAAGAATGTGCTATTCACAGTGTTACTTCTCAGGGCCTTTAGACTTGATTAATTGAATTTTTCCACTTCACTATTCATTAACTTGATATCCAAATATTTTGAACATTTCTCATATGAAATATGACCTCATTGGGTTGCCAAATTAACTTTCATTATTGTAATCCTGTTCTCTTCATTTTTAATTTATTTCTAATTTATTGTTTTATATCGTGTTCTTCTCTTTCCATTTTGGCCATTGTCAATGATGATGTCCATTTGTAAATGAACTTTTATTAGGTTCCAGCCTTGTCACTGGGAACTCCATTTCTTTTGTGCTCTGGTGTATGTAGCTGATTGTAATCTTTGATCATTTGCTGTTAGTGTCCCATGTTCACTAATTATATGAAAAAGAAGAAGAAGAAAGGCTCTGAGAAGAGAGGATAATAGAGTCAAAGTTCTCATTAATGTGAAATGGGCTAAACACCAGGGATTCTATTTTCTTTCTTAGAGTGGAGATTTTCTTTTTTTCAGAATATGAAGAAGATTTTGAAGTCGATGAGGAGAAACAAAATGAGAAACCTAATGAAGAAGGACAGGCTGATGATCAAATGAATGGAATGTCAAAGTCACCCTCAGATGATGAAAAAGATAATTTAGGCCCTGAAAGGGAGAGTGAAACCTCATCACAGAAGGCACCAGATGCTGATGACAATGTGAAAGATGGGGATGATGGATGCTCTGAGAGCGAATCGGAAGAGGACAAACAAGGCGAGTTGTTCAGTTTATCCTATGACATAGGCTGCCTAGTCAGTGTGCTTACTACTTTTCTTTATATTTAATGAGATAATCGTCTCACAAGGGAGTGTTTAGCATGTGATTCCCTAACTTTCCATAGATAATTACAGAGCTTTCCTCGTCCTTTTTCTTACCTGAGTTTGCGGGGATTTTTCAACAGGGTGCCGGGTAAAGCCTGTAGTGACAGTCATCTGTTTACTTGGGAACTTATTATTTCCACTTACACACACATATTTCATGGCTTTCAAAAAATTAAATGTGGTTTTTACTTAATTATAGGGGAATCTGAGAGTTTGCTTCCTAAGTGTATTTTTTTAAAAACACTTTGAACACAGGATGTTGGCATATTAATCCCATGGAAGAGTTAGTGGCTTACTTATAAACTTTAAGCCTGAAATCACTGTAAATGTCCACAGGCAAAATATAGAACTTTTCAGGTATAGAAAAAAACCCCACCGTCTGAAGTATTCCTTAAATTTTTCAGAGTCTTGAGCTTCATTCACCTGAATTCTATTTAATGTGGGGGCAGGGGGAAGAACTCATTTTCTTCTTTGTCCTATAAAAAGGTTTGACCAAGACTCTGGTTATTACTCAAAGATCTCTCCTGGTGCATCTTGGGCATATAAAAGACTTAATAATAGTTCTGTCTCACATTTAAGTATGTGCGTGTCCTTGCAGTTTCCTTCTGACTGGAGAACAAAGTCACATTATGATGGCTCTTTTTGAGTTGCTGTCTGTTTTCTCAGTTCTTTTCAGTTCTCAATTTTTTTTTTGTATGAAACCTCAAAATTTTCAATACAAGAAGTATATTAGAGCAATATAAAGTAAGAGTAATCTAAGTAATCATGAGAGGATATTAATTTCTAGTTCTACTCTCCTCAAAAAAGAATCTAAACCACTCTGTTTTCAAATTTCATTCACTGTTACACATCAAGGCAATAAAATAAAGAATAGGAGTTATTAGTGTATTGATCCACTTTTGTTACTTTAACTACAATACCCAACAGGAACTTCTTGAGAAAGAAAGGGCTTATTTCAGCTTACAGTTTGGAAGTTACAGTTCAGGAATAGGTGGTCCCATTGCCCAGTGTGTGGTGGAAGTTCATATTGGCAGGTGCATGGGAACCATCACACAGTGACTCAAGAAGCAGGGAAAGAGAGAGCAGCTCCATAGAATTTCAACTCAAATAATCAACCCTCATGTAAGAACTGCCCTCCAAGGGCACACCACTAATGACATAATGACCTCCCACTGGCCTCACTTCCTAGCTGTCAAGATAAGATCAAATCTGTACCTATAATGCATCAACCTTTTGCATTAAGATATCAGTTTAAACATCTGTATGAGTTTTGGGGAGACAAATCTTACTCAACATAGATTAAAATAGAAGATAATTTTTTAAGATTTATTTATTTATTTATTTATTTGAAAGTTAGAGTTACACGGAGAAGGAGAGGCAGAAAGAGAGAGAGAGAGAGAGAAAGTGAGAGAGAGAGAGGTCGGTCTTCCATCCCATCACTCCCCAATTGGCGGCAATGGTTGGAGCTGTGCTGATCTGAAGCCAGGAGCCAGGAGCTTCTTCCATGTCTCCTACATGGGTGCAGGGGCCCAAGGACTTGGGCCATCTTCCACTGCTTTCCCAGGCCATAGCAGGAAGCTGGATTGGAAGTGGAACAGCCGGGACTTGAACCGGCGCCCCTATGGGATGCTGGCACAGCAGACGGCAGCTTTACCCACTATGCCAAAGCACCAGCACCAAAATAGAAGATAATTTTACTGGGAACCAGAGATGGTACCATGACCATGCATGAACTAAACATTTAGTCCGGGGCTTCCCTGATGGCCAGGGTAAAGAGTGAAGTACAGTAAGAAACATTAAATGATGTTAACTATCAGTAAACCTGAAAACACAATTTGCATTAATTTTTGTTATAGTTGAATGAACTTCTTAAAATTAATGTTGGGGATTAAAATATTGTTAAATATCTTAAACCAGACCTTTATAATAACCATTAATACTTAAATTTTATGTTTCTGGGGCTACACATCCCTAATATATAAGCTCTTTTCTCAGTTTGAATGTAAATATTGGAGTTAAGTTTATATTCCTATGTGACACACAGAAAGTTGAATAATTCTATGGAAAAATGATACCTGAATCCACACAATTTTAAGGAATGTTCCCAGTGACTTGAACCTGGGAAATGATTGAAAATGTATTTGCAAATAAGAATAGCTGTTGAAAAAACACAAAGGACTCTAAATTTTTTGTTGTTCAAATAGAGGATACAGCTTTAATCACTTACACCTATAATTATTGAATAACTGACAGTAACAGGTAAGCTTTAACACTGAATGGTGCATGCATATAACTAATTGAAATCCTATATTGGGAAAGGTACTAGGTCACAGAATAGATGCTGTTTACTAAGACTTTATTATGTGCTAAACCCTGTGCTAAATGTTTCATTGAAATGATATTTACCTCAAATAACTTTAAAAATAGTTACTCTTTTTCTTTTATCACAGTTTTACAAATAAGTAAGCTTGGTAATTGAAAGATTAAATCACTCCCAAAGACTCACAATCAGAAAGTAGTAGAACCAAGACACAAACGTTACCCAACTTCAGAGCCTGCATTTTGGAGGAAAATATAACATTTCTCTAAAATCAGAAAATAACAATTTATCTAAAATTAAAACAAGTATCTCCAACAAAAGGATTCTTTTTCCTTAAAATATGCATTTTCAAAGTACTGATCTTGAGCTCTTCATCTTATCCCACTCTCTAGGCTCTGCATTTTGTCTTATTTTGTTTTTTACAAGAGTAAATAAAAATGGACAGTTTCTTATTGCACCCAAATTGATCTTTCTTCTCTCTGTATAGGCTTCTTTATCTGCTGCCAGGCCTTTAACCGAATTCCAGCTCATCCCTTTCCTCTCCCATGATTCTACTCTGCTTCAGGAGCCTTGCTTGAGTGCCTTCATTCATGAAACTCTATTAATAGTTGGCCATTCTTTACTCATCTTTTTTTTAAACTTTTTTTTTTTTTTTTTTTTGCCAGGCAGAGTTAGACGGTGAGAGAGAGACAGACAGAGAGAAAGGTCTTCCTTCCATTGGTTCATCCCCCAAATGGCTGCTACGGCCGGCGCGCTGCGCCGATCCAAAGCTAGGAGCCAGGTGCTTCCTCCTGGTCTCCCATGCGGGTGCAGGGCCCAAGGACCTGGGCCATCCTCCACTGCACTCCATGGCCACAGCAGAGAGTTGGACTGGAAGAGGAGCAACCGGGACAGAGCCGGCGCCCCAACCGGGACTAGAACCCAGGGTGCCGGCGCCGCAGGTGGAGGATTAGCCTAGTGAGCCGTGGCACCGGCCATTCTTTACTCATCTTTTCATGAGTGTTAAATTTGGCCCCTCAAATTAATCACACAACAACATAAATTATTTACACTTGGAAAATTAAGACTGTGTATTATTTTTTGGTTATTCTTTACAGAGAAATTTCCTAAATGTTACTTTGTATGTATTAAGCACTTATTACCAATAGCAAGAACTCTAAGGAGCTTTGGTTAGTGCCATAATATCTAGCTACATTTGTGCTATATGATTGTTACTGTGATTTAAAAAAAAAAAGACAGTGACATTGTATAAACCCATTGCATATAACATTTTAAAACCGATATACAGTGAAAGCTGTAAAAACACATAGCTAGTTCACAAATATTGGGAAATTTAGAAGCCTGTGTTAAGTTGGCTAGCTAGGGGCTAGCATTGTTGCATAGTGGTTTAAAACTACTGCCCGTGATGCTTACATCCCATATGGGCGCCAGTTTGTGTCCTGGCTGATTGACTGTCAGTTCATCTCCCTGCTAATGTGCCTGGGAAAGTAGCAGAAGAAGGTCCAAGTACTTGGGCCCCTGCCACCCATGTGGGAAACCCGGATGAAGCCCCTGGCTCTGTCTTTGGCTTGGCCCAGCCCTGCCATTGTGGCCATTTAGGTAGTGACTCTCTCTCTCTCTCTCTCTCTCTCTCTCTCTCTCTCGGAAGCTCTTTTTCTCAAATAAGTAAATAAATCTTTTTTAAAAAATGGGCCACCTATTTACTTTTGTTTTTTTCAATAATACTGTTATGGAACTATCCTTTCAAAGGGGTCTTTTGTGTTCTTGGTATTTACATTAAAAATCACCATTATTATAAAATAAAATGCTTATTACTATTTCTGTCTCTCACCTCCAGGCTTTCATATTCTCCATCCTTTTATGTTGATAATCTGCCCCTGTGTTATTCAAAAACATACCTTTCAGCATGTACAGCATCAGAATTAGAGATCTCATTCAGCAAATAAGTAACATGCGTTAAAAATGATAATGGCGTGATGGACTCCTTGGAACACTGTTGAAAAGCCAGACAGCATTTCATCTTCAGAAGTCTGAGAGGCATATTGTGACCACTGAATCCCAGACACCACTACATCCTTTTTATTGACATGATTAAGAATCTCGCTGTTAGTATTTGGATGTGTTTCATTTGAACCTGCCTGCACCTGTTCCCAGAGGGCAAACAATTGCCCAGGCTGTCACTCTCGTGACAAGTCAGCCCCATTTAAACTGCCAGCTACCAATTGCGCTGGTCTGCCTTGATGAATACACTGTGCTGGGCGGCCCATGAGTGATAGAGTGCTTCTGACTGGAAGCCGGCGAAGACAGCGCCCTGATTTAGGAATGATGTGTGAGACTTCCCATCGTTTACAAAGGAAGACAGCTTCCTTTTCTCTGCATTTGTGTTGGCAACCCCAGACACTAATTCACCAGATACATTGTCATAGATGAATGTTGTAAGGTTGAATGGGAAAGTATCATGTCACAGAGGATACACTTTGATGCTGTTTAGGACAGTTGGGATGGTAATGCGAATGAGTAAGAGATAAAGACTAAGTAGCTCATTATGGAGGAGAGAGAACAAGAATGAGAGCAAGAGATTCCTATTCCCAGAGTATAAAGAAAGGAAAGCAAGACTTGAATCAAGTCCTTTCCTTTCCTTTCCTTTCCTTTCCTTTCCTTTCCTTTCCTTTCCTTTCCTTTCCTTTCCTTTCCTTTCCTTTCCTTTCCTTTCCTTTCCTTTCCTTTCCTTTCGACAGGCAGAGTGGACAGTGAGAGAGAGAGACAGAGAGAAAGGTCTTCCTTTGCCGTTGGTTCACCCTCCAATGGCCACTGCGGCCGCGCTGATCCGATGGCAGGAGCCAGGTACTTTTCCTGGTCTCCCATGGGGTGCAGGGCCCAAGCACTTGGGCCATCCTCCACTGCACTCCCTGGCCACAGCAGAGAGCTGGCCTGGAAGAGGGGCAACCGGGACAGAATCCGGCGCCCCGACCGGGACTAGACCCCAGTGTGCCGGCGCCTCAAGGCGGAGGATTAGTCTAGTGAGCCGTGGCGCCGGCCAAGTTTTTTTCTAGTAAGAAAGATAATAATTTCATTTGTGCCACTTTTCAGTCCTTGAAGTAGACCTTATAGACATTTTTAAAATTCCAGTGTCATAAAAACATTTATTTAGTTGACTTACTTTGAGATTCTCACTGGTTCTTGGCCTGGCTAGGCTTGAAGAGGAGCATGTGGCTGGAGGCTTCTTCCTCTGTGTTGAAATTATATTTTCTATGAAACCACATCCTGTGGACTTCAGTGAAGTTTGTTGGATCAGAGAGGATTTATAGACTGATTATAGACAGGTCCTGGTCAGAATCTATACATGTGGTTTTTTTTGCATGCTTAACCAAACTGTAATTTTTCTTAATGTACACAGCAAAGGTACCCCCTAGATGCTCAGTAACATCCTGTGAATAAAGGATTAATTGATTAGATAATGGATAAATGTATAAAGACTTATGCAGCACAGTATGATGGATTTCTGATTAGTCACAATGTCATAGCTGTTCCTTTCAGTATTTAGAGAGTGCATGTTATGGATCGAAGAGGACTTTGCTTCCCAAACTCATGCAGATGTTTAAGTCTATGTTAACCGTTAATGGGTTGATGAATTAAGGCAGAGACTTGACCTAATTAGGTGGCTAGGAGGTGGGCCAGTGGGAAGTGTTTAAGTTACTAGCAGCTTGCCCCTGGAAGGCAGTTCTTGTCTGAGGGTTGGTTATTGAAGCCAAGTTTGGCCTAACTTCTGCCTTTGCTTCCTGGCTCATCATGGGATCATTTCTCCACACACACTCTGCCAGTGCCAGCCTCTACTACATGCCAAACAAGTAGAGCAGCCTGGTATTGAACTGTGAATTCCAAAATAGAAGCAGAAATAAGCCTTTTCCTTCCCAAGAAGCTTCCTAGCAGGTAGTTTTGTTAAAGTGATGAAAAACTGACTAATACACTGGTATGGAGAAATTTTAAGCTTTATGTTTTCTTTTCCTCCTGCTATATATGCATTTACATGTGATTATGTATCTGCATTTATATATATATAAATACCTGCATTTACCCATAAATACATATTTATTTACTTATCTTTACCAAGTAAAGAATGTGGTTGTCTTGATGAATTGAAGCATTTCAATTCATGATAATAATTGCCAGTAGAAGAATGTATGTTCTCTCTTAAGACAGATAACTAGTTACTATTCATAGCTTGAATTTAATGATTTCTACCTCTATTTTAATTAAGCACACATTCATTCTACAATATTTATTGAGTATAAAACACTTGTCTAATTAGTTATTACTGTATATGAAGATATTGACTGAGCAATAGTAGCTAATATAAAATATAAATTGATGTGAATTAACTCATGAGTGTAATCAAAACAAAACTATTTACACAAGCAATAGTAGGATGTATAAATTCATGTATGATGGTAAATAATAATGAATAAAAATAATGAATAAAAATGAATAAAATTGGAGCAGCATTTATGCAGATTTTCACTGAACCTTGCACTAAGGAATAAGAAAGAGAGACTGGATTAGTATCAGCATTCACAAGAGTATTTGGTCCATTGGGTTGGGACTCATAGTATATCTTTGGGATGTTCTATATTTTTAATTGAATTCACATATCCAAATACTTCTATGTATTTAAACGATAAATATGTGTGTAGTTAAACTGAGGTATATCTATAGGCTTACAGCTAATAAACTGAAAAGAAAGAAGTTAAAATCCAGATAATAATTGAGGAAATAGTAATATTAAGGCATAATAAAAACCCTGTTCCATGTTACAGGGTGATAAAATTTTTGAAAACTAAGCTCAAGCCTTGTCATTGGTTTAGAACAGGCAATTTGACTTCTGAGCAATGGAAGTATAGCAACCACTTCTGAGATCTTTGCTCACAATCACTGTTTGGAGAATGAACAAGCAGCTTAACGAATATGTACAGTTGGCATTGTAGGCATGCAAAAGGAGGCAAATAAATAACCACTGTCTGTATAAAGCATGCAATCTATGTGGAAGCAGGGACTTGGACTTTCTCTTCTTGTAGAGCATTGCATAGCAAATAGGTGGTTCTCAATGTGCATTTAGCAAGTGAATGAATCTATGTAAGTGCGTATGAAGGACAAAGACAATGCAGAGCCTCAGTTATGAGGAGGAAGAGCAGAGTTTATGCTGAATATGTTAGACCAGTTTTGACGATGGATCTGTGTGTGTTTGGTAGCACTAGGCAGGCATATATCAAGCTGACAATCAGGGAATATTGTATTTTTTTTTTTTTGACAGGCAGAGTGGACAGTGAGAGATAGAGAGACAGAGAGAAAGGTCTTCCTTTTCCATTGGTTCACCCCTCAATGGCCACTGCGGCCGGTGCACCGCGCTGATCCAAAGGCAGGAGCCAGGTGCTGCTCCTGGTCTCCCATGCGGGTGCAGGGCCAAGCACTTGGGCCATCCTCCATTGCCTTCCCGGGCCACAGCAGAGAGCTAGATTGGAAGAGGAGCAACCAGGACAGAACCGATGCCCTGACCGGGACTAGAACCCGGTGTGCCAGCACCACAGGTGGAGGATTAGCCTAGTGAGCCGCAGCATCGGCCAGGGAATATTGTATTAAAAGTGAGGATCACTACCATACACACACACACACATACACACACAATTTTTGTGAATGCACACATTGTGTTCCATAAATATTTGTTAAGTAATTGAGTGACATACATCTTTTCATACAAATAGTATCGTGGCCAATGTTACAATAAAGCAGGGAAGGTTTGTGAATGCTCTCTTTTTTCTTTGTATTCATATTGCATTTCTCCGAGTGTTTTAAACAGCCACTGGGCTCTAGAATGGTGGTCAAAATGAAGAATGGCCACTTTTGGAGAGAACCATTTCCCATCTGTCATCCTTGAGTGGTAACAGTATAAAGTTTACTAAGAGAAGCAATAGTGGGTCCATGACAGGTAGAGGAGTCTTGGTTTTATTATGGAGTATAATTTTTAAAGAAATGCTTTATAACACTTGCTTTTTATAGCTAATGTTGCTTGTTATTTAATTTCTTTGGTACTCACTTTCTGGATCTATTAAAAAAAGATAATAACTATTCCATAAGATTAAATGGTATATTTATGAAGTGCTTTCCTCATTGTTTGCTCTGTAGTGGGTGCATAGTTATGATTAACTTTCATCTTTTTTTCACCTCAATAAATGCATACTGTCATCTAACTCTTAATATAATGCACATGGAGGGATCACAGACAAATATTTTTTAGATTATGCTATATGTATGATGTCATGAAGGGGAAAAAGGCCTCATACTATAAATAAATGATCATTTGGGCCAGCACTGTGGCATAGCGGGTAAAGCCGCCGCCTGCAGTGCCGGCACCCCATATGGGCGCTGGTTCAAGTCCTGGCTGCTCCACTTCTGAGCCAGCTCTCTACTATGGCCTGGGAAAGCAGTGGAAGATGGCTTAAAGTCCTTGGGCTCCTGCACCCGTGTGGGAGACCTGGAAGAAGCTTCTGGCTCCCAGCTTCAGATCAGCGCAGTTCCGGCCATCTGAGTAAACCAGCAGATGAAAGACTTCTCCCCCCCCCCCCCCGCCTTTATGTAACTCTGCCTTTCAAATAAATAAATAAATCTTTTTTAAAAAATAAATGATTATTTAAGTAGGATAAATGTAGTATTAGGGCAAAGTGGGTTAAATAATCACTTGGGACCGCCATATCCCATATCAGAGGGATGGCTCAAGTCCCAACTCATCCACTTCCAATCCAGTTTCCTGCTATCAAGTTGGAGACCTGGATGGAATTTTTGGTTCCTGGCTTCAATCTGGCCCAGTCTGGCTGTTGCGGGCATTTGGGAAGTGAATCAGCAGATGGAAGAACTCTCTCTCTCTCTCTATTTATGGTTTTGCCCTTCAAGTGGGTAAAAATCAATGAACATTAAAAAATTTGTTTTATCATAATTTCTGCATTGACTTATGGAGAGCAAGTACATTTAGAGAATTAAGTAATATAATCAAACTCAAAGCTATTATGAATAGCCGGCTGAGTCCATGATTGGGATACTTAGGTTTGTTTCAGCCTTCAACTGTAGTATTGCAGAAGAAAGAATAATTACAAATGACATGAAAAAGGAAGATTTAGGGTCTGACTTAATGTGGAGAGAAAAAAGAGATCCTGTTTAGAACTAAAACAATGGCAGCAATCTTCCTGTCTTTGGTCCAGGCTTCTGGCAATGAGTCAGCTCTTTTCTTTACCAAAAACATCAAGAGTATGTTAATTCAGCATGAGAACCAGGAGGGAACACAAAAAGGACAAATAAAATCAGATAGGGGGCTGAGTGGTTTTCCAAGATGCCTTTAAGGTTGTTTTTTCCTTCTAATGACAAAGAATTTTTACATATATGCCTTCAAAGTATCTATTGAAATTGTATATATTGAAAGGCAGAGAAGAGAGAGCGAGCCAGAGAACAATCATCCATCTATGGTCCACTCCCTAAGCAGAAGCTGGGGCTTGCCCAGGCTGAAGCCAGAAGCCTAGAATTCCATGTGTTTCTCTCATTTGAGTGCCAGGGACCCGAATACTTGAGCCATCCCCTGTTGCATCTCCAAGTGTGCATTAGCAGGAAGCTAGAATGAGGAGCAGAATGGAGACTCCAACCCAAGCACTCTGATACGGGATTCAGGTATCCCAAGTGCTGACTTACATGCTGTGCCAAATACTTGCCCCTCCAAATTTCTTTACATGAAAGCTTTTTTGTATGAAATTTTATTTCTAAGAGAATACATAGAATTAGTTTTTGAAAATTTCATTCCATGGTCTTGAAGCTTTATGGTCAGCAAAGTCTTACCCCAGTGCCTGTATGAAAATGAGAATAAGAAGGAGAGTGAAACTAAATTATACCATGATATAATTTGAAATTTGAAAACTGAAATGAGTTTATAAGGTAGGTCAGGTGCCCTTGCCACTTCAAGGCCGTTCATTCTCCTGATCATTCTCTGAAGGACTGACTGAAAATTGAACCAAAGTGTGTTTCAGCCTCTTGAAATAAAATAATACAATTAATAGAAGCTACTAAGAAAGACAAAAGAGTACTCATTTTTTATTATGTGAACAACCCTCCAAGCCCAACGTGGGAGTCATCTTGTCAATACTCAGATGGTAGATACATTTTTGGAAACCAAACAATTATAACACAGTGTCTTAGCTAACTGTGTAATTAATAAGAGGCATTGCATAAATTGCTAATAAACAAAGTTTTATGTTTCTTTAATAAAGAAAGAAAACAAATGTTAGATGCTCAAGGGAGGAAGAGATCAAAGATTCTAAAGTTTCTAAACTGATAGAAATAAGGAAGACAACACTTTTACTTGATCTGTCATGTTTCCTACAGAGAGACAGCATATCTAGATTTATAAAACAGGGAATGAAGAATGAGTGGCTAAAGTATGTGATTTCAGTGAAAAATACTGGTCATCTGGTACTTGTCAAGGTATCAGGAGATAAGAGCAAATGGAATTGTACTTGAGGGGTTCTGTTGCTTAAAGGATTTTTTCGAGTTTGTTTTTACTGCTGTGTAGCATCTCTTGAATCTTTGTGGAAACTCTGATATGTCTCTGAGACTATACTTAAAATGCTAAAACCTGTCAGCGAGAGCCAGCAGGCTGGAGGGATGGAGAAAGGAGGATTAAAGTAAAGACAGGTATTTCTTCCCTTACACTCTGCATTAGCTGCCGAAGCCATCTGTGAAACCACAACACAGAAATAAAAGGAACAAAAAGAGTAAGAGCACAAGAAAACAAGAAAGCGAGGCAGCATTTAAGTGTAGTCTATTACATTTGAAAGTTATCTACAAGAAACAATTATAAACGCAGATCTGTTGGTTAAAACAGCAGAAACAAGTATGTATTTCTTTGGCCCACGGCACTGTGTACAGTGAATTTTAAGTGGTACAGCTTCCTTAGATTCAGATGATGCTTCATTGTCAAGGACAGTTTTAGGTAATACATAGCACTTCCGAGTAATGTAAATTCTGAGGCCACGTATCTGGCGATGCCTCAATGTACTCCCAAATCTCCCCAAATCTCTTTCCCCAACTCCCTCTCCAGCGCTCTGCACCCTCCACCTTCTTCAGACAACTTCCCTGGGCTACTGGAGTAGCTTACCCTAGACACAAAGATTCTTGAAGTTCCAGGGAGTTTACGTCCCCCTGAGGTAGCTCATAGTCATTGTCTGACTGGTCTAAAATATGCAACAACAGCTCCTACCTAATATAAATTGCACCCTTATAAATATAACTTCCACTTTAGAGGTCCTTGTGGTAGCAGACTGAGATTGAGATGTTTGAAGTAGCTCCCTCAATTGACTTCTTCCCTTCCTTGCCTTGCTTCCTGTGTTCCCTTAAGAGTTTCTCTGAAACACATCCTTAATTCAGCACTTGCTTATGAATCTTCATCTTAGCATCTACTTTTGGAGAACTTCAAGTAAGACAAAAGCATTCTACATACACACACAAGCATCATTTTAAAAGTATGATACAGCATCTTGGTACTGTGCAAATGTCCAAATATCAGGTTGAATTAGTATAGTGGATATTATAGTAGATCAACATTTATGGTTCTTACACAGACAATACTGTGATTATACAAAGAGATAGCTAATAACTGTCTTTGCACAAGAAAAAGATAATTCTTTTTTTATGTAACAAAGTAGATATTTACAAATGTTTTCCAATAAAGTGGCTTTCAAACAAAAAAATCAAGACACTAGTTAATATACAGTTAAATGTTATCTCCTATTAAAAACTTCTACAGAGTCAAACATGTAGATTATTCCTTATTATGACGATTATGTAGAATATTTTGGAAAAGTATATAAAATTTACTAAGTTACACTTTAAAATTTTTACTATGTTTAATTATGAATGTAATTTTCAAAATTAAAACAATTGTTCTGGGGCCAATGATGATGTTATCATGTGTATGTTTTATAGATGTAAAAACTGCTTCATCAGCCTCATCCAGAAGTCACACGTATTCTGGTGACAGTGAAGATGAATCTGCAGTAGAGGACAGGGAAGCCCATGATGAAAACAGTGCAGATGAAGGTGCCAGTTCGTCTTCTCAGGAGCTGAGTGAACGTGAGGAGCGAGGGCAATCCCCCCTTCCTGTTACAGAACTCTTAGAAGTTAAAATTGAAGACCAGCAAATAGAAGAATCAGATGTGGAGACCTCACCTCTACCAATACAGGAAAGCTTTGAGAATGTTCTTGAAGAAAAAATGGAGAAAGGAACTCGAGAGGTTGCAGACAGTTTATCTGAGAAGTCAGAGAAGCATGTTTCCAAGGAAGCAAAGGAAGAGAAGAGTAAGCTTTGGGAAGGAAGCACTGCTAACGAGTGGGTCAAAAAGGCAGGTCTCCCTGAGGTGCAGGGAGGCGGTAAGTATGACCACTGAGCTGATTTGCCATTGTACCCATGCATGGAAGCTGATTCTGGTCATTGCATTCTGCCAATGCTCAGGAAATACTATTGTGATCATGCTGGAGGATTCAACAGTTTCCTTATTTCTTTCATTGTCACATAATCATATGTGGATTTGCAGCTTGCTGTTTTCCTTCTATTGCATTTTTAAAACTTACTTGATAATTCTTGTATAGTCTGTTTCCTATTTTCTGTAAATTCCTTCCTATGGTAATTCTATCTCAAGAATAAAATAAAACCCAAATATGTCTAATGGTAAGGGTATGTGTGACTTTTTAGAGGTTATTTAGTACTAGCAATGTTCTTTGTTCTTGGCTGTATATGTGTTTGAATATATACATGGCTAACGCTGATAAGTACTTACTGTGTTCCAGGCACAGTTCTAAACACTTACATATACTACTAACTCATTGTGTTCTCAGAATAGCCCAGTGTCTCCATGAGCTACTTTCTATTATTGTCTTCTCTTTTTTAAGGGTTTAAAAACTCATGGCTTGAATAAGTTAAGTCAGTTGCCAAAGATTAAACAGCTAACAAGGGCATTTTTGGGATTTGAATTTGAGTAGAATGGTTCCCTGGTTTCTGAAGACTTCTTGTTGTAACCATGTAATAAGAATTTTGATTTAGCCGGCGCCACGGCTCACTAGGCTAATCCTCCACCTTGCGGCGCCGGCACACTGGGTTCTAGTCCCGGTCGGGGTGCTGGATTCTGTCCCGGTTGCCCCTCTTCCAGGCCAGCTCTCTGCTGTGGCCAGGGAGTGCAGTGGAGGATGGCCCAGGTGCTTGGGCCCTGCACCCGCATGGGAGACCAGGATAAGTACCTGGCTCCTGCCAGCAGATCAGCGCAGTGCGCCGGTCGCACCACGCCAGCCGAGGTGGCCATTGGAGGGTGAACCAACAGCAAAGGAAGACCTTCCTCTCTGTCTCTCTCTCTCTCACTGTCCACTCTGCCTGTCCAAAAAAAAAAAAAAAAGAAAGAATTTTGATTTAGATAAAAAATAAGAAAATGTCTGAAGAAATCCCAAACTTCACTTCGAGTCTTCACCTTGATTTGAGTACTTCTTGGTCCCTAGGGTTCCTGATTATGTAGGATGGTGCTATTTATGTAGGAGGAATAGGGAGTGAAAGGACGATCAGGCCCCGGGAGCTTAGACACACAGATGGTCTGATGCTTTTCTCAACTTTGGAAGGACAGTGAAGGACCCAGCTGTGTCTGGTGGGCACGCAGTGTGTGCCTGTCAGATACCTGGCTCTCACAGAGCAGCCTGTGCTATCATTGGTTCCATGGTCCTTTTCCAGGTCTCGTTCATGTCTCCCCTACCAATGGCGGGCACTTTTCTTGATTCTAAGACAAAATTTGTTGTCACATTTTCATATGAAAATTCAGTTGTGTTTTAAAAACTTATGAGTATCTTCAGGCCGGCGCCGCGGCTCACTAGGCTAATCCTCCACCTAGCAGTGCCGGCACACCGGGTTCTAGTCCCGGTCGGGGCGCCGGATTCTGTCCCGGTTGCCCCTCTTCCAGGCCAGCTGTCTGCTGTGGCCAGGGAGTGCAGTGGAGGATGGCCCAGCCGCGGCGGCCATTGGCGGGTGAACCAACGGCAAAGGAAGACCTTTCTCTCTGTCTCTCTCTCTCACTGTCCACTCTGCCTGTCAAAAAAAAAAAAACAAAAAAAAACTTATGAGTATCTTCGATATCTATGTTTCTTTTAGTCTGTTAAAAGAAACTGGGGTCTTCTAGGAATGCAAGGTGGTGAACAGTCCTCTTTCAATTCAACACTGTTATTATGCTTCTACTAGTATAAAGCACCGTAGTCAATAAGAAATGTATAAGAGAGGGTTCCTCATGTAAAATGTTAAGGCTTGATACACCAATAATTGAACTAAGTTCAGTAGTATTATGGAAAATTAGAGAAGGTTTGAAATGCTATGAAGCTTCAGAGGAAAAGAAATCTCATTTGATTAAGGACACCTTGAAAGCTTTCCTGAAGAACATGTTGGAGAAAGGTTTTAAAGGTTAAGTAACATTTTGAAGATGGGATGCAGAAGAAAAAAGGCAGTAGTGTATCCAGACAGTGTGGTGTAGCAATGGTATAATCTTGAAATAATTTATCAAAAATGACTTTAGAACAGTTGGACAAACTTTAGTCTTTAGGCCAAATCTGGTCCACCTCTGTATTTCTGTTTGTTTAATTTATTGCCCCTAGCTTAGAGTAATTCTGTTTTTTAAATGCATGATTAAGCCCTAGGAATTTACTATCTGGGGCTTTACTGAAAATTTGTCAATCTCTGCCGTAGGATGATAACAAAAAGTCTCCTAGCATTTTCAAAAGGATTTTGCCATCATTATTATTCTAGAAAATGTACACTTATTTGCAAGCTATTAATTAAAAAAGTAGAGGTGATAATGTGCAGTAGTAACACTGACATTACTTTTATTAATGCTTTTACTTCTACTCTGGAAAAC
Source organism: Oryctolagus cuniculus (assembly GCF_964237555.1). Lineage (NCBI taxonomy): Eukaryota > Metazoa > Chordata > Mammalia > Lagomorpha > Leporidae > Oryctolagus > Oryctolagus cuniculus. Next base: position 97,453,441 of record NC_091438.1, read on the forward strand.
AGGATTGTTCACACAGATTTATGTAAGTAAAGATCTTTTGTTAAAGTAGATGGACATTTTTATAATATGCAATATGCTTTGTATCTTAATATTTTACCAATAATTTTTATATTATTGTATAAGCTTTATGAACATATTTAATGTCTGCATAGTATTCCATTCTGTGGCTTTCTCATAATTTAGCCATTTCCCCATTATTGGATACTTGTCAATTATTTATGATAAAAGCATTCAGAATCCCTTTTTCTAGCTTCTAAATACACACACACATACACACGATATATAGATAGATAGATATAGATATAGATATAGATATATATTATCTATAGCTACCCTGCTGTGCAGTAGAACACCAGAACTTCCTACTCCTAACACTCTAACATCATATCCATTAGTGACACTTTCTTCATCACTCCCTCCACCTGCTATCCTCAGCGTCTGCCTGCCAACAACCATTCTACTCTCAATTGCTACAAGTTCGTCCTTCTTAGTTGAGTCTTCAGTTAAGTAGCTCAAGAAGAGAGGGGTGGAACCAAGGTTATAATGCTTAAAATGCAGGACGATTTAGGTGGTTATTTTGCAAAACACAGTGAATGAAAATTAGATATTAAAGCCATTGCAGTCATGAAATTGAAATGTGTGTATTTTTACCTAGATCCCTGACTAGATCCTTAGGTCAGAATGAAATAACGTCTGAGATAATGTATAGAAGACTATTCTCTATATTTGTATGATACTGAATTAATCATTTTTTCAGTTAGACTTGGAATGAAAATTATTATGTTAAGAATAGATCTATGAGCTAAAATTATATAAAACTACAGATGTTTTACAATTTCTGAGTTGTTTTACTAAAGATCATAGCAGTGGATAAATGAGTAAAGTTCAGGTATGGTTCTCATTCCATTTAGGTTGAAAGCATAAGATGATATTTTTCTTCTCAATATTTTACCATATATCTCAATTAATTGGGGTTTATCCTATCCATCAATAAATTGAGTGAGTTGTAGAAAAGATGTGTGGTGTACAGGGAGTGGATAAAGTAAAATATTATAATTGCTAGCCATAATAAGATAGTGGTCTTGGAAGTCAAATCAGTATTATAGAGCACAGTTTTATTTTAATGTGTTTAATTTGGGAGGTTATTTTAGTTTAAGCTGTCTTAATGCATTGTGATATAATCTTTTTACTATGTTCTTATCGTAGAATAATTCTGGTGCAATAATAAGTAAAGTTAACATAATGGAGACATGATGATGATAAATAAAATTATATAAGATTAGTGCATTTTAATGTAAATTATCATTTAAATTATATGGAAGTAGATATTTTATTTTTTTAAATGTAAGTTAAGACAAATGTGACTGACCAGGTAATTTAAAGCTACATAATGTTATGACTAAAGTACAATTTTGTCATCATGTAGGCAGGGTAAAATCATCTTGGTGAAAGAAAAAAGAAATCATGTGAAATGAGTTCATGTTTAATACAATTTCTGAATGAAGTATGGAAGGATTTGGTTGTTTTAATAGACTTAACAAATTCTTGTGAGGTATCTATTTTATGTCACACACCATTCTCTGTGTGCACATAACAAAGTGCCTGTCTACATGGAGCTTGTATTCTAGGGGGGATATCTGCCTGGCCAGTGAAAAATAAACATGCCATGTAGAACCTGGGCTAAGTGCTGGAAGAAACATTATGCAAGGGAAGGGAATACAGTCATGATTTGAGAAACAGGAGGCATATTATGGATGGCCTCTCTAATGAGAGTTTTGGATGGAAAAGAGGTGAGCCACTCTGTCATCTGCAGAGAGTGCACAAAGCAGAGAGGGTCCAGCCAGGGCAAAGGCCCGAAGGTGGGAGCAGAGTTGCTGACTGAAAGATTTGGCAGCCCGGCCTGTGTGACAGGAGCAGAGCAGACAAGTAAGAAAGAGTTACAAGATGAGGTCAGAGTGGGAAGATGAGGTTAGTGGGATAAGATAAGGTCAGAAGAATTTATTATGAGATGGGAAATCTTCCCACAGGGAAGATGAGAGCAGGAAAATGACATCATCTGAAAGTTCTGAAAACATTATTCTGGCTACTGTATGGAAGATAAACTTTGCTTTCTGCACCTGGTTTTGGCAGCTGTGGTCTTGAGCTTGTAATTAATCCTGTTTCTTGTGGGCCATGTTTCAATGTCAAAGGTAGCACAAGAACATCTTCTTGTAGGTGGATGTTTGTTAGTTATGAATTTTGTCATGGTGAGTACATGGTCAGATGATTGATTGACTGCAAATAATAATCAAAGCACAGGGATACTTTTCAAGGTGACTGGAAACTTGGAATAAACTTGAGTATATCTTTACTCTTCTTTTATGACTTTCTTAATTCAGATGAAACATTTCTGACAAAACTTTGTTTGGATAGTGAATTATTCAAGATTCTTAGTGTGTTTAAGATGGGATCAGTTTGTTTTGTTTCAAAGCAAGGAAAGGTAAGAATGAGGTAGATATCATTGAGAATACAAGGTAAGGCATGTAAAAGATGTAATGTGTATCAAATTAGGACCCCTGTGTTTTGACATCTGGGAATTCAGAAAAGGGAGCTAAAGATGAATAAGTATGAAGTATAATAGACTGACATTTTTGTTTTGTAACAAACAATTTTTTAAAAATTATATTTACTGATTTTCACTTCCCATCATCTTTCTTCTGCCCAATCTTCTACACAGACAATACTGGCTAGAAGAAACCTAGTTCTCTAAAAAGAAAGAAAGAAAGAAAAAAAAAAGAAACAAAGAGTTCATAATGGCAACCACCGTCCCCCTCCCAACATCCCTGATAAACAGTAAATTGTTCTTGGATGGTTTCTTAGACTTTCCTTCTTATTCTTCAATGTATTTTTATTTTCATCTGAGCTGTCCAATAATGATAACTAAAAGCATTATCACGGAGAACAGATAATTATAAAACAAAATACTCTTCGTTCTGTCACTTTTGGCATTATTTTAAAAGACAAAAATGGCTTAGAGGATGTGTATGATTGTCTTTGGGGGTAGAGGGAGAGCAAAGGGAAAGAAAGAAGCAAAATGAGAATAGAATTATCAAAAAAAACAATGAAAGAAAGCAAACGCTGCCTTGGAACTGTGTTTGGCCAAATTACAACTCTCATTGTTATTATTGTAAATATTTTATTTTTCCTTCAAATCAAAGTTTATGGCAAAGAATATCTGAAATGTTCAAATTATCCATCCACACAATTAAACATTGCTCAAAATGATAAGAATATTGTTCTTAAATTTAGTATTTATGACTAATAATTCCACTTGCATTTTGACTAATAGATTTTTTTGTGGTTTTATTTATTTATTTTGAGAGGTGGAGTTACAGAGAGAGGGAGAGACAGAGAAAGGTCTTCCATCCATTGGTTCACTCTCTAAATGGTTGCAAACAGCTAGAGTTGGGCTAATCCGAAGCCAGGAGCCAGTACCTTCTTCTCAGTCTCCCATGTCAGTGCATCTTCCACTGCTTTCCCAGGCCACAGCAGACAGCTGAATTGGAAGAGGAGCAGCCAGGACTCGAACAGATGCCCATATGGGATGCCAGTCCCACAGCAGAGGCTTAGGCTACTGCACCACAGTGCCGGCTTGACTAACAGGTTTTAAAGAGCCAGCTTTTATATCTTGTGTCTGATGATCTGAATTTTAAAATGCAGTGACTTGACTTGGTTCCACAAGAACTTTTCAGGTATAACAATGAGTTTCTAAGTTTTTTCATTAACATATCAGCATCATTAAGGTTATAAATCAACTTTTAAGAAAAGTTAATAAAAATTCTGTGAGATTCCAGTTTGATAATTGCTCAAATACTTGATGCCTGCCTCTCCTTGTTAAATAAGGAATAAAGTTTAAAAATAGCAGTTTAAAAAGTTTGTTCCTGGGCCGGCGCCGCGGCTCACTAGGCTAATCCTCCGCCTAGCGGCGCCGGCACACCAGGTTCTAGTCCCGGTCGGGGCGCCGGATTCTGTCCCGGTTGCCCCTCTTCCAGGCCAGCCCTCTGCTGTGGCCAGGGAGTGCAGTGGAGGATGGCCCAGGTGCTTGGGCCCTGCACCCCATGGGAGACCAGGAAAAGCACCTGGCTCCTGGCTCCTGCCATCGGATCAGCGCGGTGCGCCGGCCGCAGCGCGCCAGCCGCAGCGCGCCGGCCGCGGTGGCCATTGGAGGGTGAACCAAGGGCAAAGGAAGACCTTTCTCTCTGTCTCTCTCTCTCACTGTCCACTCTGCCTGTCAAAAAAAAAAAAAAAAAAAAAAGTTTGTTCCCGAATCTAAAGAAGGTACCATCCAGATTTGCTACATAAAAAAGCATATTAGAGAAAGAAATCATGAGCTATGGTGAGTTTATTTCTCATAAAAACAAAGGTAAACTTATAGAAGTTAAAAAAGAGATAATCTGGGATCTCAAAGATTAGAAGCCAGAGGCCGGGAGCAGGGCAAACTGAGGGAGGAAGGGAGAGGAGCAGAAAAACTGTCCTGTGACAGCCCTTTCATTTTCAGGATTTTGTACTGTTGCCAAAACTCAAGAAAAGCCAGGATGACAACCCCAAACAGCAGTCAACTGAAACAGAAAAGGGTGTTCCCCTGACTTAGCAGGGGCTCCTCCCTAAGAAAGAAGATGGCAATGCCAAGAGTGAGGCTCTGGCCAACCTTGGTAGCTTCTACAGCCATTGGAAAGTTACACACAAAATTTTGCTTTTACTAAGAGGGTTTAAAGCCCTACCCTCCTTTCCTTCTTCCCCCATCTCGTGGGTCACTGAGCTGGGATTGGTAAATTCCTCAGCTTAACACATATGAGAAAGACCTGCATCCAGCTGGAATTTAAGAGCATTCAAGATGCTAACCAGCAGTTACAAAAGTAACAATTCTCACTTTTACATAGATATCAATCTTTTTCCTATGATCAATATATGGAAAAAAGGATTAATAAAATTTATTAGGGTGGTTTATCAGATAGTGTTCTCCACACGCCTGTATTTTTCTAGCAACACAAAGTAAAAATTGAATCCATTTTGCATGATAGCAGTGCAATAACACTAGAAATTATTCACAAAATAAAATTACTTTTCACACAAAAAAATAAATAAAACCTACAAGCAGGTTTCTAAATAATTATTGGGTCTTAAGAAAAAACAGTCAACTCTCTAGATAATTAATCATGTAATTATTGAAACCAGAAGTTATTTTTTGTTTTTTTCAAAGTATATCCTCAAAGTATAACAACAAACTACTTGCTAGTAAACAAGAAATGAACAGTACCTGTAATCAGACTTTAGGAATATGTAGAAAGGGAAAACATAAGATAAACAGACTGGATAAAGATATTACGATGGGGCAGGTATTTGGTGCAGCAGGTAAAATGTTACTTGTAATTCCCACAACCCAGATAAGTCCTTGAGTTCAAGTCTTGGTTCTGCTTCTGATACAGTTTCTTGCTGATGTGTACCCTAGGAGGGAGCAGATGATGGCTCAAGTAGTTGGGTTCCTGCCACCCGCGTGGGAAATGCAGATTGAGTTCCTCACTCCTGGCTTCAGCCTGGCCCAACTCTGTCTGGATTGCAGGATTTGGGGGCTGGAGCAGCAGATAGACAATCTCTCTCTCTCTGTGTCTCTCTGCATTTTGAATAGATAAATAATTCTAAAGAATAATTACGATAAGTGGGAATTTACTCCAAATATTTGAATAGATGATTAAATATAAATATGCTTGCAATTTTGTCAGCTTAAATTCCAAGTTTAATGTAGAATGTCTCCAGATATTTAACAGTATTTTGGCATTTGAAAACAATTTTAATTAACTTGGAAAAAATAGTGGTAATAAAAAAATTCTTGATAGCAGCAGCAGCAACACGCTCGAGCAAAGGAAAACTGAAACTCAGAAAAATTTACAACATGTATACAACAAAGGATTTATAATACATAAAGAATTATTACAAATCAATAAGGCAAACATCATGGCAATAGAAGTATATAGCAGGAAATTCACAAAAGGAAATCTTAACCACTACTACCAAAAGCCTACCCTATTCTTGTCATCATTTTCAATTATTAAATTATCAAATATGGAAAGAATGGGTGGAAATTGTGACATTGTTGGCACAGTGCAGAGGCAAAAAGCCTTGTAATCATTATAGATGAAGTTAATTGATTCTCTTTTTGGAAAATATTTAGAAACATATCAAAGGCTTCTGAAAAATCAGTGAGTTTTGACTTCATAATTCCAATCAGAAGAATGTATCCGAAGGATATAGTTAGAAACATATGCAAAAAAATGATGGTTAACTGGTATATAAAAATAGCTTCATAATCACAAAGGAATAGAAACAATTCAATATCCAACAATAAGCAGTTGGTTAGCCAAATATTAGCCAGAATTTATTAGAACATTTTATTGAAGAATCTTTAATGCTATAGGGAAGTAGTCACAAATAGTACTAAATTAAGAAAATAGAATTTGAAATGCTGTCCACAGTAAGGGTAAAAAAACACTTAGAAGTCCACCAAAAGGTTAACAATAGTTTTCTCTCAGTGATGAAATTGTGGGAAATTTTTGTTTTTTTCTTTCTGCTTTTAATATTCCCAAACTTCAGAAAATGATCATATACTATTTTGATATTTACAGATTATACAATACATAAAGGTTTTTTAAAAAATATTTTATTGTCTTAGTTTAACAAAAAGCTAAGGATGTAATATAAGGCTATCTTGGTATTTTGAAAAAAACATGTTAAAGTCTCCTATATCACTTGAGTGGAAACAAGTACTTTTCTGAGAAATTCTCCATACAAGACTATTCAATTTTGGTATTAATTCTGTGAGAACTGGTAACTATCTTTGCTTTAGTGGTCACCTTGATAGAGAGGTGAAGGACAAGAGTCTTCAGGGCTGAAGGGCTAAATAGATGGAGCCACGTTGCTGACATGGGAGTCCCGGCATTCACAGTCCTCTTTGACCACTTGTGGAGAACAGTCGAGATTAGACACCAGCCAAGCTTTTGCTTTTAAGTTTCAGCTTCAGAAGAGCATCAGAGAAAAAAATAACCAAATGAAACCTTTCGTGGTCTCACATCTAGTAAATCCTTGATACTTGAGCCAGGGTCCCGAACACCTGACTGTACAGGTTCTCCCTGCTTCCAAAGCCTAGACCTCCAGGGGCAAGCCAGCAGACATGGGCGAGTGGTGATTGCAGTCTAGACACAGAGGGACTACATGCTTCACCATCAGTTCTGAGTGGTTGTGATTTTTCAGGCTGTGCTAGCATTGTTTGTCGTCTTAGAATAGTCTTTTGGTTCAAAAACTTATATTGGTTAATTATTACTTATTATTATCATTATTCTTAATATTATAAACCAGATCTCTTTTTATAGCCTGTGGACTACTTGGAAGAGATCTAGATGTCTTGTTAACATTAGTGAAACAAAACTTCATGTAATTGCTACTAAATTAGACTTGTTACCTTCCCCTCTGGTTCTGCTATCCTTGTTATTTCCAATATTTGATCAACCAAATAAATTTATATGCAAAGACCTAAAACTGCTTATCTAAGCTCTTTAAATATATAATGTTAGCATGAACGTAGTGGGTAACATGATATTTAACCTATATGTACCATGTTTATAAAATTTCTAAACCAAAGATTGACCTGATAACAAATCCTGCTATCACAAAATTGTCATCTTTAAATTATTTTATTGTAAAAGAAGTTTTGTTTTCTATATTGGATTAATAAAGAAAGCTAATGTTCAAAATCTTTGAAAAGTGAATACATTGGAACTGAATGGCGCTCCTCTTTTCATTCCCACATTTATCCTCATAAGATTAATCTAGTTGTCACCATTTCTTCCCAACACCCAGTTGAGGCAGATATCTCACTATTTGTTTCCAAACAAAGGGATCAGTAAATATTACCCCTTAGTAAGTAATCTTAAACTAAGCCAGAGACTACATTCTAGTTAGGCATTATAGTTATGTTTTTCTCAAGGTATAGTTATTGTGTCAGCAGTACATATCAGAAAATAATGGGAGGACAGAGGAAGGAAGGGTGGGTATGACGGAGTGAAGGAAGGAAGTCAGGGCGGGAATAAAAGAAGAGACAGCAATGAAGTTTTGAAGAAATCATGTTCTAATTCTGAAAGGCATTTCTAGGTCTAATAGTTGAGTGCACTTTTGTTAACCAGAGGGGAGCCAGGTGGAAGATGACAGGGTTTTAGAACATGGCTCATCAGATGATAAGCAAGACAGGGGATTTTTTTTTTAACTTTTATTTAATGAATATAAATTTCCAAAGTACGGCTTATGGATTACAATGGCTTCCCCCCCATAACGTCCCTCCCACCCACAACCCTCCCTTTTCCCATTCCCTCTCCCCTTCCATTCACATAGGATTCATTTTCAATTCTCTTTATATACAGAAGATCAGTTTAGCATACATTAAGTAAAGATTTCAGCAGTTTGCTCCCACACAGAAACATAAAGTGAAAAATAATAGATGGTTTTTTAAATGATGATGAAATCAGATCAGACCTATTGTCATGTTTAATCCCAGTGAGAGTCAAGTTGGGAATTGCTAATTTCTTCTTATTTTTTTTTTAACAGAAGATCAGTTTAGTATACATTAAGTAAAGATTTCAACAGTTTGCACCCCCATAGAAACACAAAGTGAAATATACTGTTTGAGTACTCGTTATAGCATTAAGCCTCAATGTACAGCACATTAAGGACAGAGATCCTACATGAGGAGTAAGTGCACAGTGACTCCTGTTGTTGACTTTACCAATTGACACTCCTGTTTATGGCATCAGTAATCTCCCTATGCACCAGTCAGGAGTTTCCAAGGCTATGGAAGCCCCTTGAGTTCTCTGACTCTTATCTTGTTTAGACAGGTCATAGTCAAAGTGGAATTTCTCTCCTCCCTTCAGAGAAAGGTACCTCCTTCTTTGAAGACCTGTTCTTTCCACTGGGATCTCACTCACAGAGATCTTTCATTTAGGTTTTTTTTTTTTTTTTTTTTTTTTTTTTTTTTTTTGCCAGAGTGTCTTGGCTTTCCATGCCTGAAATGCTCTCATGGGCTTTTCAGCTGGATCCGAATGCCTTTAGGGCTGATTCTGAGGCCAGAGTGCTGTTTAGGACATCCGCCATTCTATGAGTCTGCTGAGTATCTCGCTTCCCATGTTGGATCACTCTCCCCTTTATTTATTCTGTCGGTTAGTATTAGCAGGTACTAGACTTGTTTATGTGCTCCCTTTGACTCTTAGTCCTTTCATTATGATCAATTGTGAACTGAAATTGATCACTTGGACTAGTGAGATGGCATTGGTACATGCCACCTTGATGGGATTAAATTGGAGTCCCCTGGTATGTTTCTAACTCTACCATTTGGGGCAAGTCAGCTTGAGCATGTCCCAAATTGTACATCTCTTCCCTCTCTTATCCCCACTCTTATTTTTAACAGGGATCACATTTCAGTTAAATTTCAACACTTAAGAATAACTGTGTATTAATTACAGAATTAAACCTGTCATATTAAGTAGAACAGACAAAAAAAAAAAAACTACTAAGAGGGATAATGTATTAAGTTGTTCATTAACAGTCAGGGCAAGGGCTGATCAAGTCACCGTTTCTCCTAGTGTCGATTTCACTTCAACAGGTTTCCTTTTTGGTGTTCAGTCAGTTGTCACCGATCAGGGCGAACATATGGTATTTGTCCCTTTGGGACTGGCTTATTTCACTCAGCATGATGTGTTCCAGATTCCTCCATTTTGTTGCAAATGACTGGATTTCGTTGTTTCTTACTGCGGTATAGTATTCTAAAGAGTACATATCCCATAATTTCTTTATCCAGTCTATCGTTGATGGGCATTTAGGTTGGTTCCAGGTCTTGGCTATTGTGAATTGTGCTGCAATAAACATGAGGGTGCAGACCGCTTTTTTGTTTGCCAATTTCATTTCCTTTGGGTAAATTCCAAGGAGTGGGATGGCTGGGTCGAACGGTAGGGTTATCTTCAGGTTTCTGAGGAATCTCCAGACTGACTTCCATAGTGGCTTGACCAGTTTGCATTCCCACCAACAGGGGGTTAGTAAGACAGGGGATTTTGAGAAATGTAAGCAATTGACTGTAGTTTTGCCTAGAATCACAACACATTGGGTGAGGACACTTATAATAGAAATGCTCATCATCATCATCGTCGTCATCACTGTTATATATTAAGTGTATAGGACCTGCAATAAGAAGATGAGCATGCTCTGAATATATTCTTTTACTCAAGAACCATTGAGCAAATATCTTTCTGACTGATGAGTAAACTGAGGCTTGGGCTTAAAAACCAAAGCTCTTGAGGTGACATAGTCATTATAGAATATGGAAGTGGAACTTTGTGATCCAGAAGTACTTGTTAGTAACCAGCTACAGATGACAGGAATTTCTACAATAGCTTTTACTGTCAAATTTATGGGAATCATGTAATGTCTCTTTTTTTGCTTCTGTCCACATGGAGTGGTTATCGGGGTCAAATCACTAAAATATACTAATGGATGAAGTGCTAATCACTTAGTCAACTTTGAAAGTTTTAGCAATTTAAGAGAGCAGTAATGATTGGTGTCATAAAAGCTGTAACATATTTCTAGAAAGGAAAAGCCAACTAAACTGCTTTTTCAATCATGCCATTGCATGTGCACTTTACAGACTATCACCGCTTCTGGCTGTTGTCTATTTATAAATACAAGTAATTCTTTGCATGGATTTCTTTACTTCATGATCTTCTGTGTGTTGTGTTTTCCTTTTAAAATCATAGCTTGGTAGTTGTTTAATCCAATAGATTTTACAAACAAGTTTACATTTTAATGTGTGCATGTTTTTAAATTGACCCCACTTGCTTAAGTTATGTGAAATAGGTTGGCAACGTTCCTGTGACCTGTTTTTATACCTTTTGATATTTTATATAATCTCCAATCAGTTGGACAGATAATAACTGAAGACTTGGCACCAGGCTACCACTGCCACTATGACGCCGAGTCTGGTGTTAGCAGTGCAGATGAGCCGGGGAAGCCCTTGAGGAAGCCGAAGATTGACACAGGTGGAGGTAAGGGCACATCATTACCTAGGACAGACCTTCAGAAATCCCCTGTAAAAGACAGCCCATTTGCATCTTTCATCTTCCTATCCTTTGCCACATTCTTTTTCTTTGTAACTAATGAATGTGATGGCAGCAACTGGTTGGGAGGCCTAAAGCGGAGCTTTGAAAATGACATCAGATATGAATGTTATTATTCTTTTTTGAATACACCGGTGCCTAAGATGAAGAGAAAAGGACTTTGGGTTATAAAATACTGGTAGAGATTTTCAAATCAGCTGTTTTTCATACTCTGTCTCCCAGTTAGTTGACCAGCTGAATTTGCCTTAACTGACTCAGGTGGAGACACCCGAAAGCCAAGGCATATTTCACAATGATTCATTTGAACTTATTTTTTTTAATTAGGAAATAATTCATTGCCATCAGTATACGACCTGGCTCTTGGTGACAAGCATTCCATCTGCAAAAGTGCCAATTAGGGTGATTCAACAGACCGTGACTCATTCATATGTAGTCCGACTTCCTATGTCCTTGAAATCAGGTTTTCCTATATTTAGTTAATACCTTTCTAAAAACTTTCTGACATGAATACATTTAGGCATAACGGTTCTAAGGGTACTTGCTTTATTCATCACATGGTAGCATTACTCCCATCTCCAATTTTTAATGATAGTCATCAATTTGAAATTTCATACTACTTTGAAGTAAACAACTTACCCAGCCAGTGTTGGGGATATTGGCAGAGTACACAATACACCTGGGTCAGAGAAAAAAGAGCTTTATTACTCACAGCAAATAGCGGTAGCCACAGTAACTATATGCATACTGAATCCCTGAGTTTGGGTTCTCCCTGGGCTGCACGAAGAGGGCCAGGTGACACTTGCATGTGAAAATGGGCTGAACTGCAGATCAGGCACCCTAAGCTTAGAAAACCTGTCTTTTATAATGGGTATTCAACTAGAAGAATTCTGGTGTACCTCCCCCAACTTTATTCTGCAATACAGGCTTAGTAGTTATTATTGATCAAATCAAATTCAAGTAGGAAAATCTGGTAAGTCATAATCAGTGGGGAGAAAGTAGAGGGAAGATTCGTTCTGGCTTTCTGTAAGCTGGGCGTTGTGCTAAGCATTTTCCATAAACTATCCCGTCTGCTATCACAGGGATTCTGTGATTCAAGCATGGCTGTTCTCATTTTACAGATATGAAAATGAAGGCTTAGAGAGCTGTTATTTCCCAAAGTCATACAGCTAGTAAGTGTCAGGGCTGGCATTCTCACCCAGAGCTGTCTGACTCCCAGCTACAGACTCATCCTACTAAATCAAATTGCCCTGTTTATGAATATTTCTTGCTCTCCTGAATGAAATATTTTTTTTCAAAAGCCCATGTGGTTACCATCAAATCACATATGCCATGTTTTTGCACTGATTATTTCCCGGGAAGGTTTCAATTACTTCCTCTCTTTCTTCAAGAATGTCATGGTGGACGCCTCTGTGGTGTGTATGTTCACTTAATAGCTCAGTTGGATGCCATTAGCACTTTCTCTCCTAGAATTTAGGCACAATATATTATTACATGGTAGGCAGGCAATTCTATTCCCCTGTTTTCCTGAATGTTCTTTAATTAATCCATAAATTTAGAGGCCAGCACAGAAACACAGAGGACTTTATTTAAATATTTTCATAACTGACTTTTTAGTAAACTTTCATTCAGGAATTTGTATAGCAAGATATACTGCCAAAGAAACTTGACACACATTTTCATTGTTTTAATTTAATTTTGCTTTAAATCCAGTAATTGTAAAGAAATAGAATGTACTATATTTTCTCAGGCGAAGAGGCTACACATTCTCTGAGTAAACTCTTGTTCTACATTTCCCTTTGGAACTTTTAGGTACAATTTAGGAAATAACCACTATGATACACTGAGGAACACCTATAAAAATCCATCTCAGTCCCATTGATAGACCTGAAATTTCTATTTTACTTCTTTGAAAGAAGACATCAAAAGTTACTTTCCAAATACATTTTTTTTTTTTTGACAGGCAGAGTGGACAGTGAGAGAGAGAGACAGAGAGATCCAAATACATTTTTAAAGGAAATATAATACCAGCGATTATTGCTTTACCTCAGAATGGTTTACCATAGTAGCTAGTAGGAGCCTGAGGCAACAAAATTAAGGCTAGCCATATTTTGTGTTGGGAGAGCTAGTGAGCAGTCATGCATGGGTGTAAGGAGAGGGAAGAAGTAAGATCAGAACTTCTAATAGATTGTTGGTTATGGTGCTGGTGGTAAGATAGCTAGCCAAAAAAGGCAAGCATGTGAAAAATGTCAGAAAAACTCACTGGCTTACTTTCTAATGTACATAATTGAGAAGTGGAAGCTCTGGTATGGTAACTTATTTTATAGCATATAGTCCAGTATCTTTCTGCAGATGGAAAATTTAAACACTTCGGTATTTGGCAGGACTTGCCTTTAATTAGTTGGCTTGGATCATTCAAAAACACATGTCTTTGTTAAATAATAGTAATCCATTTGAAGCCTTTAAAAATATGTATCAAAGGTATATTTATTGAAGAATGATAGTCAATACACTCAGATTTGCTGAGGAATTATGGATGAGACCTTATGACTTACTTCTAGAAAGTTGTTTATGTTGAAAATTGTCCCAGACTACAAAGCCTTGTCTTGTTCTGTGATCCTGTTTTGCCAAAGGCAAATCAGTTTCTGAATGTAGATGGGAGATACACTGACCTGTAACACAAATTGGTGTCTTTAGTAAAAAGTCTTACCTTGAGCTAGCTACAAAGGATTTTGATGACTAAATATAGATATAGTAGCTTTAAAATAAGGAGTAAAGTATGATACAATGATCAGTGTACACTATGATTGTGTTGGTAAATGACCACATGAGGGGCAGAAACATTGACAGAAAAGAATATTATGGTACTATAGGCCATAATGATTTCTAAAAAGATGACATATTATTTTTCTTATTGTGTAATTTTCCTAAAAGTTCTTCAAATGAAATTAGGAAGTTTGTTTTTGTGTGTGAGAGAAAGAGGGAAAGAAAAATATTTTTTTTTATTCTAAGACATGAGGCAATGAGATTTTTTTGTTTGCTTATTTTCAGTATTTTTGATGTCCAACTTTAATCAGGGTGTCCATTAGATTTGAAAGCATTGATTTTCATAATGAAAAGCCACTGTTAAAACAGTGTTTGCTATAATTGATGTCATCATATAACCAAGAAAATGTTATAATTTTCAACTTCCCTTGACATCATATATGAAATCTCTTATCAATAAGTATTATACAGGATGGTATATAGTATCTCTTTGTCCACATTCATTAAAGTAACCTTGTTTTCTAACTTTACTTTTATAGCACAAAAGAATAATTTAGTGGTGGAGGAAAGGGTAGCACTCAACTCAAATATGGAAACCAAGCAAGCTGCACAGGAAACATATGTACTGGAGAAGAAAGAAGCTACAGAGGAAGATGAAGCCGCCCAACACGGGGATGCTGACACAGAGGAGAAAGAAGGGGGTGCAGTACCCAGGGCAAAAGCAGCGATGACTCAGGTCCCTGCAGGGGAGTGGAAGCCAACAGCAGAGCGGCCCACATTAGACAAAGTCACAGAAAAAAGGGAGACACCTGCAGGTAAAGGCAGTGGGGCAGGGACAGGCACAGGAGACGGAAGTCCAGGCCAACGGGGGCTCAGCCCCACAGGAAAAGCAGCAGTAGGGGGTTCTGTGGCTCTGAGCGAAGCGGAGGGTCCTGAAGAGCCGGCCTGCACAGGAACAGTGCCTGAGCCAGAACACGCAGTGTCCGCAGGGAAACAAACTGTGCAGCGGGCGGGGCTTGCAAACAAGGCCGTGGCTCTGAGCTCCGGGTGTTTTCAGGGGGCAGCAGCCGAGAGAGAAGCAGGGACGCTGGAAAAGGAAGGAGAGGCTGACGGGGAGGCAGCCTTGAGCGAGGCAGGGTCCCCAAAGCCAGACGTGGACCAAAATGAAGAGGACGCATCCACAGATCCAGAGACCATGGGGCCGGTGGGAGACGTGGCCTCCGAGGCCGGGGGTAGCTCTGAAGAGGCAGTGGCTGGGGGAGAGGAACAGGCTGAAGAGAGGAAGGGGCTGATGCGGGCAGAAACCCCCTTGAGCTCCTCCAGAGGCGAGGCCGAGGCAAGCTGCGGGGCCGTTTCCGAGGACATTTCTGAAGCCCTCAGTAAGCAAGAACAGGTTCTGATGGAGGCCGAATCAGACGCGGGAGAGGGCCGGAAAGACGCGCTGTGCCCTGCCGCAGTGGACGCAGCAGCAGAGAGGAGGGAAGCTGAGAGGCCAGACGCAGCTCCAGAGGGACCCGACGCGGAGCGAGCAGAGGAGCCCTGGACTAACGCACGCCCGCCAGACCCCGAGCATACACCCAACAGTGAAGAGGGGACAGCAGGGAAGGAACTCAGCGTCGAAGAGGAAGCCACAGAAGCCCCTCGAAGTGGAAGTGAACCTGATGCCAAGGCGGCGGCACCCGCGGAGGCGGCTGCATTGACCCAAGAAGAAGGGCGTCCAGAACATTCGCTGACAGAGAGAGTGGGGACCGCCAGTGAGGCAACCCCTGGATTTGAGGAGGCCCTGGAGGACTTCACAGCTCCGAGGAAAGGAGGAGCAGGGGAAGGCCTGAGCGAGGCGGGGGACACAGGGCCCAGGGAAGGAGCCGCGCCACAGGACGGGCCCCGTCGTGGCGGAGCGGGCGCGGCAGGAACGCCCAAGGGTGAGCCCGCAGGAAGGGCACAGGCGCCGCCAGAGGGGCCCGTCACGGCCCCAGGGCAGGCGGAGGAGGCTGCAGCCAAAGACCAGCACTGCCTTGCAGGGCAGGGGAAGGACGAAGCCGGGCCTCTGAAGGGGAGAGGTGCAGAAAGGGCCGTGATTGTAGCCCCGGAAGATGATCCAGAGGGAGAGCCCGTGATGGCGGGCAAATTGAGCCACGCAGAGGGCGACGAGGACCCAGAAGACGAGGAAGAGGAGAAGGAGGAGGAGGAGGAGGACGAAGAGCGCCCCCTGGGGCCAGGAGAGATGGAAGCAAGGAGCACGGTGGCTGAGGAAGATCAAAGCCAAGGGGGAGGAGCTGTCCTAACCGAGAAGAGGGAGCTGTGGGCAGATCCGCAGGGGCCCGAGCGAAAAACAGCAGGAAAGAAAGCCGCCTCCATTCCCGCTGTTGCGGGGGAGGAAACTTGGCACAAAGGGGATGAGTTGCTAGGAAAAGCAACAGCTGCAGAGAGGGCAGCGCTGGAGGAGCTGACAGTTCCATCGACGTCAACGCAGGAGGCTGAGAGCGCACCGGGACAGGATCCAAAGGCAGGGTGGGCGGCCGCGGGGGACGGCGGCCCGGCTCAGGAAGCAGGAATCCCTGAAGAGGAGAGACCGGGGTCGTGGCCCGAGGGACCATCAGCGTCCAGAGCCCAGAATCTACGGGCGGTGGCAACACCTCCTGCGAAGCCCAGTGTCCCTGGAACGCAACAAACGCAAGAGCAGGTGGTGCACCATGACAGTGAGCCTGCAGAGAGTTCTTTCAACAACGTGAAGGCCTAGGCGACTTCCTGGCCCGCGGTGAGTTTAAGCCTGGTTCTAGGAGGACTGAATTGAAACTCCACTGTGAATGTTCTCTATTGAGGCCGACTTTCCCTTTCGTGGGTGTCTGTGTACACACCTACTCCCAGGGTGCTATGACGGCCTGCCTGGCCCTCGCCCTGCTGGAGAGGGGTTGGGGAAGATGGAGGAGGCACCCAGGGGATCCCAGGGACCCACCTCTTTCCCTCTGTGGTTCCGAGTCACTGCCCAGTCCTTACAAGCACAACTCCCTGAAATAGTGAGATCTGTGTCTCCCAGACAGGACTCCCAAGGCGAAATGTTTATGGAAGAGAATGTGCAAGGGATAGACCACAGAAGAATCAAACTTACTCCAGAATCCATTTCCACTTCAGTGCTTTAAAGAATCAAAGCAGGTTTTTTTTTTCTGTGATCATTTGCCTTTAAATGGGCTCTGTGACTTCATTTATGCAGTTTTAGGTTTCATATAAACAATTTTTGCATATTCAAAATATAAGACATTTTTTATACATGTCAAACTGATCTATAAATATTGGGAGGGTGGAACTAACAAGAGAATTTATTGCATAGCTTGGTCTTTCCTTGCTGCCCTTACCTCCTTAGTGCCCAGATTCCTCTATTTTGAGTGGTTATATCCATATCACTAGCTGCCTTCTTATTTTTCAGGAAATTTTCAAGATGCCTTCTGGAAGACCTAAAGAGCAGGAAATGATTCACCCAGTTGTCTCCCCTGGACGTCAGATGTTATTGTTTGGAAAATTTCTTCCTCAACACTGTGCTTGTCCAACATGTTTTCCAGTATGTCAGCGCCGGTCAGTAGCTCAATAAGCCCTGTGACAGCTCCAGCACATCCATAAGCCCCTTCGAAGGAGTAGTGGTTCCTAACGCAGAGCTAACTGTGAGGATCTTCCATGTTCTACACAGCTAATCTGAATATAGTCAAACCAAAATAGTGGCTTTAAAGTGTTTGACTTTTACCAGATATCATTGAAAGCCCAGGCCTGATACCCAGGATCCAAAATTTGCTTTTAATTTTATAATCAAATCTTAGTCTCAGTTTCATACATGGGGATTTTATGTAAAGTCTGTGTTGGGGCTGTTGTTGCAGCACAGTGGGTTAAGCCTCCACTTATAATGCCCACATCCCATAGGGGAGTGCTGGTTTGAGTCCTGGCTGCTCAACTCTGAGCCACCTCCCTGCTAATTCACCTGGGAAAGCAGCAGAAGATGGTGCAAACCCTTGGGACCCTGCCACCCAAATGGGAGACATGGAGGCGATCAGGGCCCCTGGCTTCAGCCTAGCTCAGCCCTAACTGCATGTGGGGTTCTTTCTCCCTCTCTCATTCTCTTTTTCCCTGTCACTCTGCCTTTCAAATAAGTAAAATCATCAATCCAACAAAACAAAACAAAGCAAAAAAAAAAAAAAAATCCCAAAACTGTGGCTTGAGACTTTAATGACTTGGTCTGTAAAAGGGAGCTCCCAAAGGTCCTTCCAGGTATATACAAGACTGAACATTGCTCCAGATCCCTAAGTCCATCCAGAATGGATTCGGGGATGTGCCTATTCACTTACATTTGTATCTATCCACTCTTTCTATTTATGCCAGGAGGGCAATTTAAAGTGGAAATCTTATTCCAAAATGTTCTTCATTTTATGTGCATTGCTGTAGTTGTGCTTTCTGAGGTAAAAGAATAGCCTGTAGCATTTCATCTCTAGGGTCTTATTTTTAGGAGTACTCAAATTTAAAGCAAAGTAGTAAATAATTTAGCTCAGTGGTGATGAGGATAATAATGATTGCAGATAACTTAGTGCATCAGCATATGGTCCAACATTCCACTCTTTAGTTGATGTCATTCAATGGAAAGGAAAGGCGGGTTAGGTTAGTGTGCTGCTCATCTTCCTGAGTTCTGTTATTTCAAACCTGTGAACTAAACCTGCAGCCCATTATAAATCAACAGTCATGTTGCTCTCTCAGTTACCCCCTGATATTATTTTCCAATGGTGTATCAGT
Organism: Oryctolagus cuniculus; assembly: GCF_964237555.1. Lineage (NCBI taxonomy): Eukaryota > Metazoa > Chordata > Mammalia > Lagomorpha > Leporidae > Oryctolagus > Oryctolagus cuniculus. Next base: position 97,472,160 of record NC_091438.1, read on the forward strand.
GTGATGCCTCGAGGTTTTGTTTCCTTGAAGATATCTATATGACACTGCCCCCCAAAGGGCACCTTTTTTTTTTTTTTTTTTTTTTTTTGGCGAGGAAGTGAAAGAGAATGTCCTAAAGCAAATTCTATGGCCAGACTCCACATAATACTTGTATGGACACTTTCATAAGTAAATCAACCCCTGGCTGACCTCAGAGATACAGATTTAATTAGTTTTAGATAAAACTACATGTAAGTTGTTAGTTTTTTTCAACTCTTCATTTGATTCTATTATGTGACCAAAATTGGAACCTGCTACGGTAAACCATCCAAGCTGGCTGCTCTACCATCTATGTCCTTAGTGACCAGGTCATTGTAGGTGTTTTCCATTTTAATGAATAACTGAGTCATTTGATAATCTGAACTGGATAATGGACAGATATTGCACTGGTCCCTTGATCAGGAGCACCAGCATCAAACTTGTCCCTAACATCGTCTCATATCTATTAAATGCAAAACTCTGGGTGAGACCTGGTTATTGGTGTTTTAACAAGCACTCCGGGAATCCTGATGTACACTAAAGTCCGGAAATTGCTATCATTGACTACAGTGTACTGAAGATTAGTCTCCATTGGAAAACAGATGGCAGAAGCACTGTGATTCTTCCTTCCCTCCCTCCCTCCCTCCTTCTTTCCTTCCTCCCTCTCTCCTTCCCTCCCTCTCTCTCTTTCTTTCTTTCTTCCTTTCTCTCTCTCTCTTTCTTTCTTTCTCTGGAAAATGGTAATCAATACTCATTATTTATAGTACCTCTGCCCCACCTCCACTGAGAGATGAGTGTGCTACTCACTTCACTTCATAGATCTCCATCATTGGACTTATGTTTTATGAGTGGATTTCACCTGCATTATATCCAACTTCTGAGCTACATAACTGTGGAGCTCTATGGTATTTGTTCTCTGATTTCAAGCTTGATGCTGCAGAGCACTTTGGAAACAAAGTCCTTGTGGGAAAAACTGTAAATGTGTTAATTCCATTGACAAATAGTTTTGTATAATGTGCTAAATGGAAATTGCATTGGATTATTTTTATATTTAACACATTTCATCAAAACATTCTGTAATATAATTCTTCAATCTGCATGTGGGTTTAACTGTGAAATTCAGTGTTGTGATGTTTTCATTAAGTGAATTCTTTTTCTGCAAATATTGTATTATAAAATTATTTGTACGTTCAACTGAAATGATTTTTTGTTAGTTTCTTTGTTATTATAGGCATAAATAAATCATATGTCTCTAGGTATGACATGTGAGTGGTTCTTTGTACATAAGGCAGAGTTTTATAGCATTTTTTGTTCTTTTCCTACAAAAATTGAACTCCATAGAGTAAGGAAGAGAAAATTAGTTTCACTGGGCTTTATTTTTGAGTGTATGTGTTTATACTGACTGTTCATACACATCTTTTACAGACATGGGATAATGTCAGGGAGGAACATTGTTATCACAATGTAATAGACAACTTAAGAAATAAATTTCAGTGGCATGTCTAAAATCATACTTGACCTCAGGTCTTCTGACTTAACTGACTTTTTAAAATAATAGCAAAGTAACGTAAGTAGATAATTAAGATACTACATGTGAATCTGTACATGTTTTTGTTTACTTATGAAAAGGCAAAAAAAAAAGTTATCATTAGTGTATGCTTTATTGTTGTCAGGAGAGTTATATTTCCAGCCAATGTCAATCAAAGAACAAAGTGGATCATGTAAACAATTCAAGGGAAACAGACAACCAAAGGAAATGCAGGCAGAATTGGGCTTTTTACTTGCATTCCTTGAATTAAGCTTTTTCTGTGGGTTTATAAACTCTTATGTTGTAAATTAAAAATAGAGTTCTTTAACCTTTCTAAGATCAATAATTTTCCCACAATTACTGCCCTTGGAAAATGATTGTTTGAGAAAAGAAAAGAAGCCTTAAGGAAGATTCATCTAGTAAGTGAAATATTCCAACAGGCTCAAGGACAGTTGAGAAGGGACTGCTTTTGACCTTGGGTAATATTTCCTCCCAGGCCTTTGTACCACTCGATTGTGTCATTTAAAAAAAAATATTCCCTGTCACCATGGCCAGCAGCAAGAGGTACGAGAATGGCGAGTAAATACCACTGAAATTCCTTAAAAGCTTCAAATAAACCTTTCTTTTTCTTTGTTAAATATTTTTTTCTTCCATCTAACATTATGTACTGTGACAAGAAAGCTATACTTTTCAAAATAACTGGAAACTAACTGTAAGATAAAATGCAGTATATTTGGGAATGTGCATGTTGCAATACCTTCATTTGGAAAAAGGAGGTACACAGAAAATTGGTGCCAAAATCTACCTCATTGTCAAAGATTTCCTAGTATTTAGTAAGTATCCACTAATAGCTATGTTTATATTAAGACTTTTGTGTTATGAGATAAATCTAACAGTTGTTCAGGACCTTGGGACTGATGTGACAAAATGGCCCCCTAACTGGTGTGTACCTCCAATGGAAGATGAAGCTTTCATGAGATTTGCTGGCAAAGTTAGCTTACAGATCCACAACCTCCCATATGCACTGTCTTAAAACAAAACAGACTTGGGAACTAGCCTGTAATCAAGGTCTTCCCTGTTGCCAATCCTCCGCTCTCTTTTAGAGGCCATTCTACACAGAAGAATGTGAAATTCAGCATGTAGGGATTGAAGAAGGGAATGATTTTAATGACTAGTTAACAAATCTTTCTGCTATTCAGATGGTTTTCAACAAAGCTAAATGAGGATCTGATTGAGTTGTCAGCCAAGAAACTGATAAAATATTTTTCAGTATTTTATGAGTTTGTGATTTTTGATAAATCACTCAGAAGCTGTTTAAAGAAGATCATTGCTGCACAAAATAGCAAAGCTTCTTCCGTTCTTATCTAATTATTTGTGTGATGTGGATAAACACTAATGTACATCTACACAAAGAAAACATAAAATGAAATAGCACTGATGTTGAGCATGCTCATCTTAGCAGTAAATAATATTCATTTGCAGATACACAACTAATTAAAAATAGAAATCGGCCGGCGCCGTGGCTCACTTGGCTAATCCTCTGCCTGTGGCTCCGGCACCCCAGGTGCTAGTCCCGGTTGGGGCGCCGTTTCTGTCCTGGTTGCTCCTCTTCCAGTCCAGCTCTCTGATGTCGCCCGGGAAGGCAGTGGAGGATGGCCCAAGTGCTTGGGCCCTGCACCCCATGGGAGACCAGGAGAAGCACCTGGCTCCTGGCTTCGGATCGGTGCAGTGCACCATTTGGGGGAGTGAACCAATGGAAAAAGGAAGACCTTTCTCTCTGTCCCTCTCTCTCACTGTCTAACTCTGCCTGTCAAAAAAAAAAAAAATAGAAATCACTATACCAAGGGATATATTTTTATTTTTAATTTTTATGCATGATAGCCACCAAAATTTGTAATAGTTTTATTTTATTTTTATCAAAAGTATATTATTAATAATTGTAATGATAACTCAGTCCAGAATAAACTCAGCACACAGAACCTTATTATCATAAGACATTTAAAAATTATATTTTAATTTATGCGATGATCTAATTGAAGTAGGCAAGCATGCAGGTTAAAATCCATTAGCTTTGTGAGCTGGAAGACCATGCCTTCGCCATACCCCTGTGTGACCTCATGCCCCTACCTGGCCACACCTGGGTGCCCACCAGCCAATCAGGTTAATTAACTACTCCCCTTTGGAAGTGGGTTAAAAGCCTGGGATACGGTGTGTCTGTGCCTCTCTTCTTTGCCTCGGCCTCTTCCCAGGAGGGGACTTGCTGTAACCCTGCACCTCCAGGGCACGTGGCCTTTGGACCACCTGCCCTAAGCTTCCTGGCCTAGATGCTCCTTCACGTGGCTGGTTCCTGGTGCTCAGTATGAACCCAGATCTCCCTCTCTCTCTTAGATAAAGCTCTCACTCTCCTATGCATCTTTCGCACTAAATAAAAGCCTAAAATGTACCATGCTGCCTCGTTTATTGATGCCGGTATTTAGAATTCTTCTCTAAATATTAGGCAAGAACGCTCTCGGGCTTATTAATATTGGGGATTTATCAATAAGCATACGGTGATGTCATATGGCACCCCAAATTCCAGTAGCCTATGTGGCATCCCAGATGGCGCTTCTGGGGAACTTTAGGGGGCCACATTGTCATATAGATTTTAGGGGGTCATTTCCTATATCATAATGGCAGATGTATGACAGGGTGATCAATAAAAGACTTTCAACTCTAAAAGCATAGTAAAAAAAAAATTAAAAAAAATCCAAACAAAATAGAGTGGAAATGTAAGCTCAAAGAAAAGAAAACAAAAACAAAACTTTTTAATGTTAAAGAAGAGCTTAGCATGTTCTTTTGAAAGGGAAATGCTATGTGACAGAGGATTATATGCAGAATGTTTATTTGTAAGAAAAAAGGGGCACAGAACAGAGAGGAGACAGGGTATGAACTTTCAACCAGACTGAGTTTATTCAAAGAAAATAAATCCACAGAGGTGGGTGACCAACTGCCAGTGTGCACACAGACAGGACAGTGGCAGAGGGCCCAGACCCCAGAAAGCTGGGCTTTTTTATGTCTCAGGCGGGCTAGGGGAGAGGGTGGGGAACAGTAGGTGGAGGTGAGCTTCCCCATACAGGTTCTTCAAGTTTGGCCCACTGGCTTCCAAACCTGGGGAAGAATGCAAGGGGTGGAGTGGGGAGCAATACAGGGTGTGAGATTGAACTGATCTAAAAGAAGGCAGGGTAACAAGAACCTAGAACGGCTGAGGATGACGTCCTTGTTCCATCGATCCTGACTCTGAGTATAGATAAGGAGATGGGATGCCGGTTTCTTTCTGGCTACTTTCTGCTGATAGGGCATAGATGTGGGGTGAGGATCTATGCTCTGGATTGGATTGATTGAAGAAGAGCAGTCTTGTGCTGTTCCTGTGTGATGGCTCAGGTCATAGTAGTCATATGTTCCTTTAAGGACTTTTGAAATAGGTTAATTATACATGGTAGGAATAGGAGCACTGTGATTATGAAGCTAAAAGGAGAAATTAGAAACATTGTCCATGGTAGAAAAGATGACCAAAATGAGAACAAAGAGGGTAATGGGAAAGCAGAGTCTTGTCCGTATGCCTGGTTGCCAAAGAGAAAGGATGCTCCTACTTTGTTAAGTGTGTACGTGCTGGCAAGGAGCTGTGGGATGTAGTTAGTCTGGCTTGCTTTTAGTCCTGGACTCCCTCATTTCCTCCCTCTGCTTATGGGAATCCTGGCTGCTGTAAGGGGTTTGCGTGAAGACTAAAGCTGAGTTCTTCAAGCTGAATAGGGGCAGAGTAGGACCTGTGGTCAAGACAGGGTTTCAGCAGAAGGTGGCCTCTTGAGGGGGCTGAAGCACGAGGTCACACAAACTGTCTCCATTCGAGGTTTTGTATGCATGACTATCTAGAATTCTATTGCCTGGAGCACATGAATCTAACAAGCAGATTAAATATACAGGGTCTAAAACTAAGGACAGAGTCATTATTAGAGGACCTAAGAAAGGTGCTGTCCAAACCAAGAGGGAGTTTTCCTATTGAGAGGCAAACAGAAATTGACAGGAGGGGCTTGAAAATAATCAGGTGGGCAGGGAGGTTTGGCCAGGTCTATGTGAGGTCCAGACCTATCTGTATCATCACATGTATTACTGGATGAGACATCATAAGGGAGATGTGAGCCTCCTTAGGGAAGGCACCTGTTGACTTCTTAGCTCACCTGGGAGGAGAGCTGGCCTGCATAGGAGGTTAGTATCGAATAGGTGGCATCACTACAGCTCTGCCTTGATTGTTACTGACCGTGGGCTATCCTCCTGATGGCGGTAGTTATTTTGGAAGCTAGGCAGAATGAAGGGCATTTTAGTATGGGGCCAACAGGTTCTGTGGTTCTGACCCAGGGGTTCCTTCAACTCCTGGGCATTTCCATTTCCAGTGGCCCGGCTCTTGGAAGAGGTGACAGAGCTGACAGCTGCTTGCCCAATGCCCCAATTTCTCATATCAAAACCAGGTGCCATTTGGGGATGGACTGACTTTACTGGGTCTCCTTGATGGTGGATCGCCATGTAAGGCAGCCGTTAATTCGCTGGCCACTTATCCTTACAATGCTGCTGCTGCTGCCTAGCTCACTCTTCTGTCTCCTGGTCTCTGTTAAAGTAGAACACAGAGGAAGCCTTTAGGAATGTCAGCCAAGGGGGTGCTCAATCCCATCCCTAATCTTGGTGGCCTGAGCTAGAAATCTGAAGTCACAGGCATGATGTGATAATATTCTTCCTGTGAGATAAGATGATGCCCATGAAGAAAGCTATGTCCTTCTATGTGAGATCAAACTTTAAAGACACCTTATCCAAACTGTCTTACGTAAAGTCTAAAGATCACACTGTACACCCTGATGGAGAGTCCTACAGAACAGAATCAGTTTTCCATCTTGAAGAGAATAGAGGAGAAATGAGGAAACAAGTCAGGCTTCCCAGACTGCTTACTGTCAAAAAATAAGTTAATATTAAGTGAAAACTTAGTAAACAATTTTAGCTCTCAATTAGCTTATGAAAACATTTACCAAAAGGTCCAATGCCTTCTATAAATTTTGAGAGTACATGTAGTTGGAAATGCTTCTTGCATATCTAACATACATGTAAGCCAATTAAAGCAGAGCTGTTAATAAATTTTCCCATGTAGACATACAATATGTTCACATGTATACCACATTACAGGAGAGAACCACAAGACAGTTTCAGTTATTAGCAAAGAGATTTTGACTGCCACTAGACAAGGCATGGGGAAGATAGAAGGCGGCTAGGCATGGGGCATGGGGTATGGGGCATGGGGTATGGGGCATGGGGCATGGGGCACTCTTTGGAGGGAAGTTGCTTGGGACTTACTTACTACTGTTCTTAAGTTTTTTCCTTGCTAGCTCTGCCAAATATATTACTGGAGATGGCTAGAACAGGAATTTTTTTTTTTGACAGAGTTAGACAGTGAGAGAGAGAAAGAGAGAGAGAGAGAGAAAGGTCTTCCTTCCATTGGTTCACCCCCAAATGGCTGCTATGGCCCGAGCTGCACCGATCCGAAGCCAGGAGCCAGGTGCTTCCTCCTGGTCTCCCATGTGGGTGCAGGGGCCCAAGGACTTGAGCCATCCTCCACTGCCTTCCTGGGCCACAGCAGAGAGCTGGACTGGAAGAGGAGCAACTGGGTCTAGAACCCGGTGCCCATATGGGATGCTGGCACCGCAGGTGGAAGATTAACCAAGTGAGCCACGGCGCTGGCCTGGAACAGGGATTTTGTCTTCATGTGAGAGAGAATTTAAATGTGAGACAGAGTAGCAGTGCAATATGTGGCCCCATTATGTTAGGTTTTAGGATTTTAGGGTCTGTAGAAGGAGAGAAGACAGCTATTGGAGAAGACTTTATTTTAGGGAAGACTGAATGAGAGGCAGTAAAGAGAGTAGGGGCTGAGCTCACTTAGACAGAGGGAAGAGGTGGGGATGGGGTGTTGAAGTCAGGCTGTATTGCATTTGAACGGCAGGCAGAGTCCTGTTGGGGGAGTTGCAAAGTACCATGTGGACCCTGATGGCTCCTAGGTGAAGTTTTCAGTGCACTGTCTTAGGAGTCTGGAATGTCCCAGGTGCAGGGCTTTCCACAAGAAACATTCTGCTAGCCTTTACAGAACAGAAGAGGGGCAAGGAAGAGAGGAGAGAGGCAGTTTGGGCTGCCGGTGAAGGGGCTGGGGAAGACCAGATGGGTTACAAGGTGATGAAGGGAGGGTCAGGTTCCAGAGGCGGCAGCATCCCTGAGGGAAGAGGAAAAGTGGAAGAAGGGAAAGTCAAGGGTTCCAGAGGAGCTTCCAAGTCCTCCAGCCCGAGGCCTTGGAATGAGGAAAGTTGACCTTGAAAGAGGACGAAGGCTTAGGTGTAGAGGAATCAGGTGGGCCTGCCAGAGAGGAATGGCCAGATGGAGGCTCAGGAGGGCCCTGGGGTGGGTAGGGTGAAGGGTCAGTGTGCTGGTCCAGGATCTCAGAGCTGATGGGATGAGGGAGAAAAGGGCGGGGCAGAGGGCCTGCAGGAGGATTTTCTTCCTTGGTGAGAACAGGATAGGCAGAGTTCAGGGGAGAAGAGGGTGGCAACTTCCCCTGCTGCCGCTGGCGAGAGGGAGGAAGAGGTGCTGGAGGGAAAGGGGGAATGGAGTGAGTGAAGAGACTCTGAGACTCTGGCTTCTCAGGTGGAGGGGAGGAGGCAGAGGTGAGGAGATGATGGATTTAAGGGGAGGCTCCAGTTCTTCCCCATGAGAACTTGGAGTGAGGCGAGTTGATCCCGAAGGAAGAAAAAGGCTTGGAATAGGAGACCTATTTCATTTCTCTGTGTAAAGTAGAGAATTTTGAGGCAGAAATGCCAAATTAGTGCAGAGGTGGATTAGTCGCCTCCACTTTATCTTCCCCTTCAGGCCCAGCTTGTGCAAGTCTTTTAAGAGGCAGGCCAGAGGAGGGGAACCCATGGAGTAGGCAAAATACAGCCTGAGGGAAGAGGGCCTTTCACAGTGCCTCCCTGGGAAAGAACCACCCAACCAAGAACCCAAGTTCTGAGTCCTCTAAGAGGAGAGAGCTAGAGAAGCCAGCTGAATACCCCGGGCCCTAAGGGGGGGGGGGGATGAACCAGTTGCAAGCATTGATCCAGGGCACTTGAGGTGACAGAGTCCTCTCTTACCATTCCGATGGGCTGAGAATTAGGTGCAGTGTGGCATGCAGTGATGAGATCCGACAAAGGCTCTCTGGCTGTGAATATGTTGGGAAATGAGAAAGCGCAAGCAGGAGGAAGAACGTTTTCTGGCGAGGCATCTCTCAGGGCCATCCGGGTCAGAAAGGAAAAAGGAGATTGTAGGAAAGAGAACGTAAGAGGTGGACAGAGACAGTAAAATGGGGAAGGAGTTTAGAAAGGAGAAGAAACTTCAAAGGAAGGGTGGTGGGTCACAGCTCTTACCTAGAGAAGGCAGGAGTGGCTGATTTGGGCAAGTTGCCGTTGCCCCACTCCCCTCCTCACCTAGGGCACCAGATGTAAGGAAAAGAGGCTCAGAACAGAGGTGAGACAGAGTATGAACTCACAGCCAGACTGAATTTTTTCAAAGAAAATAAACTCATGGAAGTCGACCAACTGCCAGCATGCACACAGACTGGACATGTGGCAGAGGGCCCAGACCCCAGCAGGCTGGGCTTTTTTATGTCTTAGGTGGGCTGGGGAGGGGGTAGGGGGCAGTAGGTGGAGGTGAGCTTCCCCATACTGGCTCTTCAAGTTTGGCCCACTGGCTTCCAAACCTGGGGAAGAATGCAGGGGGCAGGCTTGGGGGGATAATACAGGGTGTGAGAGTGAACTGATCTCCTGAAAGAAGGCAGGGGTAACAGGAACCTAGCACTGCTGAGGCTGATGTCCTTGTTCCATCATCATTAGGGTGCACTTTGGGAACAACACTGCTGGGAGGTGTGAAAGCAGAAAAGAGCCAAGAGGAAAGCTGTAGCTCCCTCAGGCTAAGCCCATCCAAGCAGCCCTGAAACCAGGAAGTCCAAATGGAGGTGAGGAGCCAGAGCTCCTCATTCCCCACAACAGACCCTGAGGGAGCCTGAACTTGAACTAGGTGGTCCCTTATGACAAAAGCAGTTCCTGTGGAGAAACGGACATTAAATCTCACCCCAGACAGTTGAGGAATGAATGCATTGGTTGTGAAGGAGGATTCAAAAGGCTCCCCATTGCATCTGATGATACATGGCTAAAGGTGGAATCATCTTGGGATGGCATTTTGATTCCTTTTGGTACATGTAGGAAGAGATGTAATTACTTTATCTTAAAATGTCCTATTTTATTTTATTTTTATTTATTTGAAAGACAGTGTTACAGATAGAGGTAGAGACAGAGAGGTCCTCCATCCGCTGGTTCACTCCCCAGATGGCTGCAACGGCTGGAGCTGCACCGATCCAAAGTCAGGAGCCAGGAGCTTCTTCCGGGTCTCCCATGTGGGTGTGTGTGCAGGGGCCCAAGGACTTGGGCCATCCTCCACTGCTTTCTCAGGCCACAGCAGAGAGCTGGATCGGAAGAGGAGCAGCTGGGACTAGAACTGGCACCCATATGGGATGCCGGCACTTTAGGCCAGGGCTTTAACCTGCTGCACACAGCACCAGCCCCAAAATGTCCTATTTTATAACATACTAGAAATTACATCTGTAACTACTGCTTAAAAGTATGAAAAATTCTAGATGTCAATTAAAATATGGACATTTTTTCAAAACTTTTAGAGGCATGCCAACGAAAACAATTGAATAGTAGAAAGGACAAAGTGAATCACATGGGACTGAGTTTCTCAAGCTCCAATGAATGGTCAAAATTTCGACTTACATGTAAATTTTGTTGTGACTCCATGTGATTAAATCCACCACTCAAATCAGCAAAGTGAGTGCAGTGGTCATGCAGTTTGGTGTTTTTACAAAAAAGAAGAGTCTAGCATAATGTCCATGAGCGCAGTGTAGGGACGGTGAATAATTGTACTAAAACAGCAAGTTGGTGCAGGTGTTGGCAAACTTTTTCTGTAAAGGACCAGAGTGTAGACATTTTAGGCATTGTGGTAAATAGGGCTGCAACTATTCAACATTAACATCTTAGGGTCAAACAGCCATAGACAGTACTTGAATGAGTTGGTGTGATGTGTGTGAATAAAACCTTAGTTACAAGTAAAGATGAAGTGTCTGATTTAGTCTGAGGACTGTACTTATCTCTGCTGAAGTTCCATCAGAGAATAGTTCTGTAACTATGTAGACTAATGCTCACTCTCCAAGATGCTGCAGGAATGTTAATTTTTTAAAAATAAGCTTTCTCAAATTAAAAAATTTGGAAATGCTGCTTGTGGTGAACTAATTGACCTTTAACTGCTTGGTGGAGTGAATGAATAATTTATTAGCTTTCCTCTCTTCTTAAGACTGTCCTGAAAATCTTCCTTTGACTTAACTTTTCAATCCTTTTTTTCTATCTTCTCTGTTACAACTGTTAGGATATAAATTTGAGATTTGGTGAAGAGAAAAAAGAACTGTGGAATTCTGACAACCACATTGATTGTATTACAAGTTGACTTGTTCTTCAATAGGACATTAATTCCATGATAGAAGAATTGTGATCTGTTCTGGTCCATGTGCAATCCCCTGTGGTGTCTGGCACATGGAACACACTTAGTAAACACATCATGAATGCATGAACACATGAATGAAAATGCAGACCAAGGCAGCACTGTTACATGTTCTGAAAGTTTTCAGCTAACATTTGATTGGTGTTCATAATATACAGGAACTATCTGAAATTGTTGACCAAGGAGAAAGGGATAATGATCATAGTGTTAGAGTTGGTATAGACACTAGAGATCATGGATTGCACCTGTCCCCTTTTATGTATAAAATTGAAAACTCGGAAGCTCAGAGACTCTGAGGAGTGGGTTACACATTGGTTAAGGGGAAAGCAAGACAGGAACTCTTATTGTAGAGCTTGTTTCACTTTACAATGCCATTTCTCATTAGGTTTTATTTTCAGAGATACAGGATACTAATTTCTTATCAAATTCACTCTGTAAAATTCAGTGATTTGTAAAGAAGAGTTAATTTAGCTCTTGTCTTACAGATGCTACAATACAAGTTTTCACGGACAAGTGTAAGACACAGCATTTTGGTTGTCTGGATTACAGACATCCGTAAGATTTGTCATTGCCCTTTTGTAACCTCCATGGAGATTATCAAGATTTATATTTACATTCTAGTTATTTTGCATTCACCCCACCTACACACACACCTATTGATTAAGGAAATCTCTGAGAAGGAAATGAAGCTCTCTCCACTTAACTAATATTAGTGGCTTACTCCTTAGTATAGAAATTTCCAGTAGAATTCTATAAATTTCAAACTAATGTGAGCATATGCATATTGGCTGAACAAACTGAAATCTAAATATCTGATTCTCAGCTTTGCACATTTAAATTCCTTGGAGGCTTTTGAAATCTCTGTGGGTAGGAGTTGGGTATCAGAAGTTTAAAAAAATCTCCCCTGGTAATTGCTATGTGCACCTAACATTTGCTTCACTGCTCTCAATTCTGAAAAGCTATGGAAATTAAAAGGTAGACTGGAAATGTGGTTTTGTGAGGCAGTTTAAATCAGTTTGGTGTAGCTTAACTACTTATGCTTTTATTATTAAATTTTATTTTATTCTTTATGTTTTGCTTTCTTACTCCTTTACTCATTAAGGCTAACAGTGCTATGAAGATAGTATATTAGTCCCGCTTTATAGGTGATGATACTGAGGCACAGAAAGGTAAAGAAACATAATTCAAGACACAGAGCTAGAAGAGTCATAGCTTGGATTCAGTCTAGACAACAGAGCTCCATTTAGGGCCGAAGCTCAAAGTTTAGCTTGCATATAACCAAATGATGGCTTATTCAAAAAGAATTTGGTGGGTCCCATCCCTGGAGTTTCTGATTCATTAGAGCTACAAAGCATCTGAAAATCTGCATTTACAGTAAGTTCCTACATATGTTGATATTGCTGGAACAAAGTTGGGACTTCAAAAACCTTGAGTTCAAACTGTTTTTAAAAGCCTCACAGGTGATACTGATTTATATTAGAGTTGGAGAACCACTGTACACTCAGTAGTTCTCAGCCTGGTCTGCACACTAGAGTCCCATGGAAAACATTAAAAATCCTGATGCCCAAGCTGTACCCCAGACCATTAGAATCTTTGGGGTAGGAACAGACATCAGTATTTGCAAAGCTTCCCAATCCAATCATGACAGAGAACCATGGCTTTAGAATGATTCATGAGCCACGGCATTCTATTTTGCCCTCCATTCCACTGAGATGATGTTTCCTATACACAGTACAACCACAGTTACATGAATAATGCTGGGATCATTGCTTTGTCACCCAATACACAGCATTTGAGTCATATACTAGTAGTTTCTATGATGCAAATTAATATCCTTCCCTTCACCACTGAGGCCTCTTCTGGAGTGGAATGTTTCTCCCATAATAATTAGATTCTTTAGTGTCCAGATCTTACCATTTGCAAACGATAACCTTGGTGAAGCTGAGTCATGATAGACTCGTGGCTGACTTAGCCTCTGGGTGGCTATGGAGTGCTGTGTCTTGCTTCTTAGTAGAAAAGCCCAAGCACATAGGCATCAGCAGCCCATGTGAACCCTAAGGCTTAACAAACAAGAGAAGATAGATATTTTTAAATCCTACTTTAAAGGTGAGGCAAAAATGCTCTGAGATTTTCCATCTTTTTGGTCTTAAATGTTGCATTCAGTGTAATTTTTTCAGTGCTGTCTGTTGAACCTCATTTTTTATTTGTATCCAATTTTCTTTGCAGTGTATTCACTGAAACCATATTTTCAAGTTTTCTTTTTTTTTTTCAAGGATTTTATTTTTATTTACTTATGTGAAAGATAGAATTACCAAGAGAGACAGAGAGAAAGAGATCTTCCATTTGCTGGTTTACTCCCCAAATGGCCACAACAGCTAGGTCTGGTTTAGGCCAAAACCTATACCCTACTTCATGAGTGACAGGGACACAATTACTTGGGCTATTTTCTGCTTTCTTCTTAGGCAAACCAGTAGGTAGCTGGACTAAAAGCAGAGCAACTGGGACTTGAACCAGTGCTCTGAAATGGGATTCCAGCCTTGAAAGTGGTGGCTCAACCTGCTGCAGCCACAATACCAGCTCCAAATGTGCCAATCTTTCATGAACCTTTGCTTCCCTCTTGCCAGCTCAAAGCTAATTTCACTACTAACATTCCATTGTCCTCTGGGTGACCCTGATCTCTCCCTGTGCTTACCCAGATCACTGCTGGTTTCTGTTCATGTGTTTTGGTAAACAATTTCCTTATTTCCTGCAAGTTCAGCAATAAGAGAGATATTTTACATTTTATGCAGTATCTGTTTGTATTATAATAAGAAGACCCTTCAAAATATTGAGTCCCTATATTATCAAGGGAATTTTAAAAATATATTCTTTTTATAATAATTATATCATTTAATTGAAAAGTGAATATGCATATGTATTTTCAAGTATTCATAGAGAAAAACACATAGATACAAATTTCCAAGAATAAAGTTGGATTAACTATGAAAACACTAGCAATTGGAACTACATTTTTTCACAACTGAAGCTTCTTAAGTGATGGTTTAACACAATTGTCTTAAAATGGTTGTGCAGAGATTTTAAAATTGCAGCGCTCTTGTTATTGGCATTTAACTTTGTAATACTCTTTTTAGTGGCATTTAAAATTGTAATGCTCTTGTTAGTGGTATTTCTCCCTTTATTTCAACTCCAAGGAAGGGTTCATATATGGGTCAAGGAAACAAGAAGGTTGTATGCCACTTTAGAGAACAGAACCAAGGAATAAAACATTCTATCTTCTGCGTGCCTCATTTTTCATTTTTTTTTTTTTACTCTGTTGTAATGTGTCTGCTGCAGCTTATGCTGAGAGACTCTTTCTACTTGGAAGTGACTATCAGGCCTCGTTGAAAAGGGGACTGAGCTACAGTCCATTTGTGTTGCTTTAACAAAATACCTGAGACTCTGTAATTTATAAGCAACAAAAATTTATCCCTCACAGTTATGGAGGCTGGAAGTCCAGCACCAAGGTGCTGGCAGGTTCAGGGGCTGGTGAAGGCCTCTTCCTCATGGCACCAACCAGGTGTCTTCACATGGCAGAAGCAACAGAAGAGGGGAGAGGGCTCTGTGAACCTTCTTTTGTGATGGTATTAACCCCCTCTGTGAAGGTGGAGCCCTCATGGATTCACCTCTGGATACTATCACTATAGGGATTTTGTTCCAACATAAGAATTTTGGTTTCCTGGTGTTGATAGTATACTAGAGTTATACTAGATGTCCCATTGGGGCAAACTGGTAGACAAACACTAAGACTTCTTTATATTATTTGGCAAATTCCTTTGAATTTTATCATTATCTAAAATAAAACTTAAAAAGAAATCAGATTGGAAATTAAGATAAAGCCTAGAGGAAAAGGGAAGTAAGGAAAACGTTGCACCTGTCTCAGACCAGGCCTGAAGACTGCGGGAAAGGGAGCTTATAGCACATGTTTAGTTCTGGTTCTCCGAAGGCACTTGGACCAAAGACTTAACTAGAGATAAGATGCGTTCATTTGCCTGCCATGCACTGTGCTGTGAAACCCCTGAGTGACCCTGCAGGGTGAAAGGCAGCTGTATGTGTGTAGAGAAAACTAGTCATCTTCTCCTTGGAAACACAACTAACAGCCCCTTTTTAAATGAAGAATGTTATTTTGATAGTTACGAATGCTATGCTTTACAAGCAAATACCATCAATTAGCACCACAGGAAAAATGAACTCCATGGTGTCTACAAAAATAACAGGAAGTGTGATTTTTAAGACAGATCATTTAAAATTATAAGGGGATAAAGAGGGACCTGAGTTTTAACAGGGATAATAACAATTGTACACATTCCTGTTTATTGTGCAATGTGGCATTGGCTTTGATTAATTGCAATGTATGTTTATATTATGTATAATCATTTTTATATACTAGTAACATTTGACAGAAAAATTGCAAATACTTGCAAAAAGGCATGTCTCTGATTCTTGAGCTTTATTAATATTTTAAATCAATTAACAACTTAATGGATAGGGTGGGGGAATGTAACAAACTAATTTAGCTTCAGCAAGCAACTTGAACAGTTTCTACCACTCACTATTTTACATTTTGCAGAATTTCCATTTGTATTAATAACGTATTACTTCTATTAAACATGCATTTTCCCTAAAGCTTAATGTTTCTTCAGTGGAGACCAATTAACTGAGACAGACTTTTCTTAGCTAGCCAATTATTTTAATTACTAGAATTTTAAAAAATGTGCTGGCTTTGCATAGATTTGACCAGCTGAACTTGCCCAAAGAATTCATTGACCTTGTATCCCAAGAGATGGAATGTTTTGAATGAATATATGTATGCCAAAAATGTTTAGACATTTGGAGTTCTGCAAAGTGGCAGACTAACAATCCTATGCCCCTCCTTCCTTACTTCTCATCCTAGTATTTACCTTTAACTTGGTGCCTTTGCAGTTTAGTAGCCTTTTGGCCCTGCTTTCTTTCTTTCCTGTCTTCCTTGTTCTCTTTTTGCAGAACGATAGCTTGAAGGATTGGCAGACAATTACTGTTAACTAAGGAGAAACTATAACGTACCATATGAGGCTCCACTAGAGTTGAATTAGAGTGTTTGCTTCTTTTGTGTTTATTTATTATCTTGAAAGGCAGAGTTACAGAGAAAGAGGGAGAAATCTTCCACCCGCTGGTTTATTTCCCATATGGTGAAGCCAGGAGCCAAGAGCTTCATCCTGGCCTCCCACATGGGAGGCAGGTGACCAAGCACTTGGGTCATCTTCTGCTACATTTCCAGGTGCATTAGCAGGGAGCTGGATCAGAAGTGGAGCTGCTGGGAGTTGAACTGACACTTATATGGGATGCCAGCATCTCAGGCAGGCTTAACCTGCTGTGCCACAATGCCAGCATCTGTTTCCTTTTTCTTCTAGGACTGGTATTAAAAGATGCAGGAAGCCCAGGTTTAGTAAGCACTAAGGGGTTATAAGCAAAAGTGACAAAAGATTTTCTTCATTAGCCTTCCAAGGGAGTAAATGATGCTTAAAATTAGGTTATAAGAAGCACTATAGATAAGAATTTGTGGGGCCCGCACTGTGGCATAGCAGGTAAAGCCTCCACCTACAGTGCCAGCACCCTGTATGGGTGCCGATTCAAGTCCCGGCTGCTCCTCTTCCAATCCAGCTCTCTGCTATGGCCTGGGAAAGCGGTTGAAGATGGCCCAAGTCCTTGGGCCCCTGCACCTACATGGAAGACCCAGAAGAAGCTCCTGGCTTTACATAGGCACAGCTGATTGTGGCCATCTGGGGAGTGAGCCAACAGATGGAAAACTCACTCTCTCTCTCTCTCTCTCTCTGCCTCTGCCTTTCAAATAAATAAATAAATCTTAAAAAAAAAAAAAAAGGAGTGTGTTTAGTGAGTTGGCCTCCATGCCAGGAAGCTATTCTTTTTCATACAAGTGACAAAACTTCCTGCATAGCAGGTAAAAGGTCCTTTCCATTTTGCCGAGACACACTGAACAAGCAACTTGAGAGGGAAAAGAACACCAACGATGATAGATGTGCGGGCTGTATGTTAAATTCTAATACAGTAATAAAGTTCCTAACAAGTAGGATGAGAGCTGTAACAAAAGGAGAGAGGGAATGAGCCAGTTTACAGAAATCCAGAGCAAAGACGGCATAGTCACATTCCCATGTCTTGCTTGCGATTGAGGTTCTTGCAAAGGGTAAGCTCATGCTTAGCAGTGCTGAGTACCACATGCCACATGTCAGAGCCTGTGAAACTGAAAACAGAGACAAACGGAGAAGCAGAAGGGGTAACAGAAACACGGCTGTGATTACAATCTCAGCCCACCTGTCTACTAAGCCCATTTAATTCATCTTTGTTCTCAGTGGAGTGTTGTTCACTTATTCCTTTATTCCCCAAATCACTCCTTACTAAATGGTCAAAATATAGTCCATTTGCATCCCAACTGTTCTAGTTTGACTTGGCCTCACCAGAAAGCAGAGCCTAACATAAAAGCTCCAATACTACTACTTTAGGGAGTGCAATCCCATGGAAGCTTGGATGAGGAGATAGATGTGACAAAGAGAGTGAGAGGGAGCAAATTCTCCAGTGTTATTGAGCTGGATGCTATCTTGGATCCAGGGCAAGTAGTTGTCAGTCTCACAGCTGTTTTTCTTAGGTGTTGAGAATGACTGGGCTTCAGGGTAATGGGGTGCTGTGGAGAAGGGAGAATTTATCCCCTAGCTTTGATCTCCAGTAGTCAAAGGTTTACTCCATAGGCCTGTAAGTGCTACCTGCCAGCTTGAATTCCAACAGCATAGGTGACCTAGGACACCTGTCCTTATTGACAAGATAGCAGGTCCAAAGAGAGAGACAACAGGGACCTGGCCTGCCATAAGGTAAGGTGTGGCCAGAGTTTGTTCACATGAAGTTGGTTATGGTGATGGTGGATGACTCAGTGACCAAAGACAAAGACTTGGTGATGCCAAGATCTAAGGTGACACTCAGAGATGTCTAAAACACATTTCTTGGAGACATTAACTTAATTTAACAGCATTGCAAATCTGGTTTTAATTGTTTCCAGATAAAATTATGCTTCTGTGTTATTCTGATGTTCTTTTGTGTTATGTAGCCTCGATGACAGGACCCTAGTTTGGGGTTATCTTACAAACACTTGAATTTTCTCAAGCCATAATGCTTTCATTAGCATCCAGGAAATACATGATTAGCCTTTGGTCCCTAGCTTAGTTCTCTCTCAGTCATGTTACATCAAGCATGGCCAACGTTTACCAGGTGCCTGGCACCATGGTCAATGCTTTTCCTGAATTATTTCACTTAATCATCTCCATGAGGTAAGAATCATTATCTCCATTTTACAAATGAAGAACTGAGGATCAGAGAGACAGATACATTTGCCCATGGTCACAGAGGCCGCACAGTGCTAGGGGTTGGGGTAAAGAGCGAGACATTCACCTCACTCTATCTCTGGTTCACTCTAACTCATGCCCTTTGCTACTTAGCCAGTGTTTCACATCTGTGGCGTCAGAGCCAATAGCACTATAATCCTTTGGGAGCTTGTTAGAAATGCACAGTTTTTAGGACCTCTCCAGAGCTGTTGATTCTGCAGCTCTCGGGCGTGGGTCCAGGGATCTAAGTTTTAATAAGCTCTCCAGTAATTCTGATGCAGGCTCCCATTTAAGAACTGTTCTATGGGGCCGGTGCTGCAGTGCAGTAGGTTAATCCCCCGCCTGTGGCACCGGCATTCCATCTGGGCACCAATTCTAGTCCTGGCTGCTCCTCTTCCAATCCAGCTCTCTGCTGTGGCCTGGGAAAGCAATGGAAGATGGCCCAAGTCCTTGAGCCCCTGCACCCACATGGGAGACCAGGAAGAAGCACCTGGCTCCTGGCTTCAGATTGGTGCTGCTCCGGCCATTGTGGCCATCTGGGGAGTGAAGCAACGGAAGGAAGACATTTCTGTCTCTCCCTCTCACTGTCTGTAACTCTACCTCTCAAATAAATAAATAAATAAGAACTGCTCTATGTGATTCTGCCTCTTACAGTTTCATACCTGCTATAGGATAAACATATGCCATTTGGTGCCCATCAGCTTTTCTTCTGATCACTTCAAGTTATCCTGGATAGTGACATTGATTCTTCCTCTTCAGCCTAACTTGGATTTCCTGGAAGGAAAAGAAATTACCCTTCAAGAAGAACCTGATACCCTTCACTATGGACTGATTTTTGAAGTGGTGTTAAGCAGACCATGGATTATTATAAGTAAAAAGTTGAAGGGAAAATCAACATGTGGATAATTTTGATGCATTTTGTGGTCCTGTTTCAATCTTACCCCTCCAGATTAGTAGTTGAGATAAAAGATGGAAGTCAGGGAAATCAGTAGTTTAAAATCTTCTTTAAAGATGGTGAAAATGTTCTTTCTTTGGCATATGAGCCCATTGCTTAAAAGACAGATACTTGAGATAATATCCTTTTTATCTCACTAATTAAACATACAGCCAGGCTGGGGGGTGCTTATGAGACATAGCCTCATCAGCAGGCCTGGCACCTTGGCGGTGTTTTAATTCAAGAAGCCTAATTTAATTAGCACCCTGCCACTGGGGCGGCTGCTGTGCTGCCTTGGATCTCTGGCCTGAGGAGAACTGTGCAACCCCTGCTCTTTTTATTTCTAGTTAGCCTCATAAAAGGTAGGCTGTCCAAGGAGAGAGAGGAACTCTGCTTCTCCATCATGTTTGCATACGGTGCTAATTGAGCTGACAGACTTGGACTGCAGTCTGGTACCATAGGCTGAGTCTTGAGCTGTTACCCAGTGAAGGGATTGAAAATGTCAAATGGCTCATCTTAGCCCTTGTGGCTCTTGAAATGTGGGAGGGAATTGATCAGGGGAGCCCTTCAGACTGCATGCTTGAGTAACTGCAAGCAACACAAAACTAGGAGGAAATAGGTACCCGAATCCTACTGGTAAAGGCTACACTGTCTCTCTTGCTTCTCTACCCAGTGTGCTAATGAGGAAAGGAAATGTGAGACTCCTTGGCTTCCCTAATTGCTGTGCTTTGCCCTCCTAACATTTTTGTTCCTGCTTATCATAGTGAGAGTCTCGTTTCTGTCAATCATTTCTGGTTCTTTCTGCCTGGAAAATAACATTGCATTTTTTTGAGCCTTAGATTATCCCGTCCCCTTTCTTCCATAATTATAACCGTGACAACAATGATGATTATTTGTTTTGTTTTGTTTTACTTCGCAATAATGAGACATAGCAATCAGTAAAGGTTTGTGTTTCTGGTTCCCGAAACTTCTATTGTGATACTTTCCAAATCTTCCTCTGGACTTTTTGAACCAAAAACACATTTTTTAATTCCATGTTCATAAACTTCTTGAATTCCCCTTGTGTACTAGCTTGGACTCTTATTTGGCCTCTCTGAATGTGAATTCCCCACTCGGAAAATAAAGAAAAATCTTCCTCTTGTCTAGGCTACACAGAAAATAAAGTCAAGTAATGCATTCCAAATAATCTGAAACACATGGTAGGTGCTCAACACATATGCTTCCCTTTGTACTTAGCATCCCCCTTGCTTGAAGAATTCTTTCTGGTTCCTGTATTTAGCCAAAAATATTTGATTTCTCATCTTATTTTACCTCAAATATAAATAAAACCTTTCCACATATAGCCCACTGGATCTTGTCCCAAAGTGCCTCAGAGGTGTTTTGGCAACTGCGTGTTCACAGAAACAATGGAGATTTTAGGGATACTGACAGTTATTTTACAAGGGAGGAATCTCCACTTTCTCATGATCTCCTTTTCTAGCATAGCTCTTTGGATGCATGATGATGTAGTAGTAATAGCAAACAATAACATCTGCTGTGGTATGCCAGGAACTGCACTATATATTTTGTATCATTTGAAACCCTTACAGCAACTGTACACATAAATTTTATTATCATCATTCTACAGATAATACATGAGCTCAGAAGGGTTACATGACTTGTCCAAGGCCACACAACTACTATGGAAGGTCTGAATGACTACAAAATCAATGATTATTGCTTAAGAGAAAGAGAAGGAAGAAACAAGAAAAAGAAAGAAGGGAAAGAGGGAAAGAGAGAGGAGAAAAGAGGAGAGGAGAAAAGAGGAGAGGAGAGGAGAAAAGAGGAGAGGAAAAAAGAGGAGAGGAGAGGAGAGGAGAGGAGAAGAGAGGAGAGGAGAGGAGAGGAGAGGAGAGGAGAGGAGAGGAGAGGAGAGGAGAGGAGAGGAGAGGAAGTGAATACTTGCAACTGAGAGTATATGTGCTGCCAAGCATGAAGGAAAAGGAAGAGAGAGAGGTCTTCCATCCACTGGTTCACTCCCCAGATGGCTGCAACGGCCAGAGCTGTGCTGATCCAAATCCAGAAGCCAGGACCTCCTCCCTCCCCGCCGGTCTTCCAAGGCTCAAGGACCCGGGCCATCTTCCACTGCTTTCCCAGGCCAATAGCAGAGAGCTGGAGTGGAAGTGGAACAGCTGGGACTCAGACTGGCGCCCATATGGGATGCCGGCATGCAGGCGTCAGCCTTTACCTGCTACGCCACAGTGCCGGCCGCCAATATATAATTTTAAATCATGTATCAAGTGACCTAAAAAGTCATTTTCTTTCTAGTCTGTCAGATTTTCTGATTTGTAAAATGTTTACATGGATACCAATGTGCCTGAATAGGTAGTAAATTCCTAGGGGTACCTAAACTGCATCAGGTCCATACATCTAGGAAATAGAGCATCTAGGATTTTAATCTAAGAAATATGTCCATATACTAGCAAGACTGTTACAAATAGGGACCACAGCTATTTTTATTTTATTTTATTTGTTTGAAAGGTAGAGTGACAGAATTTTTCATCTGCTGTCTCACTCCCCAGATGGCCGCAATGGCTGGGGCTAGGGGAGGAAGAAGCCAGGAGTCTGGAACTCCATCCAGTTTTCCCACATGGGTGACAGTTTTCCCAGCTTTTGGGCTATCCACCACTGATTTCCCAGGTACATCAGCAGGGATTTGTGTCAGAAGTGGAGTTAGCAATCCAAAGATACCAAGATTTTGAATTCTGTCAGATTCATCATGATTGCACAAAATCAGATGCTTTTGGTCTCTCACATTCTGAATTTCCATTGCCAATATGTGATTGTTAAGAAAAAGCAACGGAGGGCCAATGCTGTGGCGTTGTGGGCTAAGCCTCTGCCTGCAGCACCGGAATTTCATGTGGGCACCAGTTTGTGTTCTGGGTGTTCCTCTTCCGATCTAGCTCTCTGCTATGGCCTGGGAAAGCAGTGGAAGATGGCCCCTGCACCCGTGTTGGAGACCCAGAAGAAGCTCCTGGCTCCTGGCTTCTGCTAGGCCCAGCTCTGGCCGATGTGGCCCTTTGGGAAGTGAACCAACAGATGGAAGACCTTTCTCCATCTCTCCTTCTCTCTGCCTGTAATTCTAACTCTCAAATAAATTAAAAAATCTAAAAAAAAATGAAAAAACAATGTATAAAAAATTTACCTTACAGAACTAAATCAATTATTTATAATAGAAAAAAAAGGAAATAGAGAAATCAGACCTTTCATTTTAGACGGATTGTTTGACATTAGCCTTTTCTTCTATCACAAGCACCCATTTTTTTTTCTGTTTCTGAGGGAAATGTCAGCTTTGGAAATAATTTAACCCAAATAATCACTCTGTTGGAATAACTCTCTCCTGGTGCTGCTGTAATTTGGCTTACAATTATAGTTAATTGAACATCTTCGTAGTGAGCTCAGTGCTGCATGCACGTGAAAAAAAAATCAAATGTGCTAAGCATGCAAAAACATGATCTTAGAAGTTCATTTTTACCAGCAGAAAAAGAGAGCAATTAGTGAGACATTTTTAAGCAAGTGGTGGGGGTGGGGGAGATCTTGAGATGAGCTCTAAGATGATCCCTGGGCCCCATTAAGGGTGCAGTAATGAAAAGGGATTGCAAGCTACAGGTTGGCATCTGTGAAAAGGTTTCCCTTCTCAGGAATCAAGACACATTAGTCTCATTATTTGCAGATACTTGACAAGACAAGAGCCAGAGGGAAGCAGCAACATAAGGAAATGCAGTGTGGAAAGAGGAGATGGCTAATTAGAAGAAACAAAGAAAGGGAGTTTGACAAATCTGTTCTAGAAAACTCTCTCCTAAAAGAGGGGCAGTTAGGAGCAAGCAGTTCCCCCCTCTGTGTATGACCTTCTCTCAGTGGGAAACTGGGAGGAGAGGGGACCTAGTTTACCCCAACACTGTCTGCTGTCCTGAAGATACCAACCTTTGGCTTTTGCATATAACAGTAACTCTGATTAAAACTCTCACGCCTTTCTTTCTTCTTTTTTGTTTGCTTTTCTAAGGTATTTATCGCAACTCAACCCATAAATGGATTAAGCCTCCACGTATCCCAGACTAGGTGCTGGCTCATTCCCTAGAGTAGCTAGAGCAAAAAGTGGAGAGGGAGCTATGGAGACAGGTGCTCTCTAATCAGCTGCGTTTTCTCCTTCTCTGTCTTTGCCAGAAGGGTTTATGCCCGAGCAGTCACCTCAAGCTCCTTGGTTGTGCTTATTATAAAGCCCTTTGGGAACTTCCTGGGTGGGATGGAGTACCTTTGACTTCAGAATAATTGGGTAGGGGACTGAAAAGACTGGAGGCTAAAAAGGGATAAATCTAGTTGGAAGTACCAAGATTTTAATTTCTACCTCTGGACCCACATTCATCTATCCACAAGCTACTGGCATGTGGGAACTTGCGACTTTGTAACCACAGGTCTGTGACGCAGCTCTAGGGGTTTTAGAGGTGGGGCTGCAGGTCTCTTGATAAAATTGCCTCCCCCCATTTCTAATTAGCAAGGGGAAAGAGGACAAGTGAGGAGCTTGCTGCAGACATACAAGGACCAATCAGCAACGCCATTTGTAAATGAGTCCACATTACTCCAGAAGGAGGAGAAAGCAGATAAGCCTAACTAAAATCTAAAACCTCTAGCTGTCCTCCCTGTGTTCTCAACATGGGACAGGTATGTCCTCCAGGGCATACTAGACATATTTGGAGACATATTTTATGAGACAGTTTTTGATTGTCATGACTCAATGATGGGGCATATTTGTTAGAGTCCTTCAGAGAAACAGAGCCAATAGGATGGGGTAGGTTGTGTGCATTTGTGTGTGTGCTTCTTGTAAGGGATCTATTCATATGCAGTAATGAAGGCTAAGTCCCATCAGCTGATGTGTGCAAGTTGGAGACTCAGAAAAGTCGGTGGTGTAGTTCAAGGCCTGAGAGCTGCAGAGTCAATGGTATAGATTTCAGACTAGGACTTTAGGCCTGAGAACCAGGATCGTATAGAGCAGGAGATAATCACTATTACAGTTTAAGCCACTGGGCAGAGAGGGAGCAAGTCCTCGCCTGCCTCCATCATCTTTTTACTGCATTCAGGCCCTCAATAGATTGTCTGATGCCACCCACGTTGGGAGAGCCATCCACTTCACTCAGTCTGCTGGTTCAAATGCTAATCTCCTCTGGAAACACCATCAGAGACACACCCAGAAATCATGTTTAACCAGATGCCTATGCCTTCCATAGCCACTCAAGTTGACACATAAACTTACCACACAAAGTGGGACTGGCATCTTGAGGGTAGAGACCAGCAAACTTCCT
The DNA here is from genome assembly GCF_964237555.1 of Oryctolagus cuniculus. NCBI lineage: Eukaryota > Metazoa > Chordata > Mammalia > Lagomorpha > Leporidae > Oryctolagus > Oryctolagus cuniculus. Next base: position 97,497,027 of record NC_091438.1, read on the forward strand.
ACAGAGCACTGGACAACCCCCACAACCAAGAATTATCCTGTCCAAAGTGTCAATGGTGCCAAGGTTGAGAAATCTTGAAGGACAGAAGACCAAATCTTCCTTTGCTGGTTTTATTTCTCTTGCTGAGGTCAAAAGCAGTAATTACCATTAAATTTTCATGATTCATGATCTACCTAGCTTTTCCTAATCTGTCTACCAATGGCAAAAATATTTTATCTGGTGGAACTATTCATGTCTCGCTAGTTGCAATCACTAGGAAGGGCAGATTTCTCATTTCTGGAAGGCAGCAGTCACCTTAAATATCCTCCCACAGCTCTGTGCCAGACTGCGGTATAAATGGCAGGTTTGCATTAGTGGGCTGGCTTCATAACTGACCTGACAGCACTTCTGACATCGTGGGGCTGACAGCCACAGGCTGCCTAAGTGGAGCACAGAGCACTTGTTATGACATGGAAGGGAGACTCAATAATTAAGTGCTATCTCTTTGCAAGCTTCTTGATCTGAAGGTCATTACTCCTCTTTACCAATATGGTCTGAAAGAAGGTATACTCAGTGGAAGTCTTGTTGGAATGAAATACACTTCTGAATCAATTTTCTGTGCCACCAACGAATCTTTAATCACAGAGTTGAACACCAGAAGTAGCATAATGAGATAAGAAAATGAAAAACATTCTAAGAAATCAAACCCACAGTTGTCAAACCCAAACCTACTTAATTCAGCCTAGGAAAACATAATAACTGTTAAGTGCCCACCACAAGTTATAAGATAGATTTGCTATTTCATTTACAAAATTAAAAACAATTCTCCATTTACATTCTGGTTTTCTTTTTTCCTTTTCTTTCTTGTTTTTTGGGTTGTTTGTTTTTACTTTTTTTTTTTTTTTCCATTTCATCCTTCACCAACAAATCCAAAGCCCAACTGGTGATAGGAACTTAAACAGGACCAGGATAAACAAGCCAATTTAAGGAGACCTTAGAGGGTAAAATATTCTAATTGGAAGCAAGCCTGCCATGGCTGGAATTGTTGCTGTCAGTTTTCGGGAAAACTCTCCTTAGGTAGATGGTGAATGCTGTCAGCTGCTGTCCTCAAAGCTGCCACTATTCCGGCAAGAATGAAAATGCATCGGGCTCATGGGATCAGACACGTAGCCTGCATCAGAAAAGAAGTTCAGTAGTTAGCTTGTGGCCTTCTGTACATTTCCCCATGTTTCTCACCTAGCCTGATCAGTGCAGCACACAGCTCTCCTGGATCCCGTGAACCGGGTCTGGACAAGAGCTGCTGGTGAACAGTGGTAGAGCAATAGCAAGATTTAGAATGAAAACAGCAAGCAGAGACTAGAGGAACCTAATGGCTGGATGGCAGCATTTGGGGCTTGAAATAGAGGGGCACGTTTCAGGAGCACGGTAAATGTGTCATAATGGTTAAAAGCACAAGCTTCCCTCTTTGCCGGCTTTAGGACTTTTGTCAACTTACCCTTCCTAAGTCTTAGGGCTTTTATCTGCAAGCAAGAGAACTATCTGTATCTACATAGAAGGCTGACAATGAACTTAAGACAACTAGCGGCCGTCGCCGTGGCTCACTAGGCTAATCCTCCGCCTTGCGGCGCCGGCACACCGGGTTCTAGTCCCGGTCAGGGCGCCGGATTCTGTCCCGGTTGCCCCTCTTCCAGGCCACTCTCTGCTGTGGCCAGGCAGTGCAGTGGAGGATGGCCCAAGTGCTTGGGCCATGCACCCGCATGGGAGACCAGGATAAGTACCTGGCTCCTGCCATCGGATCAGTGCGCCGGCTGTGGCGGCCATTGGAGGGTGAACCAACGGCAAAGGAAGACCTTTCTCTCTGTCTCTCTCTCTCACTGTCCACTCTGCCTGTCAAAAAAAAAAAAAAAAAAAAAAAGACAACTAGCAGTGTCAGGTGCATAGTGAATGCTGAACCAATGATGGCTAAGAAAGGAAGGTGGTGCTAGCTGGAAAGAAAAGGGAAAAGACTTTCTTCCACAGCAGGTTGCCTCTGTTGGGTTTTTCATGCTGGTAGCCCAAATGTTAAGTGTACATCAGTCCTGAGGTCTAAATCCCCGTATTTGATGCCCTTTGCAACAACAGCCCTGGATGTGGCCAGAGAATGATCCCAGCGGCTCAGAAGCGGGCCACTGTTGTGGAGGACCCAGGTGTGTGTGCAGGGAAATAGCTGTTTTTCTGCTCTAAGCAAGGAAGCCATCCATTGCTTCTGTGAAAATGGGCACATTGATCAATGGCTATTGCTGCTTTTGCTTCCTTTTGATAGCTGAGTTTCCAGAAGCAACCTAGCCATCTACATTTTCATTAGGACATCTAGCAAGACACGGTTGGATAGGCATATTTATTTTCATAAGAATGGTCTCTGTCAAAATCTCTTAGGTGCCACATAAACTCTCCCCAGAGGAAATGCCTCTGCCGCCCATACTGTCGGCCTCTCTCTCCTTCTGTGGGACTGGCTCTGGGCAGATGTGAGGGAGGTTGTGGTTGGGGAGCCAGGGTGAGGGGAAGCAAGATACATACCACTGTATCTCAACTCTGGGTGGACTGAAACAAGATCTACATCTTAGAGCAAAAATACTTCCTTTTGTCCAGCCTGAAAAAAAATGATTTCAATCCATTCATACATAAATGATTTCAATTCAGGCATTGATAGATAAACTGGTCATCTTTTTGTTACCATAATACTCCTCCTAGTTGCACTACAAGCAGTTTCAGTGGCCTGTGATTCCAGCTTCTCTTGCTCCACAGAGCTCCAATCGTGATCATACATCCCACCCATATTGGGGGGGAGGGGCTATCTTTCGATTACGAGAAATAAAATCAGCAGAGCATTGAGGTTGGCATTTATTATCCACGTGATTATTGCCAGAGTATAAGGACAGACGTGTTGGACTTTTGTAGCCAATCAGTTCAAGAGGGATTCAGCTGAAATACAACCACAGTTCTTAGGAAAACAGCAAACCATATCTGCATGCTTTGCTACTTCAGAGTGACAGGTGTCAAGTAGAGAGCAAACAGCTATGTGTTTAATTTTGTACTCATGCTCTATATTAGCTCATTGCGGGAGTGGGGGGCAAAGAACATCTCAGAATGCTGCTGTTGTACCCCATTTGGTTTATGAAATGGAAATAGAGAGCAATTAAAGGATTCTTTCTTGTATGATGTTATGTTTCTGGTGGGATATATTAAAGATACCATCTTTGTCTATAGGGATTTTTACTCCATTCAAACAGCCTAATGTTTTCCTCTGCTACTGGTACAAATAAGCATAGGGAAATCCAACTTTAATATTTCTATATCACTTTTGTCTTTTCCATCCTGGGGAATTCCTGAAACATTGCTTCTTTAAGAAACAGACCTTTCTGTTAAAGAAATGCTTTATCTTATAACTCCACCATGAAAAGAAAGACTTTTGGTCAAAGTACACATTTCAAAAGATGCCTGTATTTTTGTGGTTGTGAATTCACATCTGTAAAGGTTTGAGAAAATGGTATTATATCTTTTAAAAATATATGATGATGTGACACTTGGACCACAGTTTTCGCTCCAAAGGGTCTGTTCTTGGACTGGCCAATTACATTATAAAGCAGATGATAAAAAGCATGAAGCTGCATTCTTGACATACAGCGGGAGGCAGAAGCACAACCTTTCCTTTCTTTAAAGTATCCCTGTAGTTTGTCTGCATCTACCAAGAACAATTTTTTTCTTTCTTTCTTAAAAGATTCTTGTTGCCTTAAGTAATGAGAATCTGCAGATGAGGTACACTGATGAGGATCCCAAAGTCAAGGGTTTCCAGGGACTATTGGCATTTGTATCAGAGAACCAGCTACTGCACATCATCCAATTTATTATCCCCGAAGCCAGCTCTTATAATAAATCTGATCTCTGACAGACACTTTTTCAATCCTCCATATAATCGAAAGTAGTTGCCATGAATAAATGGGCCCATTGTGCTAAAATTCCAATTAAACATTAAGCTTCTCAGGCTTAAAGGTTGGAGAAAGGACGTCACAGCCCTGGCACACTCATATGGCAGCTTATGGGAAAGGCATTTGTCCACCCTCTGGCACCCAGAAGCCCACGTGAACTTTCTTCATTATTTCCAGGAGCTTTCTCCATTCTTTCTGAAGCAGTCCTGTACAACACTGATCCCACCGGTTTGCCACAGGCTTCCTCTCCAGCTGTTTGAAGGAAGAGCTGGGTTTAGGTTTTCTCGGTAGGTGCTAGCTAAAGAGAAGGGTTTCCCCAGCATATGATGCAACTGTGGCAAGTCACCTTTTCATTTTTTTTTCTCTCTACCTATACACCCGTAACATGAAGTTCAAAGGCAATGGACTCAACAAAATGGTGACAAAATGTTTGGAATCTCACAAGAAGCAGGGGATTATTTTAATAAACAAGTTGTTCTTTCTCTTCACATGCACATACATGCTCTCATATACCCATACATATGCTCTCAACTCATGAACACTCACATGCACACACGCACACTCATAGATACATAATGAGGCTTAAAGGAGAATGGAGAATTATAAAGGACTTACAAGATCAAAGTTTGCATTTTTATAAAATAATATTTTTAAAGTATCTGTAATTTCCAGATATTAAAAAATACAAATTTTTTTTTTTTTTTTTTTTTTTTTTACCAGGCAGAGTGGACACAGAGAGAGAGACAGAGAGAAAGGTCTTCCTTTGCCATTGGTTCACCCACCAATGGCCGCCGCGGCTCAGGCGCTGCGGCCGGCGCACCGTGCTGATCCGATGGCAGGAGCCAGGTACTTCTCCTGGTCTCCCATGGGGTGCAGGGCCCAAGCACTTGGGCCATCCTCCACTGCACTCCCTGGCCACAGCAGAGAGCTGGCCTGGAAGAGGGGCAACCGGGACAGAATCCGGTGTGCCAGCGCCGCTAGGCGGAGGATTAGCCTAGTGAGCCGTGGCGCCGGCCAAAAATACAAGGTTTTTTTTTTTTTTTTTTTTTTTTGACAGGCAGAGTGGACAGTGAGAGAGAGAGACAGAGAGAGAAAGGTCTTCCTTTGCCGTTGGATCACCCTCCAATGGCCGCCGCTGCAGCCGGCGCACCGCGCTGATCCGATGGCAGGAGCCAGGATCCAGGTGCTTTTCCTGGTCTCCCATGGGGTGCAGGGCCCAAGCACCTGGGCCATCCTCCACTGCACTCCCTGGCCATAGCAGAGAGCTGGCCTGGAAGAGGGGCAACCGGGACAGAATCCGGCGCCCCAACCGGGACTAGAACCCGGTGTGCCGGCGCCGCAAGGTGGAGGATTAGCCTATTGAGCCACGGCGCCGGCTCAAAAATACAAGGTTTTATCCCTTGTAACAAATAGATATCATCTTCTTGGCAGTCTTTTCCTTAATAAATCTAGAGAATCTGTCAACTTACCATATTTGTCAATGGGTGAGTACTGAAGACTTCTTTTCATCTCTTCCAATGACAGGCCTTGAGAGGAACATTGTCTAGCACTAGAAATCAATGCAATACATAGCTTCATACTGTGGCAATTTGCAATAACATTTTTATAAGGCATAGATCCCAGAGAAATGGCAATATGATGTAAAGGTGTTTTAATGTTATAAGTTGACTAGTTAGGCAAGCCTTCCGAGTTAATTAGAGTAACTAAGATCCAATGTAAATGAAATACAGCCCAAGTGATATTGTTAGTCTTATAATTATTATAAGATAGAGATAATATTTATTTCTGATTCCTATGTGTTAAGCATCTATATGTAGTCATACTGTATTAGCAATGTATCATTTCTCTCATTCTATAGATAATAAAACTGAGACTTTAATAATTGAGTAATTTATTTTATAGCTTTGGTAAACAGCATATCTAGAATTCACATCTAAATGTTTTAGACCCCAGGTGGAGTGTTCACCTGCTCCTCAATGGAGGTGGCTAGGCAACCACACTGGTTGACTTCATTCTCCTTACTATTAATGAATGTTCACATGCTACATGATATAAGCCTTCTCTTTTTTGCATTTCTTCATGGCTTTGTCCATGGTTTTCGGTTCAAGATTTGGTAGAATACTACTTGCTCTTTGGTTACTGATTGAATCTCATGCATGCACTTGTCACAGTCTTAGCTATCATTTCTCCACAGCAGACCTGACTGCATAGACAGGATGCTGGCTCCTTTTGGTGACAGGATGCTTTCCCCTCTGATTTGTCCATGGAGCATTTATTTTTCCTTGAATTTTTTTTTTCTTTCTACTCCTTGGGTGGTCCTGAGGCAGTGTAGTCATCATGATGACTATTAGATGTACTCTCCCAATTCTCAGTGTTGCCCTGTCACTGGGACCCCTTGGGAGTCCTGTTTTTTTCCCTGTGTGACTGTCTCATTATTTGACTTGGTCAGCTTTGTAACTTTGCCACTAACAGCATTGACCTCTGGACGTGTCTCAAGGAGTTTCATGTGTACAGCTGGCTGGTCCTGTTCCCCACCAACTCCACCATCTGATTCACAAACTGGACCTCCCCATTCCCAGCTCCTGGCTGTGAAGCAGGGCTGTTTGGATGCTGGGTGACACTTGCCTTTTCTTGGTACCATCCACTTGACACTTAGACTTTTTACAATATTCATCTAATCCCTCCAGGATTTCTTGATACCTTCTTTCTTTTTTTTTAACTTTTATTTAATGAATATAATTTCCAAAGTACAGCTTATGGATTACAATGGTTCTTCCCCCACCATTACTTCCCTCCCACCCCCCACTCTCTCTCCCCTTCCATTCACATCAAGATTCATTTTCGATTCTCTTTATATACAGAAGATCAGTTTAGCATATATTAAGTAAAGATTTCAACAGTTTGCACCCACATAGAAACACAAAGTGAAAAATACTGTTTGAGTACTAGTTATAGCATTAAATCATAATGTACAGCACATTACAGACAGAGATCCTACATGAGGAGTAAGTGCACAGTGACTCCTATTGTTGACTTAACAAATTGACACTCTTGTTTATGGCATCAGTAATCACCCTAGGCTCTTGTCATGAGCTGCCAAAGCTATGGAAGCCTTTTGAGTTTGCTGACTCTGATCATATTTGGACAAGGTCATAGTCAAAATGGAAGTTCTCTCCTCCCTCCCTTCAGAGAAAGGTACTTCCTTCTTTGATGACCTGTTCTTTCCACTGGGATCTCACTCACGGAGATCTTTCATTTAGGTTTTTTTTTTTTTTTTTTTTTTTTTTTTTTTTTGCCAGAGTGTGTCTTGGCTTTCCATGCCTGAAATACTCTCATGGGCTTTTCAGCTGGATCCGCATGCCTTAAGGGCTGATTCTGAGGCCAGAGTGCTGTTTAGGACATCCGCTATTCTATGAGTCTGTTGTGTATCCCACTTCCCATGTTGGATCATTCTCTTCCTTTTTTATTCTATCTGTTAGTATTTGCAGACACTAGTCTTGTTTATGTGACCCTTTGACTCTTAGTCCTATCATTATGATCAATTGTGAACAGAAATTGATCACTTGGATAGTGAGAACAGTTTGCTGAGTCCTTGTTCTTCCTTCACTCATGACTGGTTCCTCTCATTTAGGCCTCAGTTCTCAACAAGGTCTTCTCTTACTACCATTCCAGTGTTGCCACTAGTCTGCCTAGTCACCCTCTATCACATCACATTGCATCACTCTTTTTCTCTCTTTCAAAACTAAATACTGGCTTGCTTATTTTTATACTATATATTGTGTATATTCTTTGCACATAATGAAGGTGGAGACTTTTTCCTGTTATAAACTCAACACTCAGAATGGTATCTGACACATAGGAGAGGACAACAAACAATTTTGAAGGATTTGGTTAATTAACAGACTCCTAAATGATGTGCTTCCTTCTAGTCACTCAATTGTCTCCTCTACAAGGTCTTATGTAATAAAAATCTTGATACAACACTGTCTTGCTTCCTCCTGCAGTTCCTCAAGGTGCTGGTTCAAGCCCTCTGTAAGCCAATGATACTTGTGTTCTATGTATTCTACAATTCTTTAACTTTGGTTTTCCCAAGTTCAAGTCACAGCAATAGTTTTGGATTTTCCAAACATTCCTGAATATTCTCTTTTCCATGATTGTGACTGAGATGCTTACACTGCTTGAATGTGCTTGTGAACATTTCATTTATCCAGAAAGGAAACAGTAAGGTGTTGTACTTAAGAATGAGCAAGTGAAGTAAGCCAGTCCCAAAAGGATAAATATCATATGTTTTTTTTTCTGATAGGTGGTAGTTAACACAGAGTACAAAAATATATAGGAGTAAAATGGACACCTCGTGATTTGATTGTTGTTTTTAGCCTTTGTTTTTATTCCTGTGGAACTGTGGTCGTTCTACTTTTTACTTTTGAATATTATGGTTAGTGGTGCATTAAATGTATGATTATAGAGTGGACTGAAATTATGTTTTTGCAAAAATTATAGAAAAAAAAGAAAGGAAAGAATGAAAGAGATTGAGGGACAGAAAGCCAGAGGGAGGAAAGCATGTTTCTCTTAGAATTGTACCAATGAAATACATGAAATCTGTTGTCTTTATGTTAATAAATTAAAAAATGAAAATAGATAAAAAATGAATATTCTTGTGTTAGACTCCTTAATTTGAACCTAACTCCATCACTTACTACTGCAGACCTTTGTCAAGTTATTTAACTATTCTGTGCTTTGCTTGTGTACTGTAAAACAAAATTTACAACAAGACTTAGCTTAAAAGGTTAATCACGAGAATGAAAAGGGCCAGTAAGTTTAAAGCTGTTGGCATTTGGTAAGCACTCAACAAATGTTATCTCCTTTTATTATTTTTCAATACCTGGATCAAGGTTAACATCTTCCTTGAAGACCTTCTGGAAACCCCCAGTCAGAATTAATCACTTCCTCTTCCATACCCCTCTACTACTTTGTACTTCCAACACAGTGCTTATCAGAACCTGCTTGGTGTATAATGCTGTGTGTTTGTTTGCTAATGAATCCCATTAAACAGTTTCTGGAGGTTGGAGATTATTTTTAAGATCTTTGGATACTATACTCCCAAAGTGGGAATAAGACAGAACCTTACAAACTAAACTAGTTGGTTAATACACATTCCAGGTAAAATTCCAGGGAGGGATGATTAAAACACAGGTTTCTTGCACACTTAAGAAAAAGTACTGATTACTAGAAGCTACTATGAGTACCCAGTACTCTGTAAATAGCTAAAAATATGTTAAATAAAATGAAGTTATTTCAAAATATCCATGTACAGATGTCAAATTTTTACTGAAAGCTAACCCTAGTTTGTACCAATTAGTTCCCTTAGCTGCCTTAAGAACAATTTAGCCTCACTTCCTCAAGCTATAAAGTTAAAGATGGCTCATAGAAGAAAGCAATGATTAAAAAGAAACAGAAAAGGTATTGGTTTAAAGGAAGACATGACATGCTTTCAATCAACATTAAGTGGTAAACTATACCTAGTTCTGAACAATAGAATGTTACACAAGATATTTTTCAAAATAAAATTTTTCCTATTAAAAATGTGTAATCCTTTTAGCATTCTGTCTCCTTTTAAGAAAAGTGTTACATGCAGTAGTCTTGGCAACAGCAAGATAATAGGGAATAAATATTTTATCACCCAAATGGCTATCTGGTTTCCTGTGAATAAAAGCCCATCTCCAAACCACCCTGCTTGTTCAGTTGCTGAATGGAATTCATGCCAGGAGACTTAACCTTCCTTCCCAGGAGATAACCACCTATCTCTGGACACTGTTCTAGGATGACAGACAGATGGAGGCTAAGTATACCCAGATCAAACAAAACAGAAGAAACCAGATCCCTACCAATGGAACTAGTTGTTTTCAACCCAGGTGCATCCAGACTTCACCACAGGAGCCAAGAGTTAGAGATATGGCAGGACCTCTGCTGAAGTTGTGGTCAGCAAAAATAAGACACTTCCAGTGATGCAGCTGCCCCCATGAATTCAATGAAAGTAAATGTGGCCTAATGGCAGGTAAGCAAACCACTCAATTTTGCAATATTTCCATATTGCTGGTCAACTAGGTAGTCTTTTTACACTAAAAGGATGAAATATATCATAGATAGGTAAATACATGAATGATAGATAACACTATATGGGAAGCTTTTCATGTATATATTTTGTGAGTGTGGAATGAAATTTTCTGTTATAAAAATAAGATAGTGTTTAGGTTAGTTTTTTCAAACTACCACATTATATTTATATATGTTATTTTAACACTGAGAAGTGTAATTTTAGGGTATAGAATTCAGATGAACTCTGTGATGTATATGTAAAGATAAATGCAATCATCAGCATTACTTTCTTACAAAGGTACATGAGGAAACAAGCAATGTATCCAGAATGAAGAATAAAACCAAAATTTAAGAATATTTCTTGCTTCTTCATCAATGTTCTAAGGGCATAAACTTCATGGTAGATTATGTACTAATTAGGCCTATTCAAACCCAAATCCACAATATATAATCTTTATTTCTGTGTGCACATGCCATGTAAGTTTTGGCTTGTCAGAACAATCTTATCCTGTTTGCAAATAGTCATATTGTCTGTGAATGAACAACCAAGATACTCAAAACTAATGATAATATGAGATTATGTTTGATGAAGTAAATGCAGAGATAATGACACTCATGCTAAGGACATTAGGCAAAAATATTATTCATTGAGAAGGAAATAAACATGTACATAAGATTATAGAAGGGTGACAAGAATGGGGAGAGTGCTAGAAGACAGAATATATCCAAATATAGTCTCAACTCTCCAATGCTGAGATAACGCAGAGGCTGCAAATAAGCCAGTAGGTTATTAAACATTTTAGGCAAAACTCTGGAAAAGAATGATTGAAACATAGGGGCTTTTTGAGTACTTAAAAAGCAAATACTGGTTACTAGAAGCTATCATAGGTACACTGTGGGAAATAAACCTCACATTAGATTTGCTTTCTTTCTTTTTGAAGATAAATATGAAGGGGAAAGCCATAGTCTAGAATACATATCTGGATTCCAGCAAGGTGTTGGACCAAGTTTCCTCCACCTTATTTGTAAGTCAGAAGCAGAGATTCATGTCAGATGAAAAGTGGTTATACTGAATTGTTACAGGCTAAATATCCAGAACTGATAGAGATTTGATGTCTGTTTCAGCTCCTATAGATGACATCATCACAGAGTTAAGTTGAGCCTTAGACACTGAGAATAATTAGGGTTATTGTTTTCCAAAAAGAAACTGAGCTGTTTCAGAAGGGGGTACCATCCCATCCCTAGAAGTGTTTTCAGCTAAAGCTGAAGGTGGTACAGGGGGACCTAGGGTCCATGGAAGTCACAACCTGTCCTAGTTCCCTCCAGTTCTTACCTTTTATGATCCTTTAGAAGGCATGTGTAATTCAGGGGTGGGCATTTGGCACAATGGCCAGGACACTTGGAATGCCCACATCTCATATCAGAGTGCCTGGGTCAAAGTCTTGGCTCCATCGAGCATTCCAGCTTTTAGCTAATGTACGGAAGTGGGTGATGACTCAAGTACTTGGGGTCCCTGTCACACATAAGGGAGACCCAGATTGAGTTCCAGGGTTTACCCTGGTCCCAACTGTTGTATCTGGGGAGTGAGCCAGCAGATGGAAGATTATCCCTCTCTTTGCCTTTCAAATAAATATAAATAAATAAATTTGTAAAAGGTATTCATAAATCGTGTAGACTTTGAGAAGCTCTCTTTGGCACACTAGAAATGCAAGGTGAAATCACACAGTTCTCACACAGGCAGAAGATTGTTATCTTTCTTATCTGCCGTGGTTGACATTTGGCCAAGGCCGAGTGCCTAGTTTTCACACACGTGCCGTGGCAAACCTGGCTATACATTACCGCTATTACTCAGGGTGGTGTTTGCAGCTTTTTTCTATCTGCGTTTTATTTGAGGTAGAAACTGAACTGTGCAATTTGCCTGAAGGAACCCTCTCTTTTAGTGCTCCATTTCAAAGGAAGAACCACATTGCCTTCCAAGATGAAGCAGAGGAAAGTGTGGGGAAAGCACTTTCACATAAACCCGTCATTAAAGATCTGAATGACAGTCTGTGCAAGCCTGGTGCTGGGAAATCCAGAGCTGGTTCACGAAGGTTTTCATATAAATTTTGTAGAATATTCATGGTAAAGTGCTGGAGAGGTAGGAGGACCCCTAAATCAATGTGACCTCTTAACCCAGAAAGCTGTATTGTTATGCCAGGCCCAAGATGAAATAAGGAAAACACTGTCAGAGGAGACTGGGGAATACTAGTTCTCTCTCCCCAGTGTACCGGGCTCAGGCAATGTCACAACGAATCCAAATGGCCCCATTTAGAACCTAGAAAGCAGACAGTGTTGTGGCTTCCAAAACATAGCCTGCCAAATGCTTTTGGTATTGGAGCAATGAATCATGGTTTTGGCTGTGGGATTTCATGAATTCTCAAAGTATTTTCTAGTGCCATAATTGCTTCTGTTTGAATTACATTCCAAAGGAGACTTCAGATAGTTAACCAGTCCAAAAGAAACCCTTAAAAAAATCACATTCTACTGAGTGTGACTTTTGCAGAGTTGGAAACTTTGATTTTGTGATTTTTATCAGACAAATACTATTCTTCAAGGCTTGACAGGATGAGATTAAAATAACTGAATAAAAATGAAGAAATGTAGTTCAGTTCCATCATAATGATGTAATAATAATAATTTCTACTTACAGAAAGCTTTAAAACTGGCACATTCTTTTCTATTGACTAGTTTGTAATATTTTTCCAAACCCTTCATGACTTGTCTGGAAAGTATGAATTTTACTTCCATTCTATGAGTGTGGAAGTCAGACTCAGAAAGTTTGAATACTTGCATAAACTGTCAGAGCTAGTAAGAGGGCAAAGGCAGAAGTTGAACAAAAAGTTTCCAGACTTCTGGTCCATGTGCTTTCTACCAGAATGCATTATGCTAAACGGCAGCACACATCACACTACTTTTCTGTAAACATTTAGGAACTAGTCAGAAGTGACAGAGTATTGTATCCTTTGTATGTAAAAATGAGCACGAAATTCCTCATAAAGAAAATCTCTTCAAATCACAGCAAAAGCAGAAACAGCTTTCTTATGTCTTATTTGATTTTTTAAAATTATATTTTTTGTCTATCAAACCTTTACTTCCCCCATCTCCTAAAAGTACTGTGAAAACATTGGATACACACAAAGTAAACTTTCTAAATGAGATGCTTACTATTCTCCTCAGCATTCTCACCTTGTACAAGGTTGTCTACGCTGCATGTATTGGTTTAATCTTCCTAAACAACAACCCTGGCTATGTTGAACAGAAAACCACTAGGATATGAGTGGATTGAAGACTTCAGGCAAGATTTTCTCCCACTCAAATTGGTCCAATTAGTTGTTATACAACTAACAAAGCCCTCAAACCACTGTACCCTGGAAGATATAGCCCTTTGGACTTTGCATAAGGAAACATCATCTGATGTCTTTCTTGTAAATTTGTTTTGTAGTTTACAGTACTGTTTTGCCATCTATCATAACGATGTTACCTCTGTGAGAATATGAGCACAAGGATCAATGCCAGGTGCACCCTTAGTCCTGTTCTTCAAGAGGAGTACTCTTAAGTTAGCGGTCATTTCTTTCACTCCAAAGGAAACACACTCAGATCAGATGGAGACAGAATTTCTGTTCCTTGACACCAATCTAAGAAACTAATACAAAGAAAAGGTGGCAAAACAGTCTGCTGCAATGTCTAATAAAGGTATTTATACTAGGAAAACAAACGCCTTGCCATAGAAAAGGCTACGAGAGTCATCTGGCTGATCCTTTTGGCATTTAGCTGAAAACAAATAGGTCTATTTAAAACAGATCTGTCATAAGGGATAAATGCTTTGCGGGGCTTTGCAATGTCTTTCTATGCAGCCCACTTTTCCTCTGGTCTAAAGAGTAAGATGACATTTTTATTAGAATGGGAACACCTTTGGCCTAACTTTGAAATCGTCCAGTGAGACTCTTGTGAATAAGTATTCGCTGATTTATCTTTTAAGTCCAGCATATTTATTTATTCATGATTTCATCCTGGTTGTTTTCAAAACATTATTTTTGTCAATATATTCTACTTGACAATGTCCTAAATTAAAGCAAATTTATTACTCCCATTACAGTGAGTGGGCAACGGCCAAAGCATTTAATGGGGTTAGAGGTCAGTGCAAAATATCTCTTTCAGGAAAATCAAACCCATCAGTTTTCTTTCAATGGCAAATGTCCCCAAGCTATAAAAGGAATGAAAGACTTGGCAACCAGGTCATGGCTCTGCTTGAGCCATTAGGCAAATATCCAAGGTCTCAGCTCCCCCATTTTTAAAGGAAAAAGCAATTAGGCAAAGAATTATGAATAAGGAAAAATGCAGAGAGAACTTAAAGTGTGTGCTAATGTGCTAATTCCTTTATGGCTCATAAATTATTAATGTGCTCAATAGTATCCTAACACAATAGGCCCACCTCTCAATTTACCTACTAATTTAAGCGGGTCTAAGGGAGTCAGTTCTATAAACCAGTGGGAGGTGGCCTTGCATGTCCTGACTGCTAAAACTGATGAACATGTTTAAATACAGCAAAGTGTTTCACATCCCTCACCTTCTGCACTGTCGTCCAACAACAAACAACAAATGGAATGCATTTAACCTTTTAGAACTAAGAGATGTTAGTAGCATGAGAACCTAAAACTCACACCAAGAAGAAACTGAGGCAGTGAAAAGTGAAATAGTTTATCTAAGTTCATATATCAAGGACATAGTGATCCAGGAAAAAAACCCAAAATTCTAAAATTGCAATATTTGATGGTTTTCATTTTTATTTTTAAAGAGAAATGGGAAACCAAATTTTATTGCATCCTAGCTAAGTGTCAGGGATTCTACTAGATGCTTTAGAACCCTTATTACCTTCGTTCTACCTAGCAACTCATGTACATTGAGGCAGTAGAGGCTCAAAAGCATCTAAATATTGTTCAAGGTCACACTGCTGCATTTCATATGTAGGCCAAGCAGTAGCCAAATCTTCTGGTTTTCCAGTTTAACTGTGTTGACTCTAGAAACAATTCTCGAATTTTAGGTCTGTTACTTTGTCTTTCTCCCTCTCTTCATGGTTGTTTGTTGAACACAATGGCAGGAGTTGTGCTGCGTTCCTAAGGACATAGACATGACTCCACCCTCTGAGATGAAAAGAAAGGTAGACATATACAAAGAAACTCAATACAGGGGACAATGGTGCAGACTGTGAAGGACATCCCCCCAACCCCACCATCAGAAGGAAAGAATGCCAAACAAGGTCTCAAAAGAGGAGGAGGGACCTGTGAACAAAGCAAAATAGGGTATTGTGGAAAGACCCTGCAATCAAATGGCTGCAGTGAATATCAACGCTTTTAACTTTTCATTTTGAAACAATCTCAAACATTATGGAAGTTGTTACAGTGACATGACTACTTCCTTCCAAACCATTTGAGTGTAAGTTGCCCATCTAAGGTCTAAGATTTCCCAAATATGTTAGTGTACCATATTCCTGAAATAAAGCCAGTCTCTTGTATAACCACAATACAACCATTTGATTCTACCGTCTACTCTGAAACCACATTCAAGTCTTGCCAGTTATCTCAGTAATGCTCTTTATAGCAGAAGGATCCAATTCAGAATCACATGCTGTATTTAGTTGTCATGTTTCTTTAATCTCTTTCAATCTGGAACAGTTTCCCAGTCTTTACTAGAATTTCATAACCTTGACATTTTTGAAGATGACAAGCTAGTAATTTTGCAGAATGCCTTTCAATTTGGTTTTATCTAAGGTTTCCTTATGATTAGATTCAAATTATGCATCTATGGTGGGAAGTATCACAGAGGTGCTGCTGTGTTCTTTTCATTGTATCTCATATTGTGATTTGTCCCATTATTGTATTGTTAATTTGGATTACTTGATTAAGGTGGTGTCTGACAGGCTTCTTCACTATAAAATTGCCCCTTTTATGTATGTAATTAATAAGTTTTTTGTGGGGAGTTGCTTTGAGACTCTATAAATTTCCCCTACTTCAACCAAATTTCAATTTCCACCTTTATTTATACCTACATGGACTTCCGTTACCATTCTCTTCAATGAATTATAATAGCATTGTCATTATTTTGACTCCCAAACCATATCATAGTTGGCCAGGTTGAGCACCTTCAAGCAGTCCCTTTGACGTGTAACTCTCTGTCTTTGTACCTCTCTTCTCTTTCTGCACAAGATGTTCTAGGCTCATTTCCTATTTCTTGTGCTTGTCCTAAGTCTGCCATTTCTTCAAGTCTTGGAGTTGGGCATGCTGTTGGTCGCCTCCTTGCTGTTGAAATTTTGCTCCTCCCAGGTCCTCTCACAAAACAGACAAAGCTAGAGAACAGATATGGGTCTACACATATATTTAGACACATTTATAATGTTTTCCTCTCTGTCAAATTGCAATTCAACACCACAGGGTTCATTCTAGTACTCTCCTTTTTCATACGTATAATGTCCTCAGCCTGCAAAAAAACACAGTGGCCACTACTCTGTATGGAATCTTCCTCACCATTTGAACCCCAATATCCCAGGTAGGGCCACTGCTTCCAACACTGCTCTCATGGGTGCCTTCCTACAAGGCTCTAGAACCCTGGTAGGGCAATCCCTCTATGGAAAACCTTTCCTCTCACTTTCTGATACCTCGTGCCAGATAGTGTTCATTGGTACTCCCACCCTCCATATATGGTCATTTTCCATACCCTAATTGGATGCTGACATCATGATCCACGCTCAGTGGCAAAGTCAATTTTGTTTAGCCTTGTCTAATGGCTTTTGGACTAAATCATTCAAGAAAGGAAGGGGGAAAAAGTAGCAAGGATGAGCTTTTACAAATGTAAATCAGTTCATATCTCACCCTTGATTAAAATCTCTCAGTGACTGCCTAACACATATAACAAAATCCTAACACTGTCCTAGCTCACAAAGCCCCCATGGCCTGACCTCTACTACTTATGGGACTTCATCCTGTACCACCCTCCCTCTGCTTCCTCCCCTCCAACCACCACCATGGCCTCCTATTTCTCCTCTTTTTTTTCCTGCCTTAGGAATTCTGTGCTGACTGAATGTATTTTCTAGGGTATTCCAATGGCAGAATTGTTTTTGTTAGTCACTACTCTATCTAAGCTAGTCTTCCAGTCACTTTTCATCTCATCAACCTGTTTTAATTGTTTGAATAGCATGTATTGCCAACTCTGTTTTCTTGCATATTTATTCATTGTTTATCTCTTATATTGCAGACACTTAGTGCTTTGCCTGTGAGTCTTGATCTACTTTGGGAGTTATCTTCGGAGGTTTCTATATCTGCTCATGTTTTTCTGTATTTGGCCCTGTTCATTAGAGAGGTAAGTTAATGCTCCCTCCCACACACACAATCAATCAGGGATAAGAGTTGGTGGGTAAGTACTTCAGTTTCCTTGCTCCCACTGGGAAATTCCAGAGCATGTTCTATACCCTTAGGGCACAAGGTGAGGTTAGGTCTCAGTTGGCCACAACAGTGGCTTACTCATCAACACATCATATATTTACTTTCCTTCCTTCCCTTTGCTGTACTACATTTCTTTAAATCACACATTCCAAGAGTAATTTACACCTAACTTATAAATTACTGTCTCATGGTCTGTTTTAGAAAGAAACAAAAATAAAATGTCTTACCTCCCCCAACTACAATGCAAATCACATAGGAACAGAGGTAGACTTGTACTTCTTATTAAGTACTGTGTCTTGATCCCTGTTGACTAAACCAATTATCTTGTACAAGGCACCAAATACATGTGGATTAAATGAATAACTGAATGAATGAGTGGATGAGTCCTTCCTTGCTACTTCACTCATGTATATCTGGGCCTGTTTAATTCTGGTTTTTTCAAATAAAGTTTATGGTCATTGGTTGACCACTTTCCATTTCTTGAGCTACCACTCAAACTGTTGTGACATGTACTAGAGCAGCAGCCTCCTTAGCACGTTCCCTGTTCCTATCTCCTCCTCAACCCATCCCATCCTTACACCATTGCCAAAAAGGTCCCAGAATGATTCCTCGTTAGGTGTCCTCAGTGCAGTCTCACAGATTCACATCATGAACAAGAGGACAATGAGAGCTCCCATGCATTTGTGCCTCTTCTGTGGTGGTCAAATGGAGGTGGACGGAGCCACAGTGGCTTCAATGCTACTCCATCCACTTGCTCATCATTCACACAGATCTTGTCTCACTTCGCAATGAGCTGTATCCTTCTGTATCCAAGCTGGAGGTGGGGTCTTTGTGGGATTAGAACCCTGCCTTTGAGTCTTTGTACGTCTGGCACCTAACACTGCCCTTGTCATTAGCTAAATACACAAATTTCTTGAAGGGACTCTTCATACTCTTCCATGTGAAAATGAGCTGCCACTTTATACAGTTTCTGTGACTTAAAAATTAATTTTTAAAGTTTCTAAGGCAGGGGTCAGGCAACTTTTCTCTGAAAGAGCAAGACGGTCAGTATTTTAAGGTTTGTGGACCAATATGGTCCCTGCAGCAACTACTCAACTCTTACAGCCATAGACACTGTGTAAACCAAGTGAGGCTACTTTACAATAAAATTTAGAAAATAACATAGAGTGGGATTTGGCCATGGGCTGTAGTTTACCAATCTCTCCTTTAAAGCAGCAGATAAATCCTACACGTGTTGCTCTCCTATGCTTCCTTCCACCTTTGGGCCAAATAATGCAATCTCAGTGAAAGTAGCATTTCAATTCATCTTCCATTTTTGTATCTTCTCCCGAAAGATGACTGCTAAAGACTAAAGTACATGAGCTAGTGGAAAAACAGAAAAAAATGCACTTCCTATGTTTATTTAGTGTTGACCATATAGTAGACATGTACAAACTCCAATGTAATCCTTTGAAAAAGGTGATATTCTTTTTATCTTATACATGAGAAATTTGAGACTTGGAGAGTTCAACCAGCTTGCCCAAGGTCATAGGGTTTCTAAGTGGTAGAACTTGAATTTGAACTCAGGTCCATGTGAACCCAAGCTTTTAACCATTACTTATATTAACGGCCACTGGGTAGGTTACATAAATAAAAATCAGAAAATCAGTTTTATTGATGGAAGATAAAAGCAGCAACTAGATAGGAGCCTACAGAGCAATACATATTCTTTTCCCCTTTAGGATCCAGGAAAGTTCAAAGGCCATCTTTGTTGATCTTAGATCTCTGGGCTCCTTTGTGTGAATTCAGATCCCTGCAAGAAATTCCATGTTCCTTTGTTCTTTATGACAGACCAGTTTGAATGGGAAGGGTTTAAAACTCCCTAAAGTCTTTGAACATGCAGAACATTGATCTTCACAAACCATTTGAAACACCCGAAGGAGATTACAAAATTACAAGCAATTTTTTTTTTTGTTTTTGTTTTAAGTGAATGTATACCAAACCTCTGGGACCTTTTGCCTCATCACACAACACTCAAGTTTTCTCTCCTCCTCTGTGTATTCTTGGCTGTCAGACCCTGAATAACAAAATGGTATTATGTTGTGGGGGTGCCTTTTTCTCCTCGAAAGTCTCTTCTCCTGCCAGGAATGTGGGGGCTGTTACTCTACGCTGGCATGATATGCTGTGATGCTTCTTTGAATTCTGGGGCAGCCCAGGGTTTGACATTTCCTGCTGAGCCAACCACTGCTCTGCCTTCTGTGTTGGCAGGAACATGACTGGCTTCTGTAAGGAGTGCTCTGTGGCCTTCTGCACAGCTAGACCTCCATGACCATTTTTATATTGGTATTTACTAAGCCTAGATGGTTGGCCCAGTAGAAAGGATGCTCCTTTAGGACAGGAGCCATGTTTTGTTATTTATCTCCACAGCCCTGGCAATTGGGGTCTGGCACAGAGTTTACACTCAAAACATAGTTTGAAAACGAATTTGATTGAACTGAACTCCCGGTCATTTCTCTAACCTCATCTCTCAGCCCCAGCTGCTCTGTGCACATTGGCCAAGCGGTTAGGAATATAGAGTCTGAGTTCCAAGCCAGGTTTCCAGTCCTAGCACCTCCACTTCCCAGCTCTCGCTCTTGAGCAAATTCCTTTACCTTCCTCTGCCTCATTTTCCTCCTCTGTACTGTGAGGACAAAAATAGTGCCTGTCATACACATCTGTCCTTGTTGGAATCATACGAAATGATGTGCATGTAAAGTGCTGAGAATGCCTAGCAAATCAGGAGATGTTCCATAAATATCAGACATTTTATTATTGCTGTTATAATTCTCAGATCGTTACCACTTCTGCTTGCAGCACTTTTCTTCTTCCACTGGATCCTGCCACTTATCTTTCAGGTCTCGGCTTCCTCCCTCTCCAATACCTGCTTAGGTACCCTCTTTAGCATTCTATCACAATGATTCATCATTACTTTTTTGCTTGTCTGTCTCTTCTGGTACCTAACTCATAGTATATACTAAATAAAATTTTTATTAATTAATTAAATGAATAGAAGTCAGTGAATTGACAACTTTTCCTCTTGATTCCAAAGTACTTCATCCAAGGGGATCTTGTTAGGAAGGACCCAAATGGTGTCACTTCTCAGCCCGAAGTCCCACATGTGTCTCAATTTCAGTAAATGTTCAATTCCTGGCCTGGTGCCCTTGTTTTTCCACTTCATTTCCCATTACTCTTCCCCCATGAGCATCTTACTCCATCTGGCCTCCTCGTTGTATTCTCTGAACTCACAGATATGCTCCTACCTCAGGGAACATGCTTGCTGTTCCCACAGCCTGGAACACTCTGTCCCGTGGGCTGCGGTTTTTTGTTCACTTTGCTAAGATGTAATCTTCTTGGAGAGGCCTTCCCTACTCATTTGTTTAAAATTGCAAGCCACCTCTTTTTGTGTATACCCTACCTCCATTTCTATTTGAAAATACTATGTGATTTAATCCAAAAATTGTCTCTCACTCCTCTTACACTAGAATAAAAACACCATAAGGTAAGGGATTACTTTGTTTGTTTTCTTTGCTGCTATATCTGCAGAGTCTAGTATATATATTTGCTAAGTGAATAAAGTAGACGATGAATGCCCATGGCTGGAGCCGGAACTGTGGTGCAGCAGGTTAAGTCACTGCCTGGGACAACGACATCTCAGATGAGTGCAGATGGAGTCTCAGCTGCTTCACTTCTGGTCTAGCTTCCTGTGAAGCCAGCAGAAGATAGCCCAAGTGGCTTAGGGCCCAGCTATCCACGTGGGAGAGCCAGATGGAATTCCAAGCTCTTGGCTTCAGCCTGGCCCAGCCCCAGCTGTTGTGATCATTTGGGGATTGAACCTGTGGATGTAAGATCTCTCTGTCACAAAGAGATAAATTAAATAAGTCATTAAAAAAGAATGCTCAAAGCCCCCAGATCTGAGAAAAATGGAAAATCTTATATGAGCTTACTTCTGGAATACACTTAAGTATCCTTTTGCTAAAGCATTTACCTGTATAATTTTTAAAATAAGAAATGGTTCTGTGGAGGACCTACAGTGAGTCACCAGGGTGGTCTTACACTAGCACTGGCCACAGCCAGGGGACCACACAGCAACCCTAGAGTCCATACGGTGTCAGAGGGATTGCACCCTGCTCTTGAAAGGGTTAAGCTTCTGTTATTCCTGGCACTCCCACAAAGGCCTCTCTTCCATGTGTTTCCATAACCAGCTGCAGGGGGCAGAGATCACCCTCTCTCCTGAATGCTTCGAAACACTTTTTATAACAATCACCACAGTTCCTGTGTTTTAAAGATTTTCTCATAGAAGACTTCCCTGGAGGTTTTGTGGATATTGCCACAAAAATTGTGGGTGTGGCTGGCCACTATTAGGCTTTTGTGAAATAACAGTGCTTTGCAAAAACACTTATCCGGTGAAAGCAAGAACGCCAAGTTCATTTGTGCCTTGGACACTGTGGCTTTGTAGAATTGCCTTGCTCTCGCAGATATGTGACTTAGAGAATATACCACTCACAATTCAATGACACCTGTCTTTGCAAATCCATGTTTCTTGAAAATATCAATTGAACCGATGTCTACAAAAGCATTTTTTGAAATCATAACTGTGAAAATATTTATTTCACATACAATTCTTATTTAATCTTCCCAGCAACCATGTGGGATTGATTATTACCATTTTTTTTTTCCATGAAGGAACTGAGGGGCAGGCAGGCCAGGAAATTCACTGAGATCACCTGGCCAGTTAAGAAGGCCGAGAAGGATTAGGCGGAACACACTGTGGCTCCTTGTTTTCTTGCTGCACACTGTGGCCATATTATAGAAAACCCGTGATCTGCTGGAGTGAATGCATGGGGTTCTTCTCTCTCATTAGTAAATTGTATTTTTCAATTTCCAGTGGACAATTGGGCTTAGAGTTAGCAATTCAGGTTTCTGATCATGAATGTATTGAAGCTTTGGATCATGCAGTGCTGGATTTCATGTATTCACAGTCTCATCTTGAATTCTCTCTACAAGCAAACTTTCTGCTAAAGCCAGGGGCTAAGGCAAAAATTCAGCAGATTTTGAATCTAAGAAAAATGCTCATTTTAATTCATATTTGAATCACACAATCAATATTCCAATCAGAAATAGAAGAATGTTGTTTGAGATTGCTTTCTCTGATATTTTACATGCACACACACACTTAGACACACTGTTTAGGCACAAGAAAAACAACCACTTGCATTTTTGGGATATGTGGTAAAAAGATAGGTTCCTTCTTTCACATGCTTTTTTAAATGTATAATACCCTCAGGAGTAAGTCTTCTATACTGTGTTGAGAGAATTAGTCATGCAACTCCTACTACAAATATCCCCCAGGCACCACTCTGGAAGTGTACCTCTTGGTCTACCTTTTAATATGAGACACCAAGCTGAAAGGAAATCATGTCTGGGGAATGGGTAATCTGAGCTGCTGCAGGTTCCCATAGGAACGTGAGGCACTCGCTTCCTTTTATTTATGCACATTTGCAGCAGCTGCCTCCTTCAGATTCCGGCTCTTAGCAAGTGCGAGGCGCAGCTCCAAGAGCAGACTGCCCTGAATGTCTCTCTTTGAAGCCCTCGAGTCCACCGCCTTCTATTTGTGTCTGGCCTCGATTCATCACCGCCCCAAATGCTTCACCTGCTATATTAACTTCCCAATAGAGCCTGAACCAGCTTGCTAAAAAACAAAAACAAAAACAAAAACAAAAAACAAAACAAAAAACAAAAACAAAAAAACCCAACAATTCCTGATCCTGACCAGTGCATCTCAGCATGAGAGCACTGCAAAAGTGAGAAGGGTAGGAAACAAGGCAGATAGTAATTACTTCCTGCCATCTATCAATGGAAGGATATTGATATACATATCTCCCTCATCTGGATTTTTTCTTTTTCTTTGCTCTAGCTGGGTCTCAGCTACCTGTTTAGAAGATTAACAACAGTTGGATGCAGACCCAGCATCACTCAGGGCTTTGGAGTAGTTATAATTCATAGCAGAAGTGGCATTATGAATAGAATAGCACAGATTCTAAAGAAATTCAGACTTATTCTCAGAGATCAAAACACTTAACATTTAAGCAGAAATGGTTAGGAAGATTCACTCTTCCATTTATTCATTCATGTATTCATTTATTAGACCCTGTGCCCCTCTTATCATAAAATTTATCACACGTGGCTGAAATGGCCCGTTCACCAACTCTGTGAGGCCTGGGACTGGGTCCATCTTACCAATCACTGTGTTCCCGTGTCTAGAATATAGTAGGTTCTTACCCACCTTTTGCCAAACAAAGGAAATGAAAAAGATTTTGTGGAAACAGCAGCATTTAATTTAGAATACACACACACATGCATACATAATACCCATGTGTAGGGATTTAATATATTGGAATATATACTGCATAAAATGGTGAATATTTATTAAGCAACAACTATCTGCCAAACCTTGTCTTAAATGATTTATATAAATTGTTTCATTTAATCCTCACAACAGCCATGACATAAATACTATTATTACCCCATTTTATTGATGCGAATGCAAGTAGAAAGAGGGTGGTTAGCTTGTCCAAGATCACATAGAGTTAATGACATTGCAAGAATGAGAACACATGTAAGCTCAACTGGGACGGTGTGCTTAAACTTACTACTCTATACAACCTCCATAATACTCTAATATTACCTTTGCAAACCCCTGTGGTAATGGAAAGAGGAAGTTGTCTAAAAATGTCTTGAGGCCGGCGCCGCGGCTCAATAGGCTAATCCTTCAGCTGCAGCGCCGGCACACCAGGTTCTAGTCCTGATCGGGGTGCCGGATTCTGTCCTGGTTGTTCCTCTTCCAGGCCAGCTCTCTGCTGTGGCCAGGGAAGGCAGTAGAGGATAGCCCAAGTGCTTGGGCCCTGCACCCCATGGGAGACCAGGAGAAGTACCTGGCTCCTGCCATCGGATCAGCGCGGTATGCCTGTTGCAGTGCGCCGGCCGCAGTGGCCATTAGGGGGTGAACCAACAGAAAAGGAAGACCTTTCTCTCTGTCTCTCTCCCTCACTGTCCACTCTGCCTGTCAAAAAATTTTAAAAAATTAAAAAATAAATAAATAAAAATGTCTTGAAGTTGAAGCTGAGGTTTGAGTTGTTGCCCAAAGGGGAAATATGGATAGGAACACACTCTGTCTTGTCAGGGCACCTAGAGCACAGATAAAACGTCCTTCCACAAAGGGACTCCTCCCCTTCCTAACACATACACTGTCACAGGAACCTGGAGGATGATGGAAGCTTCCCTTGATTTCCTCTGCATGACACCTCTGTTCACGACTGAGTGAATTAAAAGCCCCACACAAAGCACACCAGGTAAATGAGCCCCAAGTGTGATGTAAACATATGAGTTCCATGAGGGGCTTCCCTGCCTTCAAGTGGCCCAACCCCAGCCATTCAGAGAATGGGTATTTACCACCGCCAGGTGGACCAAGACCAAATTCCTTGTAATATACGTCAGCTACCCCACCCCTACCTGCTTCCTTCTCTTTTGCTACCAGTGTCTTAGAAATGGAGGCAGAACAGTAGAGTTGCTGTTTAAAGGGGCATTGATTTATCTTTTGTTTCTTGAAGTTATTAGACACACATTTGGGTGGTAGAAGAAAGAAGGATGATCAGAGAAGAGGAGTGAGAATTGAGGGAGAGAGGGCATCAGAGGCAGAAGAAATGACACAGACGCAGATGAGCATATATATAGATGGATGGATGGATGGATGGATGGAGAGAGCAAGTCCATGCCCTTTGGGGGAGAAGGGCAGGGAGGGGCTAGCCTGAGAAAGGAGGAGAGGGATTTCTCTATCTGCAGGTGAAAGAAGAGGATTCATGAAATTGGAAGAACTGAGGAACAAAGTTGGTGGCAATCATGAGAGATGGTCTTAAAGTTTTCAGGAAAGTAGAAAGCAAAGTACCTGGAATTTTAAGTGTATTTAAATGTCATAAATTCAAATTTTCACACTAAAGATCTTAGTTCAGTCTATTTTTTGAATTCTCATTTATTTATTATTTTTTATTTGACAGGCAGAGTTAGACAGTGAGAAAGAGAGACAGAAAGAAAGGTCTTCCTTCTGTTGGTTCACTGCGCCGATCCTAAGCCAGGAGACAGGTGCTTCCTCCTGGTCTCCCATGCTGGTGCAGGGCCCAAGGACCTGGGCCATCCTCTACCACCTTCCCGGGCCACAGCAGAGAGCTGGACTGGAAGAGGAGCAACTGGGACAGAATCGGCGCCCCAACAGGGGCTAGAACCTGGGGTGCTGGCGTCACAGGTGGGGGATTAGCCAAGTGAGCCGCGGTGCAAGCCCTCCTGAATTCTCATTTATAATCAAGCCATATATAATATACATTTCACAGTATAATGGTAAACTGTAATTTTTGGCTTATCTCAGCCATAATATAACCTTTTTTTTTTTTTTTTGACAGGCAGAGTTAGACAGTCAGAGAGAGAGAGACAGAGAGAAAGGTATTCCTTTTGCTGTTGGTTCACCCTCCAATGGCCGCCACAGCTGGCGTACTGCGGCCGGCGCACCACACTGATCCGAAGGCAGGAGCCAGGTGCTTCTCCTGGTCTCCCATGGGGTGCAGGGCCCAAGCACTTGGGCTATCCTCCACTGCCTTCCTGGGCCACAGCAGAGAGCTGGCCTGGAAGAGGAACAACTGGGACAGAATCTGGTGCCCTGACCGGGACTAGAACCCGGTGTGCCGGCACCACTAGGTGGAGGATTAGCCTATTGAGTCGCGGCACCGGCTTCCATAATATAACCTTAATATAGATATACATTCTACTTCAGAAAAATTTAATGTATAAAATATAATTTTCTCTTAAAGATAAATTATTTTGTGAGATGATTTGTAAAACCATTTATTTCACAAATATCCTCAAAGTTTTCTTTCTTATTATTATAGCTTTTCTATTGTTTTAGTTTAGAAAAAAATCAATTTAAGGACATTTAAAAATTATGCTTTTAAGGTAAGGTCATTTGTTTTATACTGAAGACTAAATATACCTTAAATGATGCATATTTGTAAATGAAATTAAAAAAAACTCTTTATTGATGAAAAGAAATTATATAAAAACAAAATGTGAGGTAAAACTCTTATACAGTAATTGTGAACTTCAAAATTAGGAAGCCTCTATCACTGGATACATTCCCCAGACAGGCTTCAGGTCCAACAGAAACCATAAACTTAGTGATGCTAAGTAGACTCCACTAAGATCCCTGAGCAGAGTGCCAGCCCTTTCAGGGCTGAGTAGGACAATCAGGGGTCCTCAAAGCAAGAACAGCATTTCAGAACACAGCAAGAGTCCATGGGTGCCTGTTAGATACGTTGGTCCCTGGAAATAAAGTGGAAGAAGGAAAAGGCTAGGGAACTCTCACAAATGAAAACAATAAAAGAAGACTGTGTGGACACAGGAGATGGAAATACATGGGAAGGTAGAACCTCTTGCACTTTCTATTAATGGTCTGATAGCTCTTCCAGCCACCCAGAACAAAAAGCAATTGGTCACATCTGATGACCCTTTTTTCTCAATCACTCAGCAACCCTCTCCATCTACTCTGCTGGGCCAATATTTCCTAACATCTACTATTGTTTCTGGTTCTCCTTGTCTTGGCTGGGGCCCTCCTGGCCTGCCATCTGTCCTCTGGTAGCCTACACACAACTGCCAGATTCATTGCCTAAATGTAGTACTATTGCCAGGTTACCACTTGCTCAAAAAGGTTGAATGGCTTCTCACTGTGTGGCCATAGTTGAGGATTATTCATTAAGTATGACTGAGGGCAGTAGTGCTTAATGTGTAATCCTTGGATCCCCTGGGAACTGGTTAGACATGAAAACAGCCTTAAATTATACCTACTGAGTCAGAAACTGTGGCAGTGGGCCGGCAAATTGCCACAAATTGTGCTTTAAGAAGCCTTCCAGATGATTCTGAATGATGCCTTCCAAATTTTGAGAACCACTGGCTTTGTGGATGAGACCATATACTGTAGCTTTAGATGATGCAGTTTCAAATCCTCTTTCTGCTCACTAGCTGTATACCTTATACAAGTCACTTTCTAAGCCTCGCTTTCCTCATCTTTGGGACAGGGCCTAATGGAGGCTGCCACTATGAATTTCTCATAGCAGATCATATAAAATACTCAGCACAAGGCATAAATATATGGAGACCTCCATAAACATCACTGCTATTAATGACTTCTATTAAAGGCTAATCCTAAACTACTTTCCATGGAATGGTTCTGTTGACCAACTTACCATTTCCTTTGCAAGCCTTGTCCCATTAGCCCAGTGCCTTTTGCTCATGTATGAGCTCAATTATTTGAATCAGGAGGAGTGAATGCCAGATAATTCTTGATGCTGATTAAATGCCTTAGAGAGACAGCTTAGTCTGAAATTGGATGGAGTGAAAATTCTAATGAATGCTAATAAGGCATTGATTTACAGTCTGACCTGAGAAGAGATGATAAACCAGTTGTTCTTTATTCCCATCTGCAAAATGGGATTAATGTTATTAACCTTCTTTAGAAAAATTATTCCTACAAATGTATCACACATGGAAAGTGTCCACAGGTGTTGAGAATGAGTCCTGTGATACACAATAATGAATAGCATCTGCTGGAATAAGGAGTACGTTACAAAAGATTTCCATCAATGGAACTGGGGACAATGATATTTTTGTTTTGTTTTGAATTGTTATCAGTATTCCCTTGTAATTCTGCCCATGGGAACATGCATTTAAATATTTCTTTTCTATTTCTGTCACATTTGGTGAGAGGTTGCTAGAGGAAAAAAAAAATTGTTTCTCATGTGGTTAACAATTGCTAAGATAATTCTTGTGAATTGATAATATTGAAATTTCATTTCATCCAAGTAGAACATTTTAACAGTGGAACATTCTAGAAGTCATCTATCTTAACCTGTCACAATAAGGGCCAAGAATGTGTGGCAGTAGTTGAGAATATCTATTATCACCAATGGAGAAATAAAATGCATGAGTTAGTAATGGTGAATGTATACTTCCATCTTCCTATATGAAGGAGAGATCTTGTTATCCTTTGCAATGTGTAATATTCTCTTTGACTTGTTATTTTTCTTTTAAACATAGCAAGACTGGTTCTGATCCTGATGTTCCTGCCATTATGCAGGCCCTTTGCTACCAAGGTCATCCTCAGGAAAGCTGTGGGAATTATCTTCTTATAAGGCAAAGCTTAGCATGCCATCTGTGGCTGAGGTCCCATTGCCTGCAGGAAGAAGTCCCATAGCCCAGGTTACCAGCAGCAGGCCTGGGTCTATTTCTCCAAATTCATCAGCTGTTGTTCCCTGCCTCATATAGGAAGGCCTTACCCCACAATGAATTTCTCACTTGGTTGTCCTGATACAATATAGTACTTTATTATATAGTACTTAATGTATTGTATTATATGGATTTGACAATCCATTCTCTACTGGACTCTATTATGTTAAGTCAGGAATTATGTCTTACTTTGGCCTTTATTTTCAGAAATTGGTAAAATATTTGGAAATTCAGAAACCCCCCACAATCCAGTAAGAAGTGATTGAACAGACAAGTGAGTGAATGAATAGACAGCAATATTAAGTGATTGACGGTCAATGTTAGCCATTTTTCTCCCTAATGAGAAATTTCAGAATGAAAATAAAGGGCCAGGTTTGTCTCAATTTTGAAATACTAAAGTTATAATCGATGAAAATACAGATGATTTGCCCTTGAGATCCACATTCTCAGCCCAGTTCCAGTTTGAGGATCCCCAGAGGATGGCTTCACCAAAAAGTGGGTCATCTTTCCTTTCCCTCCAGTGGGGCTCCAGAAGACATTGGTACTACTCTCCTTATTCACATCCTCTGCAAATGCAAGTTCCTCCTTTCCAGCTGAGACAGAGTTCAGAATCTTGAGAGAATGAGGGAAAGAAAACTGGCCCCACGGGTAAGTGTAGTTCTTTTAACAACTGATGATCTCCACTCTAAAGAAGAGCCAGTTGAGAAGTATTAGATTTCTGAAAATAAAAACCTAGGACTTCCCTTAGATTCTGTCACAGATTTTCTTTGATCTAGTTGAATCTTCATCCCAGATTCAGAATTTGTTTATTTTGAACAGGGTCCAGTCTCTGTCCCTCACCTGTTGTGTATGCTTCCCTTAAACCACTATCTGCTTATGAGTGACCTTGTCAGATTTCCATCATCTCCCCAACCAGAGTTATGTCTGACCTCTATTACTTGCAATGTTTTCCTGACTCCTGTCCTAATTAGGATTGTGCCTCTTATAGGAGTGGTTGCCAACAGCAACCAGCATAGAAACTTTAAACAATACACTTTTTCCTACTGTCTTGGTGATCTGTATGGGCATTATAAAATGTTAGATTGTCACTATAACTTTAGATGATCTTGTATTTATTTTCTGAAAAGGCACAAAAATGTCTTTCACGTCTCAGAGCGAGGAAAGGTGTGGGTTTTCTAAACAACTCCAAACAGTAAAGGAATAATAACACAAGACATTACCATTATGAAGTACACTGACATTTAGTCTCAAGCTTTCTTCCTAGACTCTATAAAGCTCTATCATCCTTTGTATCAGTTTTCTAGGGCTGCTGTAACAAAATTCCAAAAACTAGCTGTCTTAAAACAACATAAATTTATATTCTCACAATTTTGGAAGCTAAAAGTTCAAAGTCAAGAAGTTAGCAGGGTTCCCTCTTTCTAATGGCCCCCAGGAACAATCTGTTCCATTCCTATCTCCTGGCTTCTAGTGATGGCAATCCTTGACACTCTTTGGCTTATAGATGCTTCATTCCAAACTTTGCCTCCATCATCTCCATACGGCATTCTCTTGAATGTCTCTTTCCTTTTCTTTATAGGACACATGCCATATTGAATGAAGGTTCTACCCGACTCCAATATGACCTCAAATTAACTTACTACACCTGCAACAACTCTGTCTCTAAATAACATTATATTTTGAGGTACTAGAGTTTAGGACTTCAATATATCTTTTTTGGAGACAGAATTCAACCTATAACATCCATTAATATGTTTAAAAATCTCTTGCCCTTTTTCACCTTAAGTTTCAAGCAAATTTCTTATGCTGCCCTGAAAAAGATACACATGAACTTTGGGTTTAGATAGGCTAGGATCAAACACAGTTTCCTTCTTTACTACCTGCAGGCATTTTTCCTCCCTGTTTTGACAAGTTCTCCTGTTTTTCTTTATTTTTTAATATTTTTTATTTATATAAGGTGAGCAAATTTCATGTATTTCTCTTTTTTTACTTTTATTTAATGAATATAAATTTCCAAAGTACAGCTTATGGGTTACAATGGCTTCCCCCCCATAACGTCCCTCCCACCCGCAACCCTCTCCCTTTCCCACTCCCTCTCCCCTTCCATTCACATCAAGATTCACATCGTTTTTGATTCTCTTTATATACAGAAGATCAGTTTAGCATACATTAAGTAAAGATTTCAACAGTTTGCTCCCACACAGAAACATAAAGTGAAAAATACTGCTTGAGTACTAGTTATAGCATTAAATCTCAATGTACAGTACACTAAGGACAGAAATCCTACATGAGGAGTAAGTGCACAGTGACTCCTGTTGTTGACTTAACAAATTGACACTCTTGTTTATGGCATCAGTAATCACCCTAGGCTCTTGTCATGAGCTGCCAAGGCTATGGAAGCCCCCTGAGTTCACTGACTCTGATCATATTTAGACAAGGCCATGGTCAAAGTGAAAGTTCTCTCCTCCCTTCAGAGAAAGGTACCTCCTTCTTTGATGACCTGTTCTTTCCACTGGGATCTCACTTGCGGAGATATTTCATTTAGGTTTTTTTTTTTTCCCTAGAGTGTCTTGGCTTTCCATGCCTGAAATATTCTCATGGGCTTTTCAGCCGGATCCGCATGCCTTAAGGGCTGATTCTGAGGCCAGAGTGCTGTTTAGGACATCTGCCATTCTATGGGTCTGCTTTGTATCTCACTTCCCATGTTGGATCGTTCTCTCCCTTTTTTATTCTATCAGCTAGTATTTGCAGACACTATTCTTGTTTATGTGATCCCTTTGGTTCTTAGTCCTATCATTTTGATCAATTGTGAACAGAAATTGATCACTGGGAATATACAGATTTAGGAGCATACTGATACTTTCCACCCTTCCTCCTCCTTCCTTTCTTGTTCTTTCTTTTAATTTTTACAACATACTTTCAGTACCTTGTAGGTAGCTGGGAAAGTTAAATTAGGTTATACTATATGTAAAAATTATGTGTGTGTTTTTGTGTGTGTATTGAGCTCTGTTGAGAGCTTTCTTCCTTAGTGAAAGATTGCTTGATAGCAGAGAGAAAAATAGCAATTTCTATTAAAATGAACCTCTCCATCAAATGTTGCTCTTATCTTTAAAGTCTGCCCCTAAGTAACAAACATCTCTGTACAACCACAAATATAGTCACACCAATTGCTGAATGCATCATAAAATCCTTTCAGTTTGTCAGCTTGTGAACTTCTGACAAATACATTCAGTTGTAGGAAAATGCTTTAAAACAATTGCTCCTGGCATTTTGGTCAAAATGCATTTATTAGACAATATCTCATGCTTGATTGTGAAAATAAACAAGGGCATAAATGATCTGACTTTAAATGCTCTATAAAATCTGCATTTCAATACCCAGTTCTATGATTCATAAAGAAAGCTTCTATATTGGTGTACCTGGGTAAATCCAGCTATGCAAACTTTGAAAGCTTTTGAATTGAAAAACACGGTTATCATTTATTGCCTGACGATCTTTTCAAGGGAGAGAGAGAGAGAGACAGAGGCTGGCACTGCACCACCAAAGATAACTTTACTCAATTAGTTGTTGGAAGATTATTTACTCCCCTTAGTCTATAGAAAAACAATTGTCTGTCAGCACCAGATGCATCTGATTTTCGCAGATGTGGTTGTGGCTTCTGGTATCTTTAAAGATTCATCTAAAATAAGCTTTCAGGTTTCCTTTTTGTGAAACTTTGACAGGATAATAGAATTAGATTTGCTGAATTTCACTAAACTGTAAAGTAATGTGTCATCAGCTTCACTTACTTTTCAAAAAATATTTCTCTCTGGTAATGCTCATCAATCTAGCTTTTCAACCCCTAAACATGAAACTCTGAAACAAAAAGGATGACTCCATCAGTTGCGCAAGTGACAAGATGTTAAACATTTAACACTCCCACGTCGTAGCAACAGCTGCCTCTGGATAATGAAGACTTGCTTGGGTTTGGTGTGGGGAAAAGGGAGGAGGAGGAGAAGAAAGAAGGAAAAGGAACAACTCATGCCACAGGAATGCAAAATCCTCTGTAGGTGAGAGGGGTCTGAAGAGGGATGTACCTACCGCACAACCCTTTTCTCCTGGGGGAACACTGCAAGCAAAGTCACCAATAGACACTCAACTCCCATTGGTGTGCTTGTCTTTATCTTTCTATGGACTCACTGTGATAAGAGCACTTAGTGCATTGATTAAAATCATTTGTCAATGATAGAAGGGACGTGGTCTCAGTAAATTTTCAAATCTCAAATATAACTGCTCAGTAAATGTCAGTCAAGTGAATAAATGGAAAAAGCACAGGCAGACCTCTGGGTCTGTCTCCATACCAGTTACTCACCTCATACCTCTGTCTGTAGCTCAGGCCAGAGCAATAGTAGCTAGTGAGCAATCTGTGTGCTCAGTGAATTCTAACAAAACAAACAAACCTTCTGAGAAAAGCTTTAACAGTCCAAAACTAGGATCAAATTTAGAGAGCCCAGAGTGTTTTCTTCTTCAAGTGTCTTGTCTTTTTTTTTTTTTTTCTTTTTTTGACAGGCAGAGTGGACAGTGAGAGAGAGAGAGACAGAGAGAAAGATCTTCCTTTGCCGTTGGTTCACCCTCCAATGGCCACTGCGGCTGGTGCGCTGCAGCCAGCACATCGCGCTGATCCGAAGGCAGGAACCAGGTGTTTCTCCTGGTCTTCCATGGGGTGCAGGGCCCAAGCACTTGGGCCATCCTCCACTGCACTCCCGGGCCATAGCAGAGAGCTGGCCTGGAAGAGGGCAACAGGGACAGAATCCGGCACCCCGACTGGGACTAGAACCCGGTGTGCCGGTGCCGCAAGGCAGAGGATTAGTCTTGTGTCTTGTCTTAAGAGATGCTAAAGAGGTGGCAAAAGTCACCAGTGGTTTCCAATGGTGAGCAATTTACATTGGTGAGAAGTGGAAAAGACCAACTTTGGGTCCTCACCTGGTCTACCCCATCTTAATGCTTTTAATAGGAAGTCTTCTCAGTGGAACGAAGCATGGCACATGGGGTGCCTATTTGAATGTTGAAGACAGAACAATATAAATAGTATTGTGGCAGTGGTATGTGTGTGTTCATCTTTTTATTGTAATGAAATTTGATGAGAAACAACCATGTGCCAAGCATTATTGTAGGCACATGGGTGTAGAGCGAGTGGACATAA
Source organism: Oryctolagus cuniculus (assembly GCF_964237555.1). Taxonomy (NCBI): domain Eukaryota; kingdom Metazoa; phylum Chordata; class Mammalia; order Lagomorpha; family Leporidae; genus Oryctolagus; species Oryctolagus cuniculus. The sequence continues at coordinate 97,531,061 of NC_091438.1, forward strand.
TATAATGAAGAATAAAGCTGTATCTTTGGCAGTTAACTCAGTGCATCTCAGACTCATCATCCACCTTTCGATGTGGAGGTTGGGGCTGGCGCTGTGGCGTAGCAAGTTAACACCCTGGCCTGAAGCCCCAGCATCCCATATGGGTGTCGATTCTAGTCCCAACTACTCCTCTTCCGATTCAGCTCTCTGCTGTGGCCTGGGAAAGCAGTGGAAGATGGCCCAAGTGCTTGTGCCCCTGCACCCATGTGGGAGACCTGGAAGAGGCTTCTGGCTCCTGGCTTCGGATCAGCTCAGCTCTGGCCGTTGGAGCCATCTGGGGAATGAACCAGTGGACAGAAGATCTGTCTCTCCCTCCCTCTGTCTGTAACTCTGTCTTTCAAATAAATAAAATAAATCTTTTTTAAAAATGTAGAGATTAACAAACTACAAGCTGTGAAAGCTTTGGATAAGCTATTTTTTTTCTTTTTTTATTATATGCCTAGATCCTTACATCTTCCCCTTCTCGTACCATTTAAAGAGACAGACATATAAACAGATTATCTTCCATGTGGTGTCATCTATGTAGTATTAGCTAAGTGTCAAGAACCACTCCTGTACAGCTGCTCATATGCAGAGTTCCAAGGGCCAATTTCGAGTTCAAGGTGGAGTTCTACTGTGTCTATGCCACTCACATCTTATCCGTGTTGGCACATTAAACAACTTTTGTGTCTACTTGGGGCCTCATGGTAATCCATTCTAAACACAGCCATAGAAATCATGTTCAGGCCAGGTGACTTGGAGTTTGGAGTCACGCTCCAGTACAATCTCAACAAAGGCTACTGGCTGCTGTGTCCAGGCCCAGTCACATCCTTGCACACATAAATGCCTGGATGGAAAGTCTGAGGCCCAAGTGACTGAAAAGGAAGATGTATAAAGGAAAGCTGTTCTGTTCCTTCCAATTTTCCCGGGATGTGTAGCTCACTTGTCTCCCTGTTTTTCCCCTATTTCTACTTCTGTTCACTTTAAATCCTCCCCCATATTTTCTGCTTCAGCCATGTGTAACCCTTTGTCGTTCCGTAAGTATATCATGTGGGATCCCATCTCTGTCTTTGCCTCCGCTACTTCTTTTCCCAAATATACCTCTTCTCCCCTTTTCTGCTTGGTCGATTCTTCCAGATTCAAGTTAAAGAGCGTTGACTCAGGAAGCCTACACTGATTCTTCCAGGCTTCCTCTAGCTGGCTCAATACTTATCTTCCTCTTTGCTTCTCTGGCCTTCTCACTAGACTGTGGACTCCCTAGGGCTGGGGAATATCTAGCCCATCACGGTGTTTCCAGCACACTGTAAAAGCTTAATAAATGTTAAATGAACGCATGTCCCGTGGCACAACCTAAAGAAGGAGCAATGGGATCAAGCAAGTGAAAGGGCTAGAGTTAAGAGAAAATGATGCAGCCAGTGTTTTAAAGTAACACATCGCTAATTCTTTAAATACAGAAAATATGAGAAATATGAAGTCATGAAAGAGAAAGATATGTATTTACTTTTCCAAGATTGTTGTTTTATAAGCTGGCTATCAAACTATGGAGGCTCTCTGACTAGGAGGGCCAGACACAGTGCGATGTATCTGGTAAGAGCCTAACATATATTTGTAAATTGGTTGCTTAATTCCAGGAACTTTTCTCTATCCATATTTAATTAAAATCTGTACACTATTTAAGTTCATATATATATATGTGTGTGTGTGTGTATATGCGTATATGTGTGTGCATATATGTATATAAATCCCTAAGATAAAGAATTAGGTGACCAAATGTAAGACCTAGTTGTCTGTAGCTTTGAGCAAATACAGTGCTGATTTAATTTCACTGGAAACAATTTTTGTAAAATCCAGGAAATTTGACAATTGTTCAGAGATTTGTTTTTTCTTCTTCCTATTTTTTTAAAGGTGGTAACTGATAGCCTTTTATGATAAAGATCTTAGGAAGTAACAGTTGGGTGACAAATAATGTAGTGAAACTTTTCTAAGTAGTCTTAAACTCAAAATTGTATGCCCTTTAAAAAAGAAAAATAACTAAAAAAAATACACAAGCCATAGAAATTCAGACCACTCAGTACTTGAAAGTACTTCATAGGCACCTTTCATTGTCACTCTCTGCTCATTAAAACATGTGATACATCAAAAATAGCAAACCACATCTTACATGGTATTTCTCATCAATTATTATTTATCTTATTGTTGTACCATTTGTTTTTCTCTATGTTGACTTGATGAAATATTATTGAAGAAAAGACAGTAAGACTCATATTGCCTTGAACAATAAAGGACATTAAAAATGGAATGAAAAGTGTGCATAGAAAATCAGTATGTTTATATTTGGTATTTCTCAAGCATTGTAAATCTTTTCCATTTTCATGTAGTATTCTAGCATTTAGTGGGCACATTCACAATTAACTACAGTTTTCTTTTCAGAGACTATAGAGAAAAATTGAAAACCTCAAAAGTTATTTCCCCTGATTTTTTGTCATTTTCATGTAAATAGCTTCTGGGTAGAAAACATCCAGAAACCCTTATATTGATCCAAATGGTAACTTGACTGAGGAATGGTCAGCATTGTTGAATTTGACAATCAGGTAGTGTAAATAAGTAAGGAAAAGCTATGAGAAATTTATGGGTAAAGCTGCTATTTAATGAGGAAAAAGGAGTGTCCTACCAGCTCAAAGAGAATAAGTGATAAAAAGGAGAGAAGGCCTGAAGGAGGATCTTGAATTCCAGGCAGACACTGGCTTTCTTTTCTCAGCCTCAGAAACGTGTTTATCCATTTCAGTAGGACTATTAAATAGGGGATGCTTATCATTAAAACAAAATAACACAGATTTCCCAGGGATGATTTTTAAGTGCCATATATATGTTCTTGCAAAACCCAGACAAGGTAATACCATGATTTCTATTTTGGTAAACAAAGGCCCAAATTTTGCTGTCCCAGGAGGCAGAACTAGGAGTCAAACAGTTATCTCTGGCTTGATTCCAGTATAACACACTAAGTCCCATATTCATTATCAGCAAGCATGCCCTTCTTCTACCAGACACCTGCCCCAGGCCAGGCTCTGACCCATAGCTCACAGTCAGTACTCATGGCTTATTTGCAATCTCCCACACCAAAGCTCTGCCAGGCTGGGTTACTAGTCATCCTCTAACTGCAGGATGCCTGCTGGCCTATGGGAATATTCTTCCTGAAGCTCTTCTCTCTGCCTTTTGTATAGCTTAGTGTTCAGACTTCCCAGTTCTAGAACCACTTTAGCCAGGTTCAAGTCCTACCTCAGGCATTTACCACTTATTTTTGAGAGCCCCATTTTTTATCATCTGGGAAAATGAGAAGATAATAATACCTTCCTTGTTGTTATGGGGATTAAATGAGATAACACATTTTAAGTAAAAGAAGAACTCAATATGGGTAGATTTATTATGGCTATTATTAATTCATTTGTGTCTCTTTTCTAAAAACATTATTTGCAAGAAGGTATGCACATAACCTTGGAGCTAATGTAATTACCTCTCCTCACTCTAGGTAATGCCTCCTCTGTGTTTACGTGACTCCAGAGCATGTGCCCATTGTAATACATATCGCACTGTATTAAAATTACATTTAGGGTCTGTTTTTCATGTTAACCACCGAAAGGGTGATAGATTCTGCTACATGCTGTCTTGACATCGCTAGTCTCTGGTAACCCCCAGTAGAACATAGGCAGTTGGTAAATATTTGTTGAATTAATACATAACTGATATATAGAGAGGGAAAAATAAACTTTACTGAACTTGCAACCTTGGTTATCTCAAAGGTGCCTCAGTCTCAATGTCAGAGCTCTTGTGCTTGGATGATGAGCTTCTGTGCACTGAATTAAAGCACCATGTTGTTAGGGAATGCCAACAGGGCTGACACAGGGAAGCCTTAAATCTCAGCATAGAACTGTGCTTCTCCATGCTTTGGGTGTTAACAAACAACCCTAATGAGAAAGAGAACAAAAGTACCTTAATGTAAAAAGGGACTTGGGTCAAAAAGATTTGCATTGATTGAGTCATTCATTCATTCCTTCATTCAACATATGTATATCTACTACACTATATTTCAAGCACTGTGATAAGTATTAAAAATGCAAAGGTGAAAGACACAGTTCTGTACTCAGGGATTATGCAGTCTGTGTGTGTATATGTGTGTGTGTAGTGCAACAGTTGACATACAAATCCACCGATTGTAACAAAGTTTCTGTTCTCTGATGTGATATGCACAGGATATGATAACAACCAATTTGATGCGTATCCAACCAGTTGAGGTATTTAGAAGGACTTTCTATGGGAGGAGGTTTGGGAGTTGATCTTGGTCTTAACTGAATCCATCATGTCTGTGTGCTAGGATGGTGGAGGGAAGATAAAGAAATTTGAAAATTGCTCTTGCCATGTGTGCTAATTGCAAGCTTCTTTGGACTTATATTTAAAAGGCACTTGGATTGTGGTTGCCTTAAAATATTCATGATATTATGGGGATCCTGCAATCAGAACACTATATGATACCAGTAACTAAAATAAGGTAATGATTTGTTGAGAATTCTGTTCAATATATTTTCCTTAATGTAATGTACTATATCAGTTGGAATTGTATATATAAAATTATTTCATATTGATGGGTCTCCCTCTTAAGGAACTCATTCAACAAAGATAGAAAAGCGGTAAGTAAATTAAGACAGACACACCTTTTCTGAGAAGAGAGTAACGTTTCCATCAAGTGTGAGGTTAGGATAAGCATTACTTGTGGTGAGAGGCTCAATAATCTTGGAGGAGGGGTAGGATTTAGAAAGAGGCAAGGGAGGTATAACATTTTAAATACACTAGGGCTAAAGGATCCGTGGACATTGGCAAATCCTGTGCTTCTTAAATTTTAATGTGTATTCACAAGTTACGCATTAAAATCCTGTTAAAATGCAGATTGTGAATTCATACGTCTGGCTTAGAGCCTAGGATTCTGCATTCGCATAAACTGTGAGCCACACCTTGAGTAGCAAGCATCTCAATTCACCTGCCTTGTTTTCTTTGAGAATCTTGAAGCCCATGGCAAGAAGGGATTTGCTCATGACACTCAGCTGATTAGTATGAGAGCAGCTCTCTTGTCTCACACTGTAACAGCTCAGCAAGTAGTGAAAAGATCACGGGCTGTGAAATCAGACTGATCTAGGCTCAAATCTTTGCCCTGCTGTCTACTAGTTGCAAAGCCTTGGGCAGGTCATTTATCCTGTCTGTGCTTCAGTTGTCTCATTTGTAGAATACTGATAAATAACTCCTACCTTGTAGAAGAGTTGTGATAAGGCAATGTCATGAGCGGCATACAAAAAGGCACAACACTGCCTAGAACACAGTAAGTGATCAAAACATATAACACAGCTTTTCTTCCCATTACCCACCACACATACATGATAATATTATCTGTATCACATATACCTTGGCTTAGATTCTGCTAGTAACCATTGACGATCATGAGCACAGTTAGCATTGGCTGGCAAATAAATGCCTGGTTAAGGCCAATAAATAAATAGATAATAAAATAGATTTGTTTTTTCTCTCTGTCCCTTTGGGAGAGGTTGAGGATGGTAAATACATGTCTACAAGTTAAGTTCAGTTCTCAATATTATTTGCAACTGAGGTATTAAAAACATCTGCTCATTACTGGAAAATGTTCAGCAAATACCACAATTATTAATGGTGAGTCTTTTTCATTCCACTTTGTAATACAGGAATTATTTTCTTTCTTCTCTGATTTTTTTTTTCAGATTGTTTTTTTAGTCAGTATTACCTAAATAACAAGAAAAACTCAATTGCATAGGTTCCAAGGAGATAATAAGAAACAACGTCTTGTGAAATGCATTTTTAACATGTGATGTCCCGTTTCAAATACTAGCAAGCAAAAGGAAGCATGTTGCCATTGGTACATTATATGAAGGTTAGATTTGGTTCACGTGAAAGGTGCTAAAGGTGAAAAGAAGAAAACAAAATCTATGAGGAATTAAAGCTGTTAAACTGTGCAGTGCCATTGTAAGAGCCGCTTCAGAAATCTATTTAGAAATCATTGCTCTTGTATCTGAATCATTACAGAGACACCAGCATCACCCACTTCTTATTACTGCAAACATAGCAACAGTTGCCATGCTAGCAAGAGAATCGCAACACAAACACTGGAGTCTGGAGGGAGCAGGGCGGAGCCCGAGCTGGAGTCAGAGCTGTTGAACAGAGCCTGTGCCACCTGTATAGATTTAATGAGGTCGGTTGTTCTCTTTGGTCCCTGCACTGTGTCCTGTCAGACATGGCAGCAGAGCAGAAACAGTCTCAAAGCAGCCTTGCGGACCAAGGCTTACTTTCAGTGGTACACAGACGTAACCGCCAAAGGCAGGTTCTGTCCGTGAGCTTTGATGTACGCACGAGTCGGGCTGGGCCCTCCTTTTGTGTACGAATGGAGAAGTGGCCAGAGTTTCTTCATTTCCAGGCATGAGGTGTTCATAAAACCCCCGTCATTAGAAAGTCAAGCCATTTGTTGTCCCAATATGTCACTTCACCTAATTGAAAACCAAGAAATCTGTCACCACTTATTTAGCAGTTTGCTCCGGGCGAATCTTTGCAGGTTCCCTTCCTGTGGCTGGGAATTAAGTTAATTAGTATTACAAAACGCTTAAAGAGGGAAATGCACTCGGGTTCGCCCTTTGCGTGAGGAAGGCACCCGTGTTTGTGTTCGGCTGCTAACAAGCTCTGCCGAAGAATGGAAAAGAACACGGAATTGCAGCCTCAGAATGGCCGCGGCGAGCGCTGCGTTTCAATCCCCCTCTCAAGTGGATATGTTGTAACCTAAATATGTCACTGCCTTACTCTTCTCATGCACATCTTTTATGAGTGACAATAAATTCAGGTCCTTAATGCTTAGGGTTTTTTTTTTTTTAGGTGCCAATTTTACACACGTAGCATTCTCCTATCTTCACTTTTATTAATTTCTCATTTTTCATCACCTCCTCTTCTGAACAGAATATTTTGTTTGATGTTCTTTCTTTGACATTTTTCACGGAGAAAGCTGTTTCAAACTGAGGGTGGTTTTAAAAGTCAAGGGAAGGATTGACATTTTTCTCATGCCTCTCAACTTTGAGGCTGAACGCCTTTGTTCAGTGTGAAATCTCAGAGCCTCTCTCCTTAGTTACAAGCAGTGAGAAGGCCTCCAGGCCCCCTCTGCTGTGTCAACTGATTGCTAGATGGCGCTGGAGAGCAAGGCAACCAGGAGCCGCTAACATGGCTGCTATCGGTCCATAGCCGCTGAAAGGGACTTCTTCCACAGAGCCCTATATGGCATCTCAGCACAGACTGTGTTCAGCTCCGATGTTTTGTAAGGCACTAGAAGCATGAAATAGCGAGGGCACTGGCAATTGATTTCTAGTCTTCCTTTCACGTTCTGTGTATATATGTGCTTTGGGGGATTGTTTGCATCTTTCACTGCTTTTCTGATTACAGTACTAAGGCTGTGGTGAAGAAGTGTTATGCAAGTAGAGATGGTTGTGCTTCTTTCTGCACCATTATGTAAATAGTTTTAGCTTCCTGTATGACCCCTCTCCATTGTCTTTAATTTTCTCTCTATATTAGATGACATTCAGGGATATAATGAGCAGGTATACCAAGTAGTTTCACACCGTCACATCAAGGTACATTGCTATTTATTTTCCTTCTCAGGCCCATACCCCATGACATGAAAGATTTTATGCTTTTGTTAATTAGAAAAATTTATGTGTACCTCAAGAAGATCTGAGCTTCAAAAGAAAGAGATAAAAGGCAGCTGATAAGCATCATGGCACTTTCTTAGATTTCAGCTTTTCTCCTTTGGCTTTTATATTTTCCCACTGCAAACCCTTAATGAGCTTGATAACTGACCTTCAGCAAGTGAATGTCATAAAAATTATACATACCAGAAATGATAATTATCCTAAAAAATTATCTTGTCCCTAGATTTAGGCAAGCACCATCTTACTCTGCTCATTATACAAACAAAGTGAGCAAGGCTCAGGAAACTTAAGTTGCTCGCCCAGAGTCACTGTGTTAATAAGACGCCCCTTTCTACAAGCTCAAAAGACATTACTGAAGTGAGGATTGGATACTAATGTGTTGCTCCCATAAGCATCGGGGCTGTTTTCAAATCTATAGATACATCATTTTAAACCAACGATCTTTGAATAAAAGAAATATTCAGAAAGCCAGAGATGCTATCTTTTAATTGTTTTCTTCAATTGACAAATCTTAAAATTTCATATAGAATCAGCTAAAAGATTTTAAGCCCTTATTATATGTATGAACAAGGAAGGGCAGTATTTCTCTTCATTTCCAGCACTAGAAAACTCACGGAACTCATTACCAGAAAGCCAGGCTATTTGTTGCCCTCAGATGTTGGTGTGTGCACTCCCATGCCCTTTCCCTTTCTACCTCTTCAGTGAATGCAACTGACAATTGTAGTGGACAGCACACTTAATGGGGGGATGAAAAAAACATGTAGTTTTACAGTATACTTAATTCATAAATAAATAATACTAATATAAGAGTTATCTTCAAAAGTGGTCCACAAATGTCCCTTCAGTTGGAAAATCCTAGAAGGGAAGCATTTTTCCTGTCATGTATTATGGTTGGTTGCTTAGAAATGTGGTCAGGGAGGCAGGCTGATTTTGAGAAATATGATGGAAGATGGTAGCGAGGGCAGGGTTAGTCTCTGGCATGCTGGTGAATGAGGCAGCTGATGTGCAGCTGTTGGGTTCAAGTTAGGTCTATATCAGTTCAGGTAGCTGATTATAATACTGCATGGGGAAGTGTAAGCAGAAGCAAAGTGCTAGGATTAGAGTTAGAGTGACAAGGGACATTTCTTTGCACTCAAGGGCTATGTTGGCTATAGGCTCAGAGTGCACTATGTTCCATGGGATGTGTTAAGCATTTTAGCAGGGCTGCTGTTGTGGCATAATGGGTAAAGCTGCTACCTAAGAGGCCAGCATCTCATATAGGCACCTGTTCATGTCCCAGCTGCGCCACTTTCAATCCAGCTCCCTGCTAATGACCTGGAAAAAGCAGCAAAAGATGGCCCAAGTGTTTGGGCCCCGGGCACCCATGTGGGAGACGTGGAAGAAGTTCCTGGCTCCTGCCTTCTGCATGGCCCAGCCCTGGCAGCTCAGACTATCTGGGGAGTGAACCAGTGGATGGAAGATGTTCTCTCTCTGACTTTCAAATAAATAAATAAATAAATCTTTTAGGACCAAAAAAAGTGTTTTAGTATGAGGTAGTTCAGTACCCAGGACAGCTCCCTGCTGATCGTTCTCAAAGCCCAAATCTGAAGTTACAACTCAATGGTTCTCTCTCTCTCTTTTTCTTTCTTTCTTTCTTTCTTTCTTTCTTTCTTTCTTTCTTTCTTTCTTTCTTTCTTTCTTTCTTTCTTTCTTTCTTTCTTTTCTCTTCTTTTCTTTTCTTAAAGATTTATTTATTTATCTGAAAAGCAAAGTTACATGGAGAGAGGTGGAGACAGAGAGAAGGGATCTTCCACTCAATGGTTTATTACCCAGATGGCAGCAATGGCCAGAGCTGGGCTTGTATGAAGTTAGAAGCCAGGAGCTTCTTCTGAATCTCCCATGTGGGTTCAGGGGCCCAAGCACTTGGGTCATCCTCTGCTGCCTTCCCAGGCACATTAGCAGAAACTGGATCAGAAGTGGAGCAACCTGGACTTGAACTGGCACCCATATGGGTTGCTGGTGTTGTACACAGCGGCCTTACTTGCTGCAGGTTCAAACATGTTGGCTAAGTCTAGTCTCCAGAGCCAGCATGATATAAAGGAAACACCACCACAGAAGCCAAGATTCAGCTATTAACTATATTTCCCAATCCATAGTTTCATACAAAATACTTAAATTATCTAAGTAGCACTTTGTTTAATCATGAGACCTATTTCACAAGACTGTTGTTAGAATTAAAATAGTAGCATGTTTGTGAGAAGCTATAATCTTTATTCATTAATTTCACAAATAGATATTTAGCACCTGCAATGTACCAAATAATGGCCTAAGAACTGGAGATACAGCAGCAGAAAGGAAATATATAATATAATATTTATTTATATATAATTTATATATTTATATATAAATATATTTTATATGCTTATAATGTATATTTATATAATACATAATATATAATATATTTATATATATTTCCTTTCTGCTGCTATAATATATATACTAATGTAGTATTATATATTACATATTATATATGATTTATATATATTTATATAATATTACATATTATATATATGTACTCACATGATATTCACAGTGTCATATAGATACATAGATGCAAATGATTGACTATCTTTGCAGATAGTATCAGTGCTATGACACTCTCATACTGATCCTTGCCTACCAAAAGCCTAAATTTTGATGGACCATATGAGCGAGAAGAAATAACTATATAAAGTCAAAACCCTCAAAATTATCAACATCAAGGTTAGGTGAACCATAAAAAGTAAAATCTATTCTGCATAGGGAAAAGCAGAGGATAAATGGCCTATTTCATCCTTGGCTTCATGTAAAGTAAAAAAAAAAAAGAAGAAAAAATATAACCCTATGAAGCTCCATCTATAATCCCACACACAGGCAAGTTTTTAAACTTCATTATTACTACATGTGTTTCATTAAAAACTGTAATTTGAAGATTTAAAGCAGTCTTGAAATGTTACTGTCCCTAGATGACCAGCAAGAGCAAAAGAAAATAATCTGTAAACCCACCTACAACAAAGGAGGATCAAAACATTGCCAGAGATAAAGGCCCAAGAACATGAGATTATAACAGAAGCAAAAATTGCAAAGGGTATACAAATTCTAGAAATGGAATAGACATTACAAATGAAAGAATGGTAAATGTAGTAGGGTGGGCATTTGGCCCAGTGGTTAAAGTGCCAGTCAACTGGGATGACTGCATGCCATGTCAGAGCCTGGGTTGGAGTCCTGGATCCATTCTCCATTCCTCTCTTGTGCTATTGTCAACCTGTGAGACAGTGCACCTCTGAGGTGGAGGTAATGGCTCAAGTAGTTGTATCCCTGCCACACATGTGGGAGACTGGATTCAGTTCTCACCTCCCACCTCCTGGCCATTTGGAGAGTGAGTTGGTACGTGGAAGAGAGAAAGAGACAGAGACAGAGACAGACAGACACACACACACACACACAGAAAGAGAGAGAGAGAGAGAAAGAGAGAGAGAGAGAGAAATGGAAAATAAAGTGAAAAGCCTTAAAATACAGCTAATTATAATTCCAAAAAAGAGAAAATAAAGATGTGGTAGAGAATTAATCAAAGAGATAATCACTGAGGATTCTCCAGAATTTATCAAAGATGATAATCCTCAGATTCCAGAAACCCAACAAACCCTGATCTAGATAAATGAAAAGAAATTCACATTTATGTAAGAGGTAGTTAAACTGTAGGATTGTAAAGACAAACGAAAGTTCTAAAAATAGAATAGTGGATTAAAAACAAATAAATGACAATTAAATTCATAGACAAAATTTTAACAACAACAAGGAAAATCAGAACTATGTGGTATAATGTCTCAAATGTGTAAGGTAAATGTGATTGAATACCTAATATTTTGTACTCACTAAATATATTTATTTTTAATTATTTTTTATTTTTGTTGATTTGAAAGGAGAGACAGAGACAGGCAGAGACCTTCCATCTGCTAATTCATTCCCCAAATGCCCACAATAGCTGGGGGTGGTTCATTCCTAAGCAGGGAGCCAGAAACACCAAGTGAGTGTCCCAAAAGTGTGGCAGGACCCAACTACTTGAGCCATTATCTGCTGCCTCCCAGGATTCACATTAGCAAGAAGCTAGAATTGGAAGTGGACCCAGTATTCAAACCCAGGTACTGCAATATAGGTTGTGAACATACTAAGTGGCATCTTAACTGCTGTTCCAGCCTGATGCAAATATTTTTTTTTAAAGAGGAGTAATAAAATAGGGACTCAATATGACAAATATGTTAGATTTTCTCATGCTAATCTATGGATTTAAGAATCTATAATCAAAATCTATTTTTTGTGGAAAATGCAAGCTGATTATAAAAGTTATACAGAAATGTAAAATTTCAAGAATAATTAAGCATAAACAAGATGGGATGTGCCCTACCACATACCAAGTCTTTTAATAGTGCTATATGTAATTAAAATTATTGCTTATTGACATAGAATTATATAAATATCAATGGAAGTAAAAACATATCCATCCAGATGTAGATCCAAAGAGCTATCATTGAAGATCAGTTAAGAAGGAAGGATAAGTAACTTCATAATCACTGTTTCATGTTTATTCAACCTGTTCTCATTACGCCTGGACTCCATCTCCACCATCCTGCTCCTTCAATAAACCTTTTCCTAACTGCTTCAACTCTGAGCAATCTCTTCCTTTTTTTGAACATATGTGACTGAATACAGCAGTGACTTTTCTCTTCACACATCCCAGGAACCTATGTTCTATTCTTTTGTACATTAAAAAGAAATAGGTGGACCTGTAATGCTTGAATAATGAAAGGATAGAGTGGAAAAAATTTTAATATCTAGTGTTCATTATTTTTGGACAAGAACAGATTTGAACTTGACAGAAATGAAGGGATCAAAAAGTCTGAATGTCAAAGTTTCATTCATTGAGATTTCAGAAACACAAAGCATGATATTCAAAGCCCAACTAATGATTCTTATAACTTATAATAATAAATAAAAATATTTAATATTTACTACATACAGTTAAATTATAAGTTAGACATGGTATATACCTGAACAAAAACAAGAGAGAGGAAAATTTTTGTCTTTAAACTCTTTGAGAAATAATGGGAGAAGAAGATCGGTGGATATAACAGGAAATAAATGCATTAAGTGGTTCCAAGTACTGTGGCCTTTGGTAAGGTATTCATAGGAATGGGCAGCCCCCAAAAGTCTTCCCCATCACCAAGCAATTAAACTGTCTGGGAAAATTACTGAAGGCTGATTAATATTTTGAAAAGACTGGGGTAGAGGTCCACACCCTCCACACAGTTCCACAGCATTCCTCTTCCTTTGTAGTGCCTCCAGTGCGGTTTTCTCTCAAGTCTCCCCTAGGAGTGCACTTCCTACAGTTCTCTTCTTACTGTTTATTCCTAGCTTAGCAAAGCATGCCACTCCCTAATCCACCATCTTGGAATCTCCTCCATATCCTGTTTTTTTGCATCTTTTTTTTTTTTTTTTTTTTTTTTGGACAGGCAGAGTGGACAGTGAGAGAGAGAGACAGAGAGAAAGGTCCTCCTTTTGCCGTTGGTTCACCCTCCAATGGCTGCCGTGGCTAGCACGCTGCGGCCGGCGTGATCCGATGGCAGGAGCCAGGTACTTATCCTGGTCTCCCATGTGGTGCAGGGCCCAAGCACTTGGGCCATCCTCCACTGCACTCCCGGGCCATAGCAGAGAGCCGGCCTGGAAGAGGGGCAACTGGGACAGAATCCGGCGCCCCGACCGGGACTAGAACCCGGTGTGCCGGCGCTGCAAGGTGGAGGATTAGCCTAGTGAGCCGCGGCACCGGCGACATGTGGCACAACAGTAGTACAGCTGCAGCAGCCTAGGGTCAGAGTGGGCCACAGTTTAGAAACAGGTCAGGCTGGACTGCGGCAACCCGTGGTGATACAGCTGGAGGGAGAGCGCAGTGTGAGTCCTGGGGGCTGGCAATCACTAGCAGTTGCCTGCGCACATAGTGGAAGTAGAGGGAGCACATTTATCTCACCCCGACTTTCTCACAACAACAGCACCCGTTGCCTGGCTGAAAAAGGGCAGATGCCATTTTGGGTTTGGGCAGCAGCTGTGGAAGCCTTTGTGCACACACACAGCAACTGGCTGAGACAGGACACCTTCTTGGCAGTACCGGGGGCAGTGAGGGCAGGGAACATTATTGAGCGGTGGTTCTTGTGTACATGTGTGATCTAGAGATTCTAGTGGAGGGAAAAATCTGTAGTCACCACTGACTTTGAGCCAGGCTGGGAGGTACCTGGGCAACTACATGGGACAGTAGGGCACCTACAGACTCCCAGGATCGAGACGCCTAGGTGGAGTTGTCTTGAGGAACATCTGTCTAGTCAGCATCTTTATTGACTAGGCAGGTTGATGGGGCAGAGGAGCCTCAGGACCCAGTTACTGTGGGAGCCTTGTATACTGAGACCATGACGAGGTGGTTACATAAGAAGGTGCAGGGTGTAGCTGGGTATTGAGATCTACCAACAGACTGTTGCCGTTGATGTTGGGCTGGGGGGAGTGGGAGGTTTGGGTTCAAAGTTGTTCCAGGTGCTGTAGGTGGCTCAAGCATGTTCGCGTGCGTGGTTTTAAACAAGCCAGCCTTGCTGAGGGCTGTAGAGCTGCCAAGGGCAGGACCTTCTCTAGGGCCTGGGACCTTGCATCTAGCCTGGAGTTGGTCCGTGCCCTCTGGCCATGTGAGCTGCCTCCAGCGCCACTTGCTCCTTTCCTTCCCGGAAGCTTCTTTTACATTTTATTTTAATGTCAACATCTGACTGTTGCAGTGTCTGGGGCTTTGGACCCTGAGTTCTGCGTTCTGCCTCCTCCCCTGCCCCAACTTCCCCTTCATGGAGTGATTATGTTGACAATAGTGTAAAATGTGTGCTCTCTTCACTGGTTTATCTTCAGAATTTTCTTGGGCTTTTTTTCGGATCTTGCCACACTCTGGAGCACTGACCAGAGCTCCCTGGCCGCACCCACCACACAGCTCTTGGGGTGAGCTTGTCCTGTGAGGCCCACACTGTCGGGATGTTGGGGCGACGGCATTCTTCGACAAGAAGCACCGGAGACAGTTTCAATGAACATGTCTGCTTATTAACAATCAGGCGCAAGCTTTTATCAGGCAGGCAAAGGGGAGCAGCTAGCTCGGGGTAGCAACACTAAATCTCTAGGATAAAGCAGATACTGGCACCTTTTATGCTTTTCCAATTAGCTTGAAGGTCACATAGCCTACGTAGCCTTCCAGCTGGTCTTATGGGTCTGGGCCACACCTGGGAGCTGTTTACCTAGATGAAAATTACAAGGCGGAAGTGGGGGTGGAGGAAATGTGCCTGAAGCCCCTACCACCTGCTAGCAGTCAGGTCATATGTGGGGGTCTCAGGGCTGAGCCCACTGTCAGGGTTTTTCCTAGGGTGTGGCATGGTGTGCCATGCCCTCTTAACCTTCTATATGGGCAGGCAGTCCCCCAGCCAGGCACAGGATCACCCACATCTTGGTATTCACTGAAAGTGTAGAAGATATTCCACTGAGCCACAGAGGAATAAAGATATCAAAGATATCAAAGTTAAAGCCATCAGAAGAAAAAAAAAAAAAAACAAAAATCAATTCCACAAATGACTAAAAAAAAAGACACATAAAAAAAAAAAAAAACAAGAATAAGGAAGACACTATGACCTTCCCACAAAAAGAACACAAAAACCATTTCAACATTAGAATGTGAAGATGAAAAGACAGAGGAAATTCTGGAAATAGAATTCAAAAAATTAATCTCAGCATTACTCAAAAGCAGTCAGAAGCAAACCCATGAACTAAAGAAAACCATACATGACATGAATGAAAATTTTTCCCATGAAATTGGGATTTTAAAGAGAAATCAAAATGAAATATTAGAAATGAAGAGTTTCATAGTTCAAATAAAGAAATATGGTGGAAACCCTGAACAGCAGACTTAGCAAGGCAGAAGAAAGAATATCCAAATTACAAGATAAATCTTTGGAAATCTTCAGTCAGACCAAAAAAAAAATCTCCACAGTAAAACATTAAGATTCTAAATTCTAAAATATGTATGAGAGAAACACCAGTTTATTTTCAGAAGATCCCCAATTAGACTCATAGCTGACTTCTCAACAGAAACCCTACAGGCTAGGCTGGCACGGTGGCTCACTAGGCTAATCCTCTGCCTGTGGTGCCAGCACCCCGGGTTCTAGTCCCAGTTTGGTTCTAGTCCCGGTTTGGGCACTGGATTCTGTTCCGGTTGTTCCTCTTCTAGTCCAGGTCTCTGCTGTGGCCCGGGGAAGGCAGTGGAAGATGCCCCAAGTGCTTGGGCCCTGCACCCGCATGCCTGGCTCCTGGCTTCGGATCGGCCGTAGCGGCCACTTGGGGGGTGAACCAATGGAAGGAAGACCTTTCTCTCTGATTCTCTCTCTCTCTCTCTCTCTCTCTCTAACTCTGCCTGTAAAAAACAAACAAACAAACAAAAAACCTACAGGCTAGAAAGGAATGGTGAGACACATTCCAACTCTTAAAAGAAAAAAATCCTGTCAACTCAGAATACTGTACCCTATAAAGCTCTTATTTATGAATGAAGGTGAAATAAAAACCTTCCATAATAAACAGAAATTGAAAGTCCAGCCTTATAAAAGATGCTAAAGGATGTGCTACAAACAGAAACACAGAAAGATAGCCATCATTATAAAGAATGTGAAGGCAGAAAATCCCACAGTAAAAGTAAAAAAGAAATCCAAAGTAAACAATAGGAATATTTGTGGAAAAAATGGCAGGGCCAAGTCATTACTTATCAATAGTCACCTTGAATGTAAATAGCCTCAACTCCCCAGGTAAAAGATACAGTTTGGCTGAATGGATTAAAAAAATAAGACCCATCTATTTGCTGCCTACAATAAACACATCTCACCAACAAAAATACATGCAGATTGAAAGTGAAAGGATGGAATAGATATTCCATATGAACAAAAACCAAAAAAGAACTGCAATAGCCGTCCTAATATGAGACAAAATAGACTTTAACACAAAAACTGTAAAAGAGACAAAGTAGGACATAATGTAATGACTAAGGAATCATTTCAACAGGAAGATGTGATGATAATAAATGTATATGCACCCAATTACAAGGTTCCTGGTTATTTAAAAGAAAGGCTAATGGATCAAAAGGGAGATATAGACTTCAATACAATAGTAATAGGGGACTTCAATACCACACTTTCAGCAATAGACAGATCAATCAGATAGGAAATCAGTGAGGAAACAACAGAATTAATTGACACTATAGACCAAATGGACCTAATGGATATCTACAGAACTTTTCACTACACAGAGGCACAATACACATTCTTCTCATCAACACTTAGAATTTTCTCTAGGATACACCAAATTCTAGGCCATAAAGCAAGTCTCAGCAAATTATAAAAATTTGAAATCACACTATGCATCTTCTCTGACCACACTGGAATAAAGCTGGCGATCAGCAACTGGAGAAAATCTAGAACATATGCAAGCACATGGAGAATGAACAACATGGTCCTGAATGAACAGTGGGTCATAGAAGAAATTGAAAGAGAAATAAAAAATTTCTGCAAACAAAATAAGACAATATATCAAATCAAAACTTAAGGGATACAACAAAAGCAGTGTTAAGAGGGAATTTTATAGCAATTGGTGTCTATATGAAGAAATTGCAAAGGTACCAAATAAATGGGCTATCAACATCTCAAAGACCTAGAAAACCAACAACAAACCAAACCCCAAATAGTAGGAGGAAATAAATGATTAAAATTAGAGAATAAACAAAGTTGAAACCAAAAATAATACAAAAAATCAGTGAAATAAAGAACTGGTTTTTTGAAAAAATAAAGACAATCAATACACCGTTTGTACAACTAACCAAAAAAAAAAAAAAAAAAAAAAGAGGAAGAAGACCCAAATCAATAAAATCAGAGGTGAAAAGGGAAATGTAACAACAGATAACACAGAAATAAAAAGAATCATTAGGAATTACTACAAAGAGCTGTACGCCAACAAATTGGGAACCTTAGAAGAAATGGATAGATTCCTAGACATATAAAATCTACCAAATTGAGTAATGAAGACAGAGAAAACCTAAACAGACCAATAACCAAGATGGAAATTGAATCAGTAGTAAAGACCCTCCCAACAAAGAAAAGCTCAGGATTGGATGGCTTCACTGCTGAATTCTACAAGACATTTAAAGAATAATGAATTCCAATGCTTCTCAAGCTATTAAAAAAATTGAAAGGGAAACAATCCTCCCAAACTCCTTCTCTGAAGTCTGCATCACCTTAATTCCTAAGCCAGGAAAAGATGAAGCAGAGAAAAGAAACTATATACCAAGACCCTTGGTGAATTTAGATACAAAAATCCTCAACAAAATGTTAGCTAATTGAATCCAACAACAGATCAGAAAGATCATTCACCTGGGCCAAGTGGAATTTATCCTTGGTAGGCAGGGATGATTCAACATTTTCAAATCAACAAATGTAATATATCACATTAATAAGCTGATGAACAAAAGTCATGTGGTTAACTCAATAGATATGCAGAGAAAGCATTTGACAAAATGCAACATCCTTTCATGATGAAAGCCTTAAGTAAATTGGGTATAGAAGGAACATCATTCAACACAATCAAAGCAATTTATGTCAAACCCACAGCCAGCATCCTATTAAATGGGGAAAATCTGGAAGCATTCTCCCTAAGATCTGGAACCAGACAAGGATGCTCACTCTCACCATTGCTATTTAATATTGTCTTGGAAGTTTTAGCCAGAGCCATTAGGCAAGAAAAATAAATCAAAGAGATACAAATTGGGAAGAAGGAAATCAAACTATCCCTATTTGCAGATGACATGATTCTATATATAGGGGATAAAAAGACTCCACTGAGAGACTATTGGAACTCATAAAAGAGTTTGGTAAGTGGAAAGTATAAAATCGACATAGAAAAATCAATAGCCTTTTTATACATAGACAATGCAATGGCTGAGAAAGAACTTTTAAGAACAGTCCCATTCTTAACAGTTAAAAAATAATTAAATACCTTGGAATAAATTTAACCAAGGATGTCAAAGATCTCTACAATAAAAATTACAAAACGCTAAAGAAGGATATAGAAGAAGGCATTAAAAAATGTAAAAATCTTCATGTTCATGGATTGGAAAAATCAACATCATTAAAATGTCCATACTACCAAAAGCACTTTACAGATTCAATGCTATCACAATCAAAATACCAAGGACATTCTTTTTAGATCTGAAAAAATGATGCTAAAATTCATATGGAAACACAAAAGACCCAGAATATCTAAAGCAATCTGATACAACAAAAACAAAACCAAAGGCATCACAAGACCTGATTTCAAGACATTCTACAAGGCAGTTTTAATCTAAACATCCTGGTGCTGGTAAAAAAAAAAAAAACAAACAAACAAACAAAAAAAAAAAACAGACCTGTAGACCAACAGAAAAGAATAGAAACTCTAGAAATCAATCCATTCATCTACAACCTATTTATCTTTGACAAAGGGGCTAAAATCAAAACCTGGAGAAAGAACAGTCTCTTTAACAAATGGTGCTGGGGAAACTGGATCTCCACATGCATAAGTATGAAACTACACCCCTACTAAACACCTTGCAGAAAAATCCACCTAAATCTATGACATAATACCATCAAATTATTAGAGAACATTGGGGAAACTCTGCAAGACATTGACATAAGCAAAGAATTCTTAGAAAAGACCCTAGAAGCACAGGCAATCAAAGCTAAAATTGACAAACGGGATACATCAAGCTTAGAAGCCTTTGCAATGCAAAGGAAACACTCAGCAAAGTGAAGAAGCAACTGACAGAATGGGAGAAAATATTTGCAAACTATGCAACTAATAAAGGGTTAATATCCAGAATCTATAAATAGCTCAAGAAATTCAACAATAACAAAACAATCTAGTTAAGAAATGGGCAAAGGACTTGAACAGGCATTTTTCAACAAAGGAAATTCAGATGACCAACAGACACTTGAGAAAATGCTCAAGATCACCAGCCATCAAGGAAAAGCAAATCAAAACACAATGAAGTTTCAGCTCCCTCCAGTTAGAATGGCTCTCATAGATAAATCAACAAAGGACAAACGCTGGCAAGATGTGGAGGAAAAGGTATCCTGGTCCACTGTTGGTGGGAATGTAAACTGGCGCAGCCATTGTGGAAGACAGTATGGAGCTACCTCAGAAATCTGAATATGGACTTACTGTATGACCAGTCATCCCACTCCTGGGAATTTAACCAAACCATAAGAAATCAGCATATGAAAGAGTTATCTGTACCCCTATGTTCATTGCAGCACAATTCACAAAAACTAAGATATGGAATCCACTCAGATACCCATCAACTGTTGACTGGATAAAGAAATTATTGTATACTTGCATTATGGAGTACTACTCAGCTGTAAAAAAAAATGAAATCCTGTCTTTTGAAAAAAGATAAATGCAACTGGAAGCCAATATATTTAGTGAAATAAACCAGTCCCCAAAAGAGAGATATCATATGTTTTCTCCAATCTGAGGTGACTAATAGAATACCTGAAATTTAATGTATTATAGTAAAATAGACCTTTTGAGATCTAATTATTTTTTAGTCCTTGTCTCTTCTATTGAGGAACAGTGTTTTTCTTTTTTTTTTCTCTTCATACTATTTGTTGAACTCTTTTACTTAGAAGTAAGGTTAACTATATGATCATTAAGTTTACCAAATATAGATCTTAGTAAAAAGAATGGGAATGGGGAGTGGGGCAAGGGTTAGAGTGTGGGCTGGAGGGAGGTTGGGGGGGGGGATGTCAGTATGTTCCTAAATCTGTGTATATGAAATATATTAAGCTTGCATTGTTACTTAAATAAAATTTAAAAAACAGGATATGGGGATAGCTTGATAGTAGGTTTAACATTAGATGTCTATGGGAAAGAGTGGAACTTCTAGTTTGTTTGTAGTGTGGCTCACTAGGGATGTCTCTGATGTTTTGTGCAGAATATTTTTAGTGTGTGGGACTGTCCAAAGCATTACAGGAAGTTCAATATTCCAGCCCCAGCCTACTAAAATAACAGTAGCACCTCTTTGTTATTGGGACTACTAAAAAATGCCTTATAAAGTTCCAAAAGCCCTACATTGCATTTGAGAATATTAGAGTGACAGTGTTACTCTCTGACAAGGGTAGGGAACCTTTTTCCTACCAGGGCCATTTGAATATTTACAATGCCATTCATGGGCCATACAAAATTATCAACTTAAAAATTAGCCTGGGGCCAATGCTGTGGCATAGTGGGTAAAGCTACCACCTGCAGTGCCGGCATCCCATATGGGCACTGGTTCAAGAACTGGATGCTCCACTTCTGATCCAGCTCTCTGCTATGGCCTAGGAAAGCTTCAGAATATGGCCTACATCCTTGGGCCCCTGGACCCACATGGGATACCTGGAAGAATTCCTGGCTCCTGGCTTCAGATCAGCACAGTTTTGGCCGTTGTAGCCATCTGGGGAGTGAACCAGTAGCTAGAAGACCTCTTTTTCTCTGCTTCTGCCTACTGGTCTACTGTAACTCTGCCTTTCAAAATAAAATAAATCTTTTTTAAAAAAATTATCCTGCTATAGTTGTATTGAATTTCAAGTCCTGCCTATGATTATCTCAGCATGGCCAGACCAAATGATTTCATGAACCTTATAAGCCCAGGGACTGGAAATTCTCCACCCTGGTAGAACCACTGGAATGTAGGACAGAAATGTGTATCACTGATGGCTTTAGACTCCAGGGTGAAATAACTTCATTCAGTTTTAGAGGTATTATTTAAAGGTTTTGGTGCAAATAATGAAAGCTGTACATAAATAAGATTGACAGTAGAAGGTTATGCCAGTTGGGGCATGTAGAAACAGTGCTGCAAAGGCTAGAAAGAAGAGAGGTCAAGGTAGGCTATGTGCTCTGGGGTCAACTGTGTGTGTGTGTGAGAGAGAGAGAGAGAGAGAGAGAGAGAGAGAGAGATGAAGCTCCACAAGTAAATTCACAGAGAACAGGAGAGAGAGAGAGAGAGAGAGAGAGAGAGAGAGAGAGAGAGAGAGAGATGAAGCTCCACAAGTAAATTCACAGAGAACATAAAGCAAAGTATGAGGGAGTTTTATGTAGTCACAAGCATGATGTTGAAATTGCTGATTGTGGTGAGTGGCAAAGAGAAGTAAGTCGGGAATTAAGAAAGCATTTGAATGAAAGGGAACATCTGAGGACTCTGAGGGAAGTTTCAGTACAAGTAAGAATACCGGAGAGGTGCTGAAGAGGGGAGTGCTTTTGCTTTGCAATGATGAGACACAGCTGCTGCTACTTGATAAAGATCTTGTTTCACAACAGCACGTGGTCACAGTCCCCTCACCTTTCTCCTTTCTCCATTCCTCCTAAGATCTTCAGTTCCGTGGCACTATTCTCTAACTCATTTTTCTCTATCCCAGAAAAACCATGCGCAAATGAAAATTTTATAAGTTATATTCAACTTTCATGAGTTGAATCACATTCTCAGTGCACTAAGCAAGCTTTCTATTTAAAGGAACTCTTTGAAGGACCCTTTTGTAGTGTGAAAGATTAATTCGAAATGTTTCTGTTTTACTGTTGCAAACTCTGGATTCCTGGTTTTATTCTCCTGGACAGCTAACTAGGTCATAGCATTCTATTCTCAGAGCCCAGCCCCCTACAAACACTAATTGGTTTTCACATCTGAAAGGTTGTGTATCACTTTGTCATTTCTAAATTTACATGGTAATCCATGTACAAGATGGGAGATTTCATACCCTGTGGGAGGAGCAAGTGCCACATGCTTAGTTTTCTAAATATATCTAGAAACACATAACATTTTAAAAGAGGCAGAACGTCAAGAGTGCCTTCCTCAGTCTCAGATTTTATCAGTTTGTGGCTTGAGTAGGAAATACTGAATTCCTATTACTGTGACACAGTTTCCCATCTTGAAACTTATTCTATGAAGGAATAATAATCATTAGAAATAAACATTAAATAAACAACTAAAACCCCATCAGATCAAGCATCATGGAACTCCAACCTACAGTATATAACTTCATAATCAGAAACTGAACAATAAATGTGCCATTTTCATGGCATTGCTGAGGGATCTCACGTCCATATTGGTAGGGATTATCCTTGTTTCAAAGCAATAATGCTATGCTAAAAATTATACATTAACCATGTCTTCTGAATGAGTCAATTAGGAAGCTCCAAGCCAGACCTTACTAGTACATTGCAAGAGAGACCACAGCAGTAATCAGCCTTTAAAATGGTCCTCTTGGGTTACAGCTGCTATTTTGCCTCTGCTGTCACTTTATTCTTCCATTTATTGTATCAGCTGCATCCCTTTCTCACAGAGTGACTGGCAGGTTAGTATTGTAGCATTTACTTAAAGCATATTTCTCATACTGGTAATTGCCTGAGAAACTTTAAAACATTGGGATGCTGGGAGCCACTCCGTGGGTTTTAGTTTACATGATCCCAGGCACTGGTACCTGTAAAAGTTCTCCCAAGGTGATTTCAAAGGGCAGCCAAAGCTGCGAAGTGCTGTCTTATAGGTTGTTAAACTCATAGCCCTGTTGAACTTGGTTTATCAATTCCTATATCCTTGGGCTCTTTGACTTCAGGAACCTATTGATTGCTGGTCTCCTTTCCTCTGCCTTCCTACACACAAGCTAAAAAGGCAGGCTTGGGGGAGCAGCTGAGCTCATTCCTTGATCGACTTCCAGAAGTAAGTGGAAGGAGTCCAGGAAATACAATTATTGGCAAAACATATCAAGCATCTGGAATGGTACACCTCCTGCGCCAGGGAAATTCAGAAACCACTGGTGAGTTCTGGATGAGAATTCCAACTCTGTCTGATTTGTTTTCCATTAACTTGGGGGAGATTCTTAGCGTTTCTGAGCCTGAGCCTCAGTTTCATTATGTATGAATATAGGAATATCTGCTTCTTGAGGGTTAAATAAATGGCTATTCAAAGAAATTAAAATAGTGTCCAGGATATGGTAAAGAGTGATTTAAGTGAAAATAACAGACAAAATATTTAAAGCTTATTCACTGATTATGTCTCTTGTAAGCAATAATTACTATTGTGGAGCCAATTAATCCAATTCCTTATCTACTAAACAAATATTTATTACTTACTGACTTTTGGCAATCATACTCTAGATACCAGGGATATGGTAATGAATACAACAGACATGATTCTATCTTGGTACATTTTACAGCTTGACTAAATGCTTTATCTGTTCCTAAAGCTGACTTCAAGCAGTACAGATTGAGCTTGCTAAAAGGATTGTACGACTAACTGAACTTCAATTCACCCTTGCAGCAAATACTCAGGGATGTGCTAGACTGTTAAGAAAAACTTACATTTAGTAGACAAACACTTATCAGAGTTCCATAACCGTTATGAAGGGTCAGAAGGCTTTGCAAACCTTATGAGAGTATCAAAGGAAGCAGCTCAAAAAACATGATGGGTTTTCCCAGATAACCCAGGCAATTTCATTAGGAGTGGTGTACCTCTCTTGGTTCTTGAAAGCTAGGGAAGCTGTGATTCCCCCTTATAATGATCCTAGAGGATGGCACATTATCCGTGTTCTACAAATGAGACTTAAATACCCTGACCAAGGTCATTGAGCTGGTAAATGGCAAAATCAAGGCTGAAATTCAGATCTGTTTCCACATTTTATCCTCTAAACTTCTGTCTCAACTGGACACAACACTAGGTGACTGCTTTAGAAACATGAAATCTGACTGTTCACAGAAGTAATTTTAAAAGCCACAAGTAGAGAATAAGAACAGGAGATGGAACTAGAAGACAGTGATGTGAACAAATGTAATCTGATTTTGTCCTATGTGCCCCTTATGAAATTATGTGAGGCACTCAGATCCAATAAAGAATTGTGTCCAGTTTGCCTGGTTATCAAATCTGCTTATAATTTCATGGTATTCCATAGATTAAAGGCTTCATGATTCAGATTCCCATCTCTTCATAGCTGCAGCTTCAATCCTTGTCACACCAGGAAAATATTAACTATAAAAAGTTAACCTGAATATTTCATGTATTATATAACTTTCTAATGGCAGATAATGTTTCCCCACCTTCAAGACATGCAAAGCCATTACTTTGATAATGGAGTGTGTATGAACACACATGCATCACAGGGGCCATGTGTAAGTGTTCTGGAGCACATGTGGGACAAGAGAGATTTTTCAGCCAGTCCTCTCTGGTTTTCTGTGAGTTGCAGTAAACATTGGAGGGTATCCATCAGCTCACAGGGACTGCCCTCTCTACTCTCCAATCAGAACAGGGGAGCCAGGCAGCTATGTTTATCTAAATAGAATGTGACCCCATCCACAGTCCAGCCACGTTTGCTTAGACCCAAAAAGGTTATTTAATCCAAAAGGGGTCAATCACAATCTCATTTGTGGAGACCATTATTAAACTTGCCTATGTGACTCATCAATGGAATGCCAGAGCTTGAACATGTGCCCATTAGACCAGGCTCGTCTTCTTGAGCTACACTAGTCCTTGTTTTTGAGGAGAACATGCCCCAGATAGTGTGTTTTCTACAGGCTTGTTCAAGGAGGATTAGAGATGTATGCAGCAAACCGGGCACATTCTCTAGCTGAGTCAAGCCCATCCTTAGTCAAAGGAGGCATGAGCAAGAAAAAAATGCTATGGTTATATTTCCCTGAATTTTATGATAGGCTATTACACAGAATTATTATGGAAAGAGATGATCAATATATTTCTTCTTGAAACTCCGCAATTAAGCTAGGAGACAAAGAGGCTGTCTTGGAAACTGGGACATGTACATGGCAGAACTCTTCTTACAAAGATGTGTCTCTTTTTCTGATTTACTCTTGCCCATTTTTTTTTTTTGCTTTTCCTTGCATTAAAGTTCATATAACATAAAATTAATTAATTAATTCTTTTAAAGTGAGCAATTCAGGGGCAGTTAGTACACTCACAGTGTTTTATCTTCATGACTGTATCTAATTACAAAATATTTTCATCACTCCCAAATAAAACCTGGTACCCATTAAGCAGTGAGTTCTGATTTTTCCCACCCCCAGTTCCAGACAATGTCAAATTTTTTAATTTTGTGGATTTACCTACTGCTATGGGTTGGATTGTGGCCCTACTTCCACCCCCACTTTTATATGTTCAAACTGTAGCCTTCCTTTTAACTGTTTAAGATTTATTTATGAGAGAGAGAGAGAGAGAGAGACTTCCATCTACTAGTTTACTCCCCAAATGTCTGCAATAGCTAGAGCTAGGCCAGGCCAAAGCCAGGAGTCTGGAACTTCATCCAGGTCACTCATGTGGGTGGCAGGAACAGAAGTACTCAGGTCATCATCGACTGCCTCCCAAGCACATTAGTAGGAAGCTGGATGGAAAGCGGAGGCTGAACTTGATCCCAGGCACCCTGATATGGGATGCAAGTATTCCAAATGGTGGCTTAGCCTGCGTGGCCAGTGCCCTGTAACTGTATTAGAGATAGGGCCCTTGAGGAGGTATTTAAGGTTAAAGGAAGCCATCAAATGTGGAGCCCAGACTCAACAGAACTGTTGCCCACATGAGAAGATGAGGAAGACACCATAGCTCTTTCTCTGCCATGTGAGGACACAGGGAGAAGGCGGATTTTACAAGCCAGAAAGAGAAGCCTCACAAGACCCCAACCATGTTGTTACCCTGATCATAGACTTGTAGCCTCCAGATCTGTAAGGAAATATATTTCTATTCCACAAGCCACTCAGTCAGTGATACTTTCTTCTCTGTAATATACCTATTCTGGATATTTATATCTATATGGCCATATAATAGGTGAGCTTTGCATCTGTTTCTTTTGCTTAGCATATTTTCAAGGTTCATTCACAAATGGTTGAATAATATTCTACTGTATAGATATTATATCTTGTTTATTCATAGTTTGATGAATGCCTATGCTGTTTCCACCTTTTAGCCTTTGTGAATAGTGCTGCTATAAATACTTGAGTACATGTATTTGTTTGAGAACCTATTTTCAATTCTTTGGGGTACATTCCTAGGAGTGGATTTGCTGTGTCCTATGGTAATTCTTAGAAATTTCGATGCTTATATCCCCAATGCTCTTTCCAGTTTCCTACCCATGACTTCCTCTTTGGGTGCCATAAGACAACCCTGGAATTTATAAATTCCCTTTGTTGCTGCAGAATAGACATTTCTTGTTTAACCTAGAGTAAGTTGTTATTACTTGCAACATTGAGAAACTAAACTACAGAGAATAAAATGTCTAATTTTTGGTCATGTCTTGATAATTCTAAGAAAAATGAACTCAAACGTCTTCTTTCATACTTTTGCAGAGGGATGGTTCATTTTTTGTTGATAGTAATCAAATTCTATCTTGATGAGATACTAGAATCTGGCTTTTTAAAAAAGTATTTATTTATTAATTTGAAAGAGCTACAGAGAGGGATAGAGGAAGGGAGGGAGAGATACAGAGAGAGAGATACAAATAGATATATTCATCTGGTTCATTTCCCAGATGGTTGCAACAGCCAGGATGGGGCCAGGCCAAAGCCAGGAGCCAGGAGTCTCATCCGGGTCTCCCATGTGGCTACAGAAACCCAAACACTTGGGCAATCCTCCACTTCCATTTCCAGATCATTGGAAGAGAGCTAGATTGGAAGTGGAACTGTCAGGACGCGAATAGCACCTGTATGGGATGCTGGTATTGCAGGCGGTGGCTTTACTGCTACGTCACAACACTGGGCCCTGGAATTTGGCTGTTTAAAAAATGTTTATTTATTTTCACATTTGTGAAAGGCCAAGAAAGAGAGGGAAGTTGAAAAGGAGGGAGAGAGAGAGAGGGAGACACAGAGAGAGAGAGAGAGAATGCAGAGATAAAGGACCCTTCCATTTACTGGTTCACTCCCCAAATGCCCACAACAACAAAGACTGTGCCTGGTTGAAGTCAAGAGTCAGGAACTCCATCCAGGTCTCTCATGTGGGTGGCAGGGTCCCAAGCACTAGAACCATCATCTGCTACCTCCCAGGATGCATTAGCAGGGAGCTGGATCAGAAGTGGAGTAGCTGTGACTTGAACCAGGCAATCCAATAATGGGATGTGGGTGTCCCAAGTGGCAGTTTAACTCACTGCACCACAATGCTTGCCCTGGAATCTGGCTTTAAGGTAAGACTCCTGCTTACATGACCACTTACCTTTGGGACCAGGCAGAATAGGATCTTGCATTTAGAGCATATTCCAACTCAAAACGACTCCGTAAAGCTGCCACGTGGCTCCGGCCAGGCCCTCCCCGGCTCACCAGGCAATCAGAGGAAGAGGATGGTGAGAGAGACCCACTGCTGTTACTTGATGCGGGAGACATCAGCTAAGGGGAGGAGGAATGATTTGAATCACTTAATAAATCCAATAGGTGTAAAGGCGTAGAATAGAATACGGATATATTTTACTTTTCTATTCTAGGATTTCTCACATTTTAATTTCTATTCATCGCAGCTTGCTTCTGGCTTTTCATTTCAGCCTCTGAAGGCAACACCTGGCTAGCTTAATTTATTTTTTGACCTACTTCTATGCTGAGAGCTGGCCTGTTAAACCTATGCTCTTCTTTCCAAAAACACAGTAGGCCCAAATCAGATTCATAAAATAGATATTTAGAAGTTATTATTCAATGATCAAAAGATCCTCCACATTCTTCATATAAGATATATGGCAATTTCCTTTAAATACTAGCTAAAATTATTTCCTTTACATAAAATGGATTTGCACACTTTTCTAAGAATACGACGATTTTATAGGATAAAGGAGGCTTTAATGTTTGACAAGTGTTCTCCCATAGAGAACAAGGCCAATCCTTTTGCCACATGATAGTTCTTCAGATGTTTAAGAACAGCTGTTCGACTCACCCTAATTTTCTCTTCTTTGAAATAAGCATCCCTGGTCACTCCAACAGTTTCTCACCTAACATGATTTTCAATTCATTTACCATTCTGATCTCTCGCCTCTCAAATGTGTTCCTCGATTTTAATTATTATTTTAAAAGGATCAGTAACACAAGTGGGAACTCTTTGGCTATCTCAGAACCCAAATGATCATATTTGTTTTGTGACAAGATAGACATTTCATATTCTAATTCCCAATAAGTTTATTCTTTTCTTTTTGTCTGAGAGTCTGTGAGACACACACAGAGAAACAAAGAAAGATAGAGCACCAGTCCCCCAGCTCACTACTCAAAAGCAGCAACAGCTAGGACTGAGCTCACTGAAGCCAGGAGGTAAGTATTCAGTTCAGGTCTCCCATGTGGGTGATCTGGACCCACGTATTTGAGCTATCACCTACTGCTTCCCAGGTTCTACATTAGTAGGAAATTGGAATTGGGATTGGAGCCAGAACTTGAATCCCCTGATATGAGCTACTGGCATTCAACCCAGTGGTTTGATCACATGGCCAAAGGCTCATCTTCCAATAAACTTATTATCCACTAATATTCATGATGCTCCTATATCATATTGCTGTCATCTGATACTTTTACTAGTGCTTCTTTGGCTCTGGTGCAAAACATTATATTTAATCCTGTTAAATTTATTCTGGTTAGGTATGTCATGTTACTTTATCCTCCAAGATATTCTAGAATCTGGCTTTCAAATATTTTCCATTCTTTTCCGCTGTATTATCTCTGAAAATTCGATGAATAGGGTCCTCTTGACCTTGGTCTAAGCCACTGACGAAAAGTTGAAGATGAAGTAAAATCTTATGGAACCTACAAGTCAAGTGCACTTAGGCTGACACTTGTCCATTAATTAGCACAACCACATCCAGTACATTCTCTTTGCAGGAAACTCATTCATCTCTCCTAGAAGGAGATTATACAGAAGAGTCTAGATCAGTATAACAAAATAGTTTAGATTAGCAGATCCTAAAATTGTCTTCTAGTCTGAAATCCAAGCCCTGAAATAATGGGATATAGCCCCCGGCTAGAAGCAACTCTGTCCAAACACAAAAATTCAGAGTGAGAGAATACTACTTCTCCCTATTTTCTGTAAGTTTCAGGGCCTAAGAGAAGCACTAAAATTTATTTTTATTTTTATTTTTAATTTTTTTGCCTGAAGACTGAAACATCTTTCTACATAAAAGCCTTCACCTGGGGCTGGTGCTGTGGCATACTGGGTAAAACCACCACCTGCAATGCCAGCATCCCATATGGGCTCCCGTTTGAGTCCTGGCTTTTCCACTTCCACTCCAGCTCTCTGCTGTGGCCTGAGAAAGCAGTAGAAGATGGCCCAAGTGCTTGGGACCCTGCACCCGAGTGGGAGACCCAGAAGAAGCTCCTGGCTCCTGGCTTCGGATTGACACAGCTCTGGCCGTTGCAGCCAATTGGGGAGTGAACCAACAGATGAAAGACCTCTCTCTCTCTGCCTCTCCTTCTTTCTCTCTGTAACTCTTTCAAATAAATAAATAAATCTTAAAAAAAAAAAAAAAGCCTTCACCTGTAAAAGTCTTAGAGAAGAGTCATGAGACAGGGCCACTCACTGCCATCTACAGCCACAGACCTGGTACCCTTTTACAATAGACGAGGTTCCAGCCACTTTTAGTTGAGATTGGTTTTATGGAAAGACAACTTTTCTTGGATGGTTTCACTTTAAGAATGTATTGCGCAGTAAGGGGGTGAAGCTGCCTAGCCCCAGTTTTGCCCCTTCTAAGCATACACAGGTAGATATGTGATCCTGTATTTAAGGTGTCCCTCACCTCCTTTTGGAGGACTCAACTGCATTTGAGAATGTATTGTTTTTGAGTTAGTGACCATGTTTTGTCTGTTTTCAAATGTTAACTTCTGACCAGCTGTATAGAAAACTAAGGCAATTATAGAGAAAATTAAAGCAAACGGCTCCTTGATATTAAGAGACAAAAATGCCATTAGCCTGATTAGCAACATATATCACTTTGAGCAACATATGTACAGTATGAAAGAAATACCTCCCAATTAATTTCAACACTAGTCTTAGTGATAATTTTCCTTTTCTTATTGAACACAAATGGACAATGGCTTAACATTTTAGCTTACTTTCCTCTGTATGTAGGAAATTTTGTGTAGGAAAGCATTGAGTTAAATACTTTCTGAGTATTTTCACATTTTCAAATTTTTCCACATACATATTCTAAGGCACCTAATTATTGCTAGAAGGGCCCAATTCACTGTAAACTTACCTCTATCCATGTAGATGCAGCTAATTCTGCTCCACTCAGGATTTGCTGAATTGGGTAAACATGACTTGTGGCCCTCATAGCACCTTTCCATAGGGACCCTCTCACCTACATTCTCTGACATTTTTGGATGCTGGGGCTTTCTTTACGGACATATTTCAGGAGCTAAAGGTCTTACCTCAATATTGCAGAGACATTCCTCTAACTTCGTGACAACTTCAGAAAACTCAGGTCTTCCCTGTAAATAGAGAAAAGATTATTTTTCTCCCCTGAGAATAAAAGAGAGGAAACTCTTTGGATTTTTCAAATTGGGTTTTTGCATTTGTAAAGAATAAGATTAACAATAAAGTATGTTTTTATTTAAAATACACTTGCATTGAAGTGTTAATTGAATGTTCATTTGCTGTTCTTGGAGGGATGTGGAGTCTTCCTCTGATAAGAGTTTTAACTCAGAATTTGCAACTACATTTAGATAATGAAATAGTGGAAAAGCTTTAATTAGCTTTGCATGTTTTTAAATGGCAGGTTTTCCTCTTTAAAATGAAAGAATAAAAGTGAATACTAAAAGCTATTAACTATCTCAGTGCCTTATAATACCCTGCATATTATGTCCAGAGGAAATAAACTGCCAAAGCCAATTCTGGAATCACCTTCACTTTTGAAAAGACCACCTCAGATTCAAGACTAATATTAAGATAGAAACCTCATGACTTTGCTCTATTGTGGGGCTTAAGGTAGATTTTTATCTTCAAAAACTGCCATTAAAGATATTGTCCATTATGACTCTCTCTATGGGAAATGAGTTAAGCAAACGCTAATTATGTTCTTATTATATTTCAAGCTTTGGTATAGATTCAAGGAATAGAGAAATGATTATGGATCCTTGGGAAAAATTCTTGGAATTTCAAAAATGTTGATCTCTTTTGAAGAGCTTATGTGCCTCCTTTTGTCAGATCCTAAGGATTATATATCTTTCATTTCTCACTTTATGAAACTTTCACTGCCAGGAGGTGGAGAGCCCAATCTAACATTCAGGTACAGTAACCAACTAATTTAGATTCTTAGTAGAACAATTTCACCCTTAATAGCTAGCCCTCCCTTGAGGACAGTGCTTCCAGAAGCTGTTTTCTCACATATTCTTTGTACCTCTAGGTTGGAGGGGGCTGTGGTGGGTGAGTGAGGGCCTGCATCTTTCTTGCTGTCACTGCTACTTCCAAATGACTCCTGTGAATGCCATCGCTTGTCAGCTGATTACACTGGGTCCCTCTCCCTCGTCCTTTGAAGAGTTTAATGACTGCTGATCGTCATGCTCTCGCTATCCACTACTACTCACCATTCTACTTACTACTCAGTGTGGGTTTTTTTTGAAGCAGACAATCAGGACAGTAGCCTCACCTCTGGCTTCCTTTGCTTCCTTTTCTCCCTTAAGCCTGTCCTCCCTCTTCCTGTGGTCACTCACATTTGGAGTCGTTCCTTAGTCCCTGCCACTACTTCTTCCTGCCATCCCTGCAGGCCACTCTAGGCTCCATCTTTTTACTTTCTAGTTCACTTCTCTTAGAATCCTAACTCTAACACTCTGAAGTTCACACTGGTGCTGTCAGCCCCTTTACCACTTTAAAAATAACCCCAAGCCCCACTTTAATATGAATATGTTCAAATATCTATCCATCCATCTCATAATTTCCCATTTTTTTTTTTTTTGCTCATCTCATTTTCTCATTTCCCCTTACCAACCTTAGATTTCATTAGCAATCATTTCACTACTCACTTCCATACAGCTTCAATTCCCTTGGCCTAGCTTTCATTTTATGCATTACTGTAAAAAAAAAAAAAAATCCCAACTTTGATTAAATCCCTTGTGACTTGTTTCACTTGAAAACCATGACCCTCTCACCCCAAGGGGATCCTCAGTGCTGCCCAGGGAGCCTCTCACTTGTTCACACTCCAGGTGGCCCTTTTAAACCTTCTCATTTCTCTTCCGACCTCTAGCTCTCACCAGTGCATCTGTCTACTCACCTGAGCCCAAGCCTATGTAATCTGCCTCCACTTTGTTTCTACGGATGAACTTGGCCTGATTCTCTCTGACGCTACCTCCTTCACTTCCATACTCCAGCAATAATTCTCCCTTCCATTTTTTTCTTAGAATTTTTGATATTCTCTTCCTACCGTGTAATCCTCACCAGCATGCAGGCACACTGTACATTCTCCCAGGTGAAAAACTAAGCTCTTGACTCCTTTAAGCCACTGCTCTACTTCTCGATTCACCTTTGTAGCAAACTGCTCTAAAAAATTGTCTGAATTTGCTGTCTTGAATTTCCCTCCTCCCAAGCGCCTTCCACCCTAATCAAGCTTTCTCCTACACCACTGTGCTGAAACAGCTCTGTCAAGGATACAAAGACCTCCTTATTGCTAAATGCAATGATTAAGACTCAGTGCTCGTCTCACTTGGCACAGCATTAAAAACAAGCAATCATTCCTTTGTGCCCGAAACACTTTTTTTTCTATTGGCTGTGAGATTATTATTTTCTCATTATTTTTCTCTACTCTGAGTCTCCTCTTTTGGTTCCACCTCTCTTCCTTATCTTCTTTTTTTTAATATTTATTTATTTATTTGAAAGGCAAAGTTACAGAGAAGCAGATGCAGGGAGAGAGAAAAAGAGAGAAGGAGAGAGAGGGAGAGAGAGAGAGAAGAAGGAGAGGACTTCCATCCACTGGTTCACTTCCCAAATGGCCTCAAAGGCCAGAGCTGGGCTGTTCTGAAGCCAAGAGTCAGGACTTTCTTCTGGGTCTTCCATGCGGGTACAGGGGCCCAAGGATTTGGGCCATCTTCAATTGTTTTCTCAGGCCATAGCAGAGAGCTGGATGGGAAATGGAGCAGCCGGGACTCGAACCAGCACCTATATAGGATGTTGGCACCACAGTTGGCAGCTTTATCTACTACACCACAGCTCTGGCCCCTCTTCCTTATCTTTAAATTTTTGACTGCCCCAGGAACCTGTCTTTGAGTTTCTTTACTCCTGTACTGAGAGTTAATTTATTGAAGTACTAATTCAACTTCATGCCTTTGAAAAGCAATTCTGAGATTATGCCTTTAAAAAATAATTCCCAAATTTCTCTCTCTAGAACAGTACTCTCTCCTGAGCCCTAAACTCACATGTGCAATTGACTGTATTTATAATGTTTCTTATCTCATAAGTGACAATTCATGCTTCTTATTTGCAGAGGCCCCAGAACTACAGCATGGTCTTTGGCTTGTCTCTAGGATATTTGCATCGAATCATCCAGGAAATGACACTGATCCTATCTTCAAAATTTATCCAGAATCGGATTAGTCAAGTACCTTGTATTAGATGAGCCCTTTTAGTGATAACCACTATAAATTCTGGACAAATGGTAAAAGACGGGGCTATCCGAAGGCACTAGAGAGTAAATAAAAGCAGGGAGATCCTGGAGAAGTGGGAAGGAAGTCACCTAAAAGAAGATTATCGAGAAAGTGTCATCTTTTTTTGATAATAGCATTTGGCCTGGCCTGAGAGTTGAACCTATCTGCATCTTAGGAAAAAGTTAAAATGCTGATAGTTTGCTTGCTTGAAGAACCAGATAACAGAATTAAAGCAAACACAGTGTATTATCTATTTTTCTCTAACAAATCACCGTAAAATTAGTGGTTTAAAACAGTGTCTATGATCTTACAGTTTCCATGGGTGAAGCATCCAAGACAGAGGAGCTGGGCCC
The DNA here is from genome assembly GCF_964237555.1 of Oryctolagus cuniculus. Taxonomy (NCBI): domain Eukaryota; kingdom Metazoa; phylum Chordata; class Mammalia; order Lagomorpha; family Leporidae; genus Oryctolagus; species Oryctolagus cuniculus. The sequence goes on from NC_091438.1 coordinate 97,565,901, forward strand.
TGGCTCTGCGTCTCATAGACTGACATCAGTTTGCACTGTGGTTCCCTTCTGAGGCTGAGGGTTGCTGGCACAACTGATGTCCTTGTGGTTGTACGAATCCCATCTGTTTTCCTGCCATTATTGTCCAGGAGTGACCTCAGGTTCTAAAAGATGCCCATAATTGCTTACCATGTAACCCCCATTGGCAGTTCACAATATGACTATTTGCTTTTTTCCTGACTTCTTTTTCTGTGAACTGGGGAATGTTCTCTGCATTTAAGGGAGAGAACTGATTATTTTCTCAGGCTGGTGTCATCCAACTGTTATTCTCTGCTCATGGAGCTCCACTACCCTCTGTAAGGGCCCATCTTAGGAAACACAACCTCTTAATGTGCCTATGTGATTCTCCAAAATGACTTTTTACTTTTATTTAGATTAACTTTATTCTTCCTTATGTTTTATCTAGATATGTCAATACCACTAGCTAGGAAGTATTTTGAGAAGAAGCAATGCTTCTCTAGTCTTGTAAATACTACTGTGTTCCAATAGATAAGTTATTTGAGCTCAGATTTGTTTAACTGCATCATTATAATAAAAAAAATCCAGAAACTGTCAGTTTTTCATTCCTAAGTCACATCATCTCTTGCTTAGATCATTACAGTCGCCTTCTATTTCTGCTGCTTATGTTCTTTGCCTATTTTTAAGTACGTTCTGAAAAAGTAGCCAAAGTGTTCGTTTAAAAATGTATTTTAAATCAAGTAATGCCTCTCAAACAAATTTCCAATTATTTCCCATCTTTTTTGGATGCATTCATCTGTAAGCCTTACCACAACCCGCCACGCTGGAATCTACCGCGCTTCCTGTGCACTTCAAACTGGCCACACCAGCCTCCTGTGGAGCCCAGCACACTCCCGGGGATTTACAGTTAAAACCTCCCCACCTGGACCCAGCGGCGCCTTGACCTTTGCCACCGTTGTTCAACTGTGTTTATGCCGGAGAGTTTGCCTTGTCCATGATATTCAGAGCACTAAAGCTAATGCTGTTTACTTCTTGCCTTATTTGTTCTATAACACTTATCACCAGATGAATCATTACATATTTCTATATGTATACTTTTCACTACATGTATATCCCATGAGGGCAAGGGTTTGACTTCTACTGCTTTATCCCCAGTGTTGTGAGCAGTGTTTTACCTATAGAAGGCACTCTACAAATACTCATTGAGTGAATGATAGAATAACTAATTTTATATTTTCGTGACATTTTATTTTGTTCCCACACTATCATATTGTACTTATTGATCTTTTTATGAATGTGAAATCCAAATGGTGCTACTATTTTATTGGAGGGTTGCAAAGCATAAAAACAATGATAAAATTTAACATCTATAGATATTTAATAATATTTCTATTTCACACAGGAAAATGCAGTAATTAAGAGAAAGAAATAATTTTTCCAAGATAGTGTCAGTAAATTACAGCTAAATTCACATGTAGGTGGAGCTTGTGGTCTGACTCTTTTATCAGGCTCTCTCTAATTATGGAATCTGAATCTGTAAAGACTAAAAATCCAGTTGTAATTATGTTAGATTCAGAGCCTCAGATTAGCTTCTACATACTAGAAAGAGCACTGGATTGAAAATTGAAAGCCTTGGTTAAATATACCTACTGGCTAGCAGACTTTGGATGGTTTATGAACCGTTCTGAGCTTCAGGTTCCACAGCCTCAAACTGAGCTGCAGAATGAAGAGAACCAAAGAAGAAAGCATTTGTGGGAAAGTACTATAAACGATAAGACATTCTACAGGGTAATTTAATTTCTTTAGTAATCTCTATTAATGGATGTGTCTGAGGTATGAGTTTTCTGAATTTATAGTCAAAGGCTTTAACATTTCAGTTTGAATTCTATGAGAAATAAGGATTCCAGACATTCACCTGTTATCTTGTGAGAACACAAGAGTACTCATTAAGAAGCAGAAAGCACCAGGATGCCTCCTGAGCTGTGTATGCTGAAGTCTTGAACAATAATTGCAACATTATGATGCACATTGCCCTCTCTTTTGCTTTCAGGTGCATGGTTCATTCTTTTTGCCATCACACTGCGGCTGGTGGCAGCCTGTCCTGCGTCTTGTGTGGTGTGCACCAAAGATGTAACCCTCTGTCACCAGCTAACCTATATAATAGGTAATAAAGCTAATAACTCTAAAAAGCAGTGTTCAGTTTACCTGGCAAATATACTGCCATATCTGTCATTGTTCTGACTGCTCTCTGGGCTCAGTCTGAAAGAAGTAACCTTTTAAAAAGTTGGCCTTTTACAGCGACTAAAGAGATGGGTAGTATTATTTTATTTTCCTATTCCTGGTGGTCTCAACCAAAACTACTTTAAGACCTTCAGAGATAATTGAGATACCTTGCTACTGCGAAAGAATACCACCATTTCATGTAATTATAAACTTACAAAATCACTTTGATTACATTTTTTGTCCACACTTTGTTCAGATTTGAACCTTACCACCAACTGGAAGAAATATAAGTGAATCAGAAATCTAAACTGCAATTGTTCAGCATTAGTAAGATTAAGTGATGTACCAGTGAAACAGATTATTATCAAAGTGCATCTCATTTTGAAAGTCTGGTCTTTTTTTATTGGTGGTAAATGAGCTGTAGAAATGCTAACAAGATACACTGCCTGTATTCATTACATATTGCTTGCTTAAGTCAACAATTTAATAAGACACCTTATTAACAAATTTGAGGAGAATGTGATTTACATTCTGATATCCAAGAAGAGATAAACAAGCTATAAGCTCTGCCACTGGAAAATTTTCAGAAACAAGCTTGAGTTAAGACAGAATGGAAGATGATAATTTCTTCCATTTCTACAACCTCATGACTGAGAATCCAGAGGTAGAGGTTATCATCATCCCTGACAGGAAGACAAAAGGATTCAAGGCTCCTTGGTGTGTAACACTGTTTCCAATCAGTATTGAAAACACACACTAAACCCCTCCTCTCTCCTCCTCTCTAAAATGCATTTTTTTTTCCTGATCAAAGATAGTTGATGTCAGGAGGAAACAAATATTTTTCATCTACATTGCTGCACCTCCAGATCTTCCTTTTCATTTTCAAAATGCCACATTTGTGAAGTTAGATTTCAGAGAGACACAGAAGTAAAAGGATGACTTGTGAGTAGAGTTTCTGTCAAGTCCTAGACAAGAAAGAATTGACAGAAATAACAGCCAGCTCATTCACATTCAACAAATCCCTGAAGGACTGGGGACCCAAGAAAACAAAACTCTTCCACCCCATCAAAAACAATCTCAAATGGAACAAAACGCCAAACTGGCCAGAATTATTAGAATTCAAATAATCAATAATAAATAAAAAAGAAATGCCATGATTTAAGCTTGCCTGTGCTGCATCACTGGGAGTGATTTTTCTTAAAGAAGGCAGTCTGAGAATCCTTTGTCATTTCCCTTTTTTAAAAATCTCTTTGTTTCAGAGATGCAGACTGCATGTCCTAAGGGAATTGTCATTTGCTTCCCCCTGCGTTGACTGTTCTAATATCACCTGTAGACCTCCCAGGGACAATGGACTCCTCCATCCTTATGACACTGTCATTTATAGTCAAAACAATTTTAGCATGATAAAGATGTGTTACAATAACCCCTGATTATAATACATCTTTATTGAGTTAAAACGCTTTGATTTCTAATGACAGAGCAGTGATAGCTCCGAGGTGATTATGGTGAAGGGATTTAACAGTTGGACGCCCTGAGTACCACCTGTCATCACATGATGGACTTCATTGGAGGGAACAGATATTAGACAGGAGGCCAAAATGGCCCAGGCTATAATGAGAACCCCACTGACAGATCCTTAGGTTGTCTGCAGAGAATATAGATCCTTACCAAGTTGCCAACTTTTAGCCTCGAGCTAAAAAGCAGAAACCAAGGCTCCTTCTCCCTCCTGCATTCCCCTAGCCACACCTTTTACATCTGAGAGAAAAGAGGACTGACTTCACAGCTTAAATACACATTGCTAGTGAGAAACTTCCTCACGGGGAAGCCTGGGCAGCATCTGTGTAGGGCAGTACGCAGGCAGCTGGGCAGTTCCAACCTCAGGGAGAGGAAGCCTGAAATCAGCTTCAACCAAGCTAATCCCCAAGAACAAATTAACTCTGGCATTCCAAGGAAGCAAACATGTCACGGTAACAAAGAAGATACTAATCCCTCATTCTAATAAACAGCCAGCCTCCTCTTAAATTTAGAAGTCATTTTGCTTTTGCAGGCTGTTCTAACCCAGGTGGTAAGATGGCTCAGGGGCAGGTGATCATCTCTGTCCCCTGCATCGCTCTTGCGTGTCCTCTGCTGCTAGTCTGTGCTTTCTTCCCCACAGAAGCCCCCGTGACCTCCAGGGTTCTCATCATCACTGATGGACACCTCTCCTCTATCGAGAGCACAAACCTGTCTCTCTTGTTCCATCTGGCGCTGCTCTCGCTGCGCAGAAACGAGATCAAGGATGTTGGGCAAGAGGCCCTGCAGGGGCTGACACAGTGGCGCACCTTACTGCTGGGACACAACCAGATCTCCAGCTCTTCGCTCAGCGACCACACCTTCAGCGAGCTCCGCAGCCTGCAGGTACTGGTGCTGAGCAACAATGCCGTCCGCACCCTGCGGGGCTCCTGGTTCCGAAACACCAGGGGCCTGACCCGGCTCCAGCTGGACGGCAACCAGATCACCAATCTCGCCGACAGCTCCTTTGCAGGCACACACCTCCGCAGTCCCAGGCATCTGGACTTGTCTAACAATTTTATTTCCTATATTGAGAGAGAGGCTTCCCGACCCCTGCCTCAACTGCAGGAAGAGGACCTTTCCCGAAATAGGTTGGCCCACATGCCTGATGTTTTTAGTCCGCTGAAGCAGTTAATCCTTCTGAGCTTAGATAAGAACCAGTGGAGCTGCACTTGCGATCTCTACCCCCTTGCTCAGTTTTTAAGAACCTACATTTCCTCTTCCGCTCATATGCTCACGAATGCCAGGGACCTAAATTGTAAGGCACCGGCTGCAGCTATGGCCACCACAAGGAGTCTGCTAAGGCTTTCCGAGAACAACTGTGACGCCAAAGCTGCCAACCTCACTCTGGTTCTGAAGGAAAGAGGTTCCCTCCTCCCCGGGCAGGATGTGGCCCTGCTGACCCTGCTGGGCTTTGCAGGTATGCCAGGAAGAAGTGTGTCTTCCTCATTTCCTTACCCTCTTCTGTAGGCTTGAAGTATGCTCCATGATGTCTTTCTCAGGCAGCTGGGGAAACTGGCTAGGGCTATGCAAGAGAGAAATTGCCTGTAGATGTGGGAGGATGTTAGCTGATTTAGCACAGGTTGTAAGAATTTCCCATCATAGAGACGCTGTCTAACATAGAGGAAAGGGCCCTGGGCCAGAATTTCAAGTGCTGCAGTGCAGAAATAACTAATATTGTGCTCCTGAGTGAACTGACTTGCTATTTAAACTTCAGTTTTCTTTTCTGTAGTGTGGGAATAATATCTATATTTTATCAGTCATCCATTTAGCAAAGAGGTCATTGCATTTATTATGATGCTACAAGAGAGAGATTAAAAAATTGATGAGACGTACACTCTTTCCTGCAGGCACTTGTGTTTGTGTGCCGTAGTAGTCAGTGGCCTTTCCTTGGTGCATGAAGAGATGCCATTACAAAAATTACGTATATCCTAATCTACAGGGCTGGATAAGCATAAAACAGGGTGAAGTTCATGAACTCTGCACTTGGATTGCCCAGGTCTAAACATTAGTTTGTTCTTAGAAGCTATATGACTACGGGCAAATTAATTAACCTCTCTGTGCCTTGGTTTTCTTCCTGTTTGGAACTTTTGAATTCTTCTAGAAATTTTGTTTGTCTAACTTGACCCATAGCTCCTCAAACCAACAAAGGAGAGGGCAATATCCAGCTCCTTAATTTTTTAATGGTAATTAAGAAGTTTTTTGTAACTATGCATAAACTCATTACATCTCACTGGATGAATGAGGCATTGATGCTTGGTGCCATTAGTTGAATGAATGGGATTTCTTCATTTTCTTAAGGCTTACTTTATTATTTATTTGAAAGTCAGAGTGACAGAGAATGAGGGAGAGACAGAAAGAACTTCCATTCTACTGGTTCACTCCCCAAATGATCACAGTGGCCGGCAGTAGGCCAGGCCAAAGCCAGGTGCCTAGAACTCCATTTGAGTCTCTTACATGGATGGCAGGCCCAAGCACTCAGGCCATCTTCTGCCTACTTCCCATGTCCATCAGCTGGGAGCTGGATTGGAAACAGAACAGCGGGGACTGGAACCCCAGCACCCATAAATGATACCGGCATTGTAGGCTGCAACTTAAGCCACTGTGCCACAACACTGACCCCACATGAGATTTCTTGAGTTATCTAGCTCATGTGTGTGGTTTATCCTATGTTCTCAGTATATGGTAAAATTCTGTGCACCTGTGGGTAACCTTGTGATGATGAGATACGGTGTGTGCACACATGGGTGTGTGTAGTGCTCCAAAGCTAGGAGACTGCAGGCGCAGAAATGGCATGTAGGAATAAACTGATATATTTTGCATATGTGCTAAAATCATTATTCAATAGTAGGCTTCCAGGGAATTGATTCAACATCAGATTCCTAACTCCTGATAGTTACACTTTTAATCAGAATAGATGAAGACCAGCCTCAGGATAAGACAATGGAACTACCACTAGCAGTAATCAAGCTCACGTGGGAGGGAATTCAAATATTCTTAGAAAGATAAAGTGTTTTAAAAACCATGTTGCCATGTCAGTAATTATATGTGCTAAGAAATAATTTACCATAAAAGACACAAGTGATGTAGCAGCTGTTTTTCCTTAAATATGCCTCCTAGAATACTTGTTCTAGGGGATAATTAATATGTATTCTAAACAAAAAGACACACACACACATACAAATGTACACATAAGCAATAGGTTGTGGGGTTCAAAGAGGTTTTAGAAAAGCTCGATTAAACAATATGAAACAGGCTTTTTTATTGTAGCTACCTCATAGCCTTTCATTTTCCAATGAGTATTAGGAATCTCTACGGACAAGATATAATGAGCAGCATGTCTGAAACTTATTTGACCATAAACCCCTTGTTTCACAGAGGATTTCATTGAATTATGGGTTCAGTAGGACTTGGGTTTGTGAAATATTGCAATAGGGGAACTTTCAACATCTTTTACATTTGTTAATAGAAATACATATTCAGAGAGCGAGTGTTGTGGCACAGTGGGCTAAGTTACTGCTTGTAAAGCCAATATCCCATATTAGGGTACCAGTTCCAGTCCGGAGTCCCGGCTGCTATGCTTTCAATCTAGCTTCCTGCTAATGCACCTGGAAAGGCAGCAGAGGGCGCACTAAGTAGTTAGGCTTCTGCCACTTTTACTGAACACCCCAAAATGGGTTAGAAGCTCCTGGCTTTGTCGTGGCCCAGCCCTGGCCAATTGGAGATTGAACCAGTGGGTCGAAGATCACTCTGTTTCTCTCTTTCCCTTTCTCTCTGTCACCCTGCTTGTCAAATAAATAAATTAATCTTAACCAAAAGAAATATATATTCAGAAATATATTTTGTTAACAGTTATCAGTGTGGAAATGGATACAAGTTCAGGAAGATTCCAAAGATTTTGTCAAAGTGATAGGAAGCTTTGTATACATGGATTAATTGTAAATATGGTCACATACATGTTAAGTTTTATTGCGGGAAATTATCATACTATTATCTTTCATTGAGTAATTATTAAATTAAATGTTTTGAGAAGTAATTCTCATAAAAGATTCTGATTTTTAGATCAATTTGTTCACTAAGATTCTGCTTTTGAAAAAAATGTTTTGAATTATATCTAGCTCTAGATTGTGGGGAAAAGACTTAAAACCACAATTTAGCCCATTATTTCATTTTATTCAACTATACCTAAGTCATCAGAATTCAAAGGAATATAAATCATCATACACAGTGAATTTTAAACTAATAAGTGGGTATTTGGCACTAAACACTTGTTTCTTGACACTTCCTATTCTGTGTCCTGTTGGATAAGAAGTTCTCTTAGAGCTGTAATATAATATATTTCTGATGCCTCAATGAGAACTTATTAATTTTGCCTTTTTGGACAACTCATAAAGAGTCTTAGAACAATTTTTCAAAATAGAAACCATGCCCATGGCAATGAAAATTCAGACATCTTAATAGAAAATTCAGCCTGACCTCAACTTCATTTGTATCTTTTGCTTTCTGCATTAATGAAAAGTGACTATAACTAGTCAGTAATGGGATACATATATCTCTCCAGTACTAACGGGAGGAGAGTTGACTGAGTCCTTACGTTATAGGCACAATTAGAGGAGAAGCTTTATCTTGGAACCAATTTATACTTACTGTCATTTCAATGGCTGATGCATGACTTTAAGAAAAAAGTAGATCTTTGTTTTCTTTATTATTTAGTTTGGTAAGTGCATCTGCTATGTATGATATTGTCTTAATGTAGGTGGGGGGGCAGGGGGTGGAGGGAGGTCCTAGAAACCAAGTCTTGGGGGATGGCCCTGTGGCATAGCAGGCTAAGCCTCTGCCTGTGGTGCCAGCATCCCAAATAGGCACTGGTTCATGTCCTGGCTGCTCCTCTTCTGATCCAGCTCTCTGCTTATGGCCTGGGAAAGCAGTGGAGGATAGCCCAAGTGTTTGAGCCCCTGCACCCACATGGGAGACCCAGAGAAGCTCTTGAATCCTGGCTTTGGATTGGTTCAGTTCTGGCCATGGCAGCCATTTGTGGAGTGAACCAGTGGATGGAAGACCTTTCTCTCTGTCTTTCCCTCTCTCTGTCTGTAACTATACCTCTCAAGTAAATAAATAAGTAAAATCTTAAGAAAAAAGGAAATCAAGTCTTTCAGAACCCAACAGGACAATATAAGAGCTAAACAATGGCAGCAGCAGTGATCAAAATCACAAACTGCAATAACTATTCATTGAATTATGCTACATCAAAGCACTGTGTTAATTATGGTATATATATTATCTCTTTTTAATCCCTGCATAATATTAATTATCTTCATTTAGGGAGATAAGGCTCAGAACGATTATAAAGCACCTAAGGAAAGTCTAAGTACAGAGCTATGAGTCCTAAATTTTGTAAATATTTATTTATTTTCATGAACTTGGAAGGCAGAGAGAGAAGAGAGTGAGGCAGAAATAGGGTTCATACATCTACTGGTTTACTCCCCAGACTAGGAGACTGGAACTCCATCTAGGTCCCCAACATGGGTGGCAGGGGCCCAACCATTTGAGCCATGACATGCTGCTTCCCAAGATGCATTAGAAGAAACTTGGATTGGAAGCAGAGTAGCTGGGCCTCTGGACACTCTGATGTGAGATGCGTGTGTTGCAAGGGAAGCTTAACTGAATCCTGAATTTTATAAGAGATAATGATTGCTTCTTACATTTATGAATCTAACATTTTTTAACAATTCATATTAAAATTTTTGTTTGGAATAACCAAGACTCTAGAATTTGACAATAAAAGTGTAATGTTCTAAATTTTCTACGATTTTAAAGAAATATTGTGCTTTTGATAGAAATTAAATTATTTCAATATGTTACAGCATTTTCCAATAGTATATTATTAAATTAAAATGAGTTCATAAGATTGCATGATATGGTAATATATACAATGATTGGAAGATATTTTTAATCAGAAACCACTATTATCTTTAACAAAACAGAATGAAATAATCATGGCAGATAATCTCCCTTCTCTCTCTGTTTTCTTAGACTTATTTAGTTATTTGAAGGACAGATTTATAGAGGAAGCAGGAAAAGGGAGAAGGTAGGGGGGAGAGGGAGATATCTTCAATCTATTGGTTCAGTCTCCAAATTCCCACAATGTCAGGGGCTGGGTCATGCCAATTCTAGAAGCCTTGACTTCCTTCCAGGTCTCCCATGTGAGTATAGGAGTCCAAGCACTCAGGTCGTCTTCCACTACTTTCCCGGGCACATTAGCAGGGAGGTGGGTCAGAAGTGGAGCAACTGGGACTTTAATCAATGCTCTTATGCGATGCCAGCATTGCAGATGGTGGCTTAACCATGCTGCGCCACAGCACCATCCCACATCTTCCCTTTAAATTAAAAAATGATCACATTGCACTAACAAGGTTTCCATGGAAAGAACCAGGCATGCTGAAATGAATCAAACATCCTAGAACATTGAGATTGTCTCCTTCATTGCCTGCCTTTCTGGAGGAAACTGACTTGTCCAAGGTCACACAGCAGATGCAGTCACAACTGAGCTTTGAACATGGATCTCCCTACTCCTGAAAACCAGTTCGGGAATTTGTAAAGTCAGACCACCCAACACTTTCTGTGATCTGAATTTATGAACAGATCTTCTGTTGGTTTAAGAATACTCAATAAGCTTTTCTGGAGTACTTCCTTGTGCCAGACTTGTAGGCACTGGGGGTGGACTGTGGAGCAGGGGGAGACGTTGTTTCCCCACATTGCAGAATGCTAGCAGAAGAAGGTGTGCAGTGGACAAGAGAATGAATGGACATCATCATCATCGTCATCAGCCCAGCACTGTTTTAAGTGCTGAGAAACAAAGGAAGTCAGTGTAACGGTGGAGAAGTGGGGATACGACTCAGAGACTTTGGTTTGAACAACTGGTTATTTGAAGATGTGGTTTGTTGAGATGGAAGTGAGGTAGAAACAGGTTAGGGTGTGCACCTAGGTTGGAAACACACTGCCCCCTGCAATTTTATCCAGAGGGTAAGCAATATCCACATAGAACTGAAGTGACAGTTCCAGGCTGTCTGAGGTTAGATGTTATTTATCTTATTGTGAGAGTTCATAAAAGGGAATGATCTTTGCAAGATGGAAAACACCGCAAAGGCATCAAGAAATTTTGAGGTGTTGATTTAGTTTTAAAGGCTAAATATAACTCTTACAAGCAGAGATAAGAGAATGTACTAAAAAATCATTAAGAGCACATGCAAAGGCTTACATGTACGTGTTAGGACTAATGAAGAGCTTAAAACATGATGTCTGAGTGTGCAAAACAATGTAAAATAAGGCTAGGAAGGAAGGGAAAGGACAGATTGTATTTAACCTTGAATGCCAAGGAGTTTGGCCTGGTTGCTAATGACAAACCAGTGAGCTGGGGTGGTGGTGAAGCTTCAGGGATGATTAAGATATGTTAATTGCACATAGGATCAAATTTTCTTTAGGGAGAAGGAGGTAGGGGTATATGAGAATTTCATGTATTAATTGTAGTCTTTTTATTGATTACAAGATTAAGAAATAAGAAATTGGGAACTAAACTGGTTTTCAGAAGGCAGCAAAAATAATATAATTCATCTTGAATGAATTTCAGTCCATGAGAAAGCCTTTTTTCACTACCAAAGAGAATCCAGACTGTGTTGTTTTTTATAATTTTTAGTATACACAAAGAAAGTTCCAAATTAGAGGGCAGAACAATATCAATTATATAGCCTATTACTAGTCTGATATTTTTCCAAATGGTGATGGACTTCCCATCTCTTCTGACACCCTTTAAGCCATTAACTTTTATATTTGTTTCACATTTGGTGATTTATATGTTTCTTTCTATGATGTTATCTTTTAATGCTCTCTCTCTTTGTCACAGGAGCTGTTGGTCTCACTTGCCTAGGTTTAGTTGTATTTAACTGGAAACTCCAACAAGGCAAAGCAAATGAACACACATCAGAAAACCTTTGTTGCAGAACCTTCGATGAATCCCTGTGTGCTCATGAGGCAAGAAATTACCACGCTAAGGGATACTGTAACTGCCACTTAACTCAGGAAAGTGAGATAAAGGTCATGTCCGTTGTGGGGTCCAGAAAGGAAATGCCACTTTTACAGGAAAATAGCCATCAAGCAACATTGGCCTCGGAGTCCACAGCCCTTGACGGATCATTTAGAAACCTGAAAGGGAAGGACCATGGGGCAGACAGCACTTTCTTTTGCCTGGATGGCAGATTGCTGCAGTCAGGATGTTCAGAGCCTCCTGGGACTGTGGCAGCTTTTAATGAAGCAGCCTTACTTACAAGATGTTGTCCAAAGAGAGTTGAAAATCTAAGGAAGTATGAGACTGGAGAAATCCAAACTGAAACCCTGCCACAGTGCCTAACAAAAGCAATAGGTGAGTTTGTCTTATTTTAGAAAATCCCATCCCACTCTGTTCAATTCTCCCTGAAGGAGGAAACCTTCTTTAATTTCCCCAACAGGAAGTGCTATTAAAATCATAGCTTCAGTCTATCCCTATTCTACACATTTGAAGATGGTGTGTGTGTGGGTGTGTGTGTATGTGCACAGGCACACATATGTTTCAGGTAGGGTGAGGTTGAGGCATCCCATTGTCAGGAACTGAGTATATCTCCTGTCTACTGAGAGTGAAATTTGAGACCCAATATCCAGCAATGTTAAAATTTAAAAAAAAAAATCCTTTTAAGTAGCAGTAGTGCTGTTAAGATTTATGGAAAGGTGAGTAACAGCTTTTGTTCCAAAATCCTTTGGGCTCTGATGCCAATTCTGCAGTAAGCAACCTTCCCAGAGTATGACATGTTAGAAGAATGGGCCTTCTAATGCTCGTGATTCATTTCAGGAATGATGTCAAGAAACATACTTTGCTTGCTGTGCTGTCAGGGATGATAACTTCCCAGTTCAGGGAAAGTCAGGACTTAATTCATTGTCTCATGTTGGGAGCCAAGTGAATCTGGCCGTGACATCTACCCACTGTACATGGACAATGTCAATATTTAGGTGGAGGCAATGAATTAAATGTCTTCCTTTTTCTTCCTGAACAGTAGGGTGATGTTTTCAGGCTCGGCAGTGAAAACTTTTACAGCTGTTCTAAAAAGAGGCTGCTGTCATTTATTTGACTTGGTTTACAACACAATAGAATTTTCTCCCAGAATACAAAAGACAGAGATGTTGTACCATGAAATTCTTTCCATGAGGATCTGGCCCTAGGATGGATTTGGGGAAAATTGAATAAGAAGAAAACACCTGTTATTTCATTTATGGCACAAGCAAGCTGTGAGTTTTCCATTCCATTCCACAGATTCTTAGCAGTATCTGAAGGCTGGTTATTTGACCCAAGAGAGGGATGGCTGAGGAGACATATGCCCTGGAAATAAGATGACATTCGTTTTATTTTGTAAATAAATAAGCTTTAGCCTTTCAATGGAATCATATTGGGGCTGAGATTGTGTTGCAGCGGGGTAAGTGCTCAGTGCTTATCAGCATCCCTTATCAGAATCCTGGTGTGAATTCCAGCTGCTCTGGTTTCAATTCAGCTCCCTGCTAAGGAGCCTGGGAAAAATATCGGAGCATAGCCCAAGTACTAGGGACTCTACTACCCATGTGGGAAACCAGGATGGGGTTCCAGGCTCCTGACATCATCCTGGCCCCACCCAGCATTGCAGACATTTGCGGAGTGAACCAGTATATGGAAGAGATGAATCTCTATGTCTCTATCTCTGTCTCTTTGTCACTCTGCCTGTCAAATAAATAGATCCTTAAAGAAATAAAGTCATACCTTTGGCAGATGTTTTATTTTAGCTTTGTCCAGTGCCTTAACTTCTCAGTGGGAAATTCCTATATTGAAGGGAATGTGATCTCTTAACCATTTAAAACTGAGTTTCTCGTTTCACACTGAGAACATTGGTTTGTCAGATCAATACAATTATTTTTAAAAGCACCTGAAATTCTACTACATGCCAGGCATTGTATTGGAGCTGGAAAGGCAGGAACTGGAGACAGAAACAGTCAAGGCTACATGTGCTCCATAGTAGAAATTAATAAGGAGACAATGTAGCTAGAAACACAGAAATACAGAGTTTCAGGGGCAATGGGGACTTTAGAGATGATTTAGTTCAGCAGTTCCTAATACTTATATTTTAAAACCATTTATTTTATTTGAGAGACAAAGGAGAGGTGAGAGAGAAAAAGCCCTTTCATCCACTGGTTCACTCCCTGAATGCCCACAGTGGATGAAGCCAAAGCCGGGAGTCATGAACTCATTTCAGGTCTCCCACGTGGTGACAAGGAATAAGCTACTTGAGCCAGCACTCCTGTTGCCCAGGGTGTGCATTAGCAAGAATCTAGAATTGAAAACATACCCTGTACTTGAGCCCAGGCACTCCAATGTGGGATGTGGTTGTCCCAGCTGGTGTCTTAACTGCTAGTCCAAATGCATGCCTCTAAAATTTATCTTAGAATTTAAGAATACTCTGGGAATCTAAAAATGGCTACAAATTCTTTCCACGTAATCATATATACTCAAATACAGTTCCCATAACTACAATCATATAAAATCCAGGAAATAAGTAGCTTTTTCAAGGTTACCCAGAAAGAGGATAGCAGATCTTAGTCTGGGGTTTAATCACCTGTTCCTTGATCACACTGAACAGAATACTTCTTTCTTCCTCTAGATAAAGCAATTTCATGAAATAAGAGAAAGTATACTGACAAGATGTCATTTTAAAATTAACATATGTTGTAATTAAGATGATTGGGTTTAAAGTCATTTAGAACCTGGTTTGATTTCTGGCCATATGACTTAACTGATATGTGACTGGGAGAAAAGATTCAATCTCTCTAAGTGTGTTTCTTCATCTGTAAAGTTATAAGGTAATACAATGAGTCCAATGTTACAAATATTAAATGAGATGATGAGAGCAAAATATTTAGTATAATGCCTGGATGTAGTATGTGCTAAATTCACAATTTTATTATTATTATCACCAATATTATTTAAGATATATAAGTAATGTAATGTCATTTGTAAGTCCCAGACAGACATTGCTGCAGTATAAATCAGCCATATTTCAAAAGACCTATTCATTGAACAAATATTTAATGAATATTGAATTAAGCTATGGAAAATAAAATAGGCATGGTCTCCGCTTTCATTGTGGCAGTAGCTCACAAGTATTTCTCTTTTGTTGACTAGATAATTCTATTCAGTAATGTACCCATTTCCTCCCTCCCAATATTTTATGTCTAAATTGGACTTGAATGTGGAAAAAATTAGCATGGCTATTTCAAAAGGATTTAGATATTATTCCTATTTAAAACAAACAATTAACAAAAAGATGTACAACTCTGAGTAACATTTTTATTCCTAATTATACAACTTTTATGTCAGTATCTGAACTGTCTGAAATATGGCCATAAACAATGTCATTGCAAACATATCAAACAACCAAATGTGCTTTGTATATTTAGTTAACTCAAGAATTGACATAATCAGAGGAGTTATTTTTGCACTTTTCATAAGGTTTATAATCATCAGGTTGGGCAATACAACTTAGCCCAGTGCTAAATTTCTGTACTTATTGTTCAGCAGATATCAGCAGTGACACATTTAGAAGATATGCAGCATCCTCTTCAGCTTTGGCAAGGGAAAATCTTGAAAAGCATTTAACAAATGAATCATGGCAGCCTCCAATAGAAAAAGAAGACAATGGCTTACAACCTCACAGGCAGAGACATTTTATTACAAGCTCATCATCCAAGCCTTGTGCACAAAAGATCTTACAAAAACAAAGATCAAAATATGATGATCCTTATGGACTGTTACAACACAGCAGGCCTAGGTACTTTCAATCAAACAGTTCTCTTATCTGTAAATATGTGCCCTGTGATCAACTGCAAGATTATATGAAAGAAAGGAAGATAAATCACAGAGAGCATTCAAAGCCTGAGAAAGAGCAAATCCAAATTAACAATGCAATAGAAAAATTTCTTTTGGGTGAAGACAACAGAGATTTTCCAGGGCTATCAACAAAAACCAAGAAAATGTATTCACCAAAGAGGGTTAGCTTCCACAATCCTGATTTAGTAGAAAAAGACATGTTGGTGGTATCACCAAAAAGATCAAAC
Organism: Oryctolagus cuniculus; assembly: GCF_964237555.1. Lineage (NCBI taxonomy): Eukaryota > Metazoa > Chordata > Mammalia > Lagomorpha > Leporidae > Oryctolagus > Oryctolagus cuniculus. The sequence continues at coordinate 97,581,834 of NC_091438.1, forward strand.
CATTGGAAACTGCAGGAAAATCATAGTAACCAACTGACAAACTTGGATCTCAAAAAATGTAACAACCCTAGGGAGAGAAACAAAGGAGGAAAATGGTTTATGGATTCAGAGATTCTGAAAATGAAGAGAACTGGTCAATCTGATCTCAAAAGGAAAACTAAAGGACAAAATTTAAAGATAAAATTAAATTTACATCCTTTTAAAAAAGTCAGAGTTCATCCAGAAAAATCCCTGCCAGAATTTCAAAGGAAACACAAGCATGCGTTGCTACCTTCTAAAAAATTACCCAAAACTTCTGAGAAAAAAGCCAAAATCAATCTTCTGTCTTCTGTAGATTTTCCTCAAGAGCAAGAGAGGAACAATTATGTTAGACTCACTTCAAAGTGGATCCCTCTCAAACACGCCCCAAAGCAGACCTCATACTACAGAAGAAACACTAAAAGTGCCCCTGTACTCAGTGCTAACACCAGGTCTTTAGAAGGCGGTTGTCAACCAGCTGGTCACATTCCCGACAGAAGTCTGTCAACATTGCCTGAGTCTCCAACCATTGATGCTGTGTGGAGGCACTCACGTTCTCAGTTCTCAGCTGAACAAATGGAGGGTGCAACTCAGCTCACAGTAGAAGTTCCTGGTGATTTACAAGCTACTTGGGAACATAAAGGGAGTGATGTTTTATCATCCCAAAATTTCAGGAAGACTATTGACCAAGGGGCAACAGAGCTCCCTGAGCACATGGGGCAGAATAAATCAAACACCAGTGAGTTAAAGCAGTATTCCTTGTCCCCAAGGAATCAACCACAAGTTGCAGGTGTTTACAAGACTGAAACCTACCACGAGGAGTATACATTAGGTGAAAACCAAGTTTTACAACAGGAAAAACAAAATTCAAGTTATGAGCAACACAGAAATGAAGACAAGACATTAAAAACTAAACCCAAGCTATTACATCAAATTGTGGAATGTTTCAAGATGGATAAGGAAGGAAATGATGTAGGGGAAAAACTTCCTAACACAGAAACTTGTGATTCCTCTCTCATTCCCCTGACACAGCCCAAGAACACCCTACCATTTATGAAGACAAATTCTATTCCATTCCAAAATAGCATAGAGCTTCCCAAGGATATCAGTACTTCTCCTCTAAGTAGTCAAGCCATTTGGCATCTAGCCAACAGTAGTGATAAAGGAACTGACAGCACAAATGCATTGCCCAGAGATGATGGCACTGAAGCACTAGAGACAAAAATAGTAGGTAAAGAAGAGCAAAACCTGCTCTATGAAAGCAAGACAAATTCTAGTATGTTAATTCAGACCACAACAATGACCTTACAAAGCTCCACAAAAGAAATGCCGCAAACTTGGGAAAATGGAAAAAGTGAAAAACATTTATTGAGTAGTTCAAGTTCTGACAAGGAGGACATTGCAGCTAAAGATTTGAGGATGACAAGTTCCTGTGAAACCCAAAATAGAACCCCTCACAGTGAAATTGATCTCCAGATTAGCAGTAATATGCATGATTTCAACATTCAAAATACTCAACCAGATAAACCGTGCACAGAAAGAAGGTGCAGTGACAGTAGGTGACTCATGCAGTGCTGTCCCTCTTACCAGAGTTAAAAGGCATTCATTTTGAGGCAGGGAACGAGGTACCTCTAATCCTAGCAGAATAAATGAAGCTGAAAACTCTGCTCCAAAACCTGCACTGTATCCACCATCTGGTGAAAATGCTAATGCATCACCTTTAGAGGCAGAACAAAGTAAGCAAAATCACTCAAATAATAATTATTTTCTACTTTAGCTTTCTTCAAAAGGACACACAACACCCCTTAGCCTTTGCATGCATTTCAAATGCATTATTTTGGAAGACAAATCTTCAATAATTCCTTTTTATCAATGAAATAAAAGCGTACAGTTGAATACAAGGTAAAAATCAAAGATGCAGCCACAAGATATGTTTGACACAATTAACTAAGTGTGCGTCCCCAAGAAACGGAAGAATAGAAAAGAAACATGTTGTCTGGTTCTGGAAAAGCAGCCAAACATTAAAGAAAAAAAAAAAAAGAACCTCAAACAAATGAAAGATTAGACAAGAAAAAGTGAGCGGTTTTATACTTCATGTTTATTTTATGGAAATTATAATACAAATCTCAATTAGTGGTATTACACTATTGCTTTCTACACAGATGATTCTATATTTATATTTGTGCCTGATTTGTTTTCCTAATTATAGTATGAAAATGAAAATTCAGCTTTGCTAACTATAGTTTAGCTGATGAACATACTGGTATATTTCATCCATTTGTAACTGTTTTGTTGACAATTATCCTAGAGCTTAAGTAGAAGTCTTTAATACCTGTTATTTTTCTAAGAGAAGAAAAAAATAAGGATTTTCCAGCTAGTAGGCTGTTACTGTAAAACCTGCAAAATCCTTTAAATCCACTAGGTGGAGATCTCAGATTCAATCATATAAAAAGAACAACTAGGGCTTCAAGATCAACACAATGGATTCCGAACAAAAGGAATTTTAATGAGCTTTATTGCCAATTGTTATTAATTTAAGATTCTGAAAACTAAATAACCCATTAGCATGTAGCTTTCAAGGTTTGATCTCTTTGAGTTTTAGTATGCAGCTATTGTTTGGTGTGAGTGCTCTTGCACAGGAATTAAAAGTCTTACAAATATTAGGTTTAAAAGCAGTGTCATTAGCTGTGTCTCATTTATAGTCACATTAATTTGAAAAATATAGGTAAGTGAGGGTGTTGTGGCTTAGCTGATTAAGCTGCCCTTGGGAAAGCCCCCATTTCATATCAGAATGCGTAGGATCAAGTTTCTCTTCCACTTTCAATCCAGCTTCCTATTAATGAACTGGGTATATAGCAGATGATGGTCCAATTTCTTGAGTCCCGGCCACCCATTGTGAGATATCCATTGGGAGCTCCTGGCTCCTAGCTTCTGCTTGGCCTAGCTCCAGCTGCTCTGGGCATTTGGGGAGTGAACCAGTGGAAGGATGATCTGTCTCTTTCTTTCTGTCTCTCCTTCTCTCATTTCCATCACTCTGCCTTTCAAATAAATAAATAAATATTAAGAAAATAGATATACTCAAACAACTTTATTGTTCAACACTCCAGTAAAGAACACAGTACAGAATATTATATTTCACATTTCCTAGTGGAGGAAAAAAAAAACAACCTCCTTTTTTTCTATCTCTGTAACTATGTAACATCTGGCATTATTACAAAGATTAAGAGATATTTGAATAATGTAAATATTGCTTGCAAGCCCCACCTGTCTTCCATTTCCCTTTTTATTTAGAATTGCCAACAATTGACATAACTTTATTTTGAAAGTCTCTAACTTTATTACTTCTCTTCTTTCTATTTGCACACCAAGATTCAAGATTGTCTTGCTTTTAACTCCAACTCATTTCCCCTCTGTTTTTGTTTGGCCCCTCTGCTGGAGCTTAACTTCTGTGCCATCTGTCTGCCTTCTCTGACCTCACTTCATTTTGTTAAGTACTTTTAAGGTGAGAAGAGCATCTTATGCCAACTTTTTGCACGGTAAGTTCACTCTATGCTAATTGACAGCTCCCTCAGCTTTGTGGACCAGGTTACTTTTTTCTCAATATCCTTCTTTGCTTATCCTTTTCCTATTTTTTTAAAGCACTGTCACCTTACTGCAGAGCCCGTACCTTTGTTCTGTCTCCTCTCACTGCCAACAATATCTCCACCATGTAATGGTATAACAAGGACTCTTGGTCACTAGCTAACTCTTAGCAGCAGCAATGACAGCTCTCCTGGAATCTTACCTCTCTTCGATTTTCAAAACCCAGTCTTTCACCTCTTTATGATGTTTCCTTTGAAATAGTTCTCAGGTTTACCCTTGCTTCTGGATCCCCATGGTAACCATTGTAGTCTATCTTATATTCAACAAAAATACTGTAACAGTAGCCCAGTTGGCTGCTGTGATTTCCTTGTCTTTTGCTTCCATTTCAACCCACTATTTCCTTATCTATATTGGGTGTAAGACAACTGGGGTGCTTATTAAATATGTATAGTCTTTCAATTCCTGGCTCCGACACTTGTCTCTGGTTTCACACTAATGTAGACTCTGCGAGGCAGCAATGATGGCTCAAGTAACTGGGTTCCTGCCACTTTCGAAGGAAATTTAAATTAAATTCTGGCTCCTGGATCCAACCCCAGCTCAGCTCCAGTCAATTCAAGCATTTGAGGAGTGAGCCAGTGGATGAGAGTTTTCTGTCTGTCTCCATCTCTCTGCAGATAAACTTCACTGCTTAGAAGTACACCTTTTGCTTGCAGTGATCAATATTTGACCTTTTAGTAATTTTATTTTTTAATAATAATTCCCCTTAGGCCTGTTAGTTTCTCTTACTCATTTCCCAGCTTTCTGCTTGAGACATCAATTCTACACCAAAAAATGCTTTTAGAACCTGCTGATGATGTGCTTTTATCTCCAAATTAAAATGTTCACATTGTCCCTTATCTATAATCACAAAGAGTCAGTTAATAAAAGGAAAACAGATTCTCTTGATATGTTATGTTCAGTGTTGACACATAACTTGATATTTATGTTCAGTGCATATCCCACATTGAGAAGGAAATTTAGGATTCGGGGCTTCACATAGTTTTTCTCAGAAAATATGTTGAAGGTTCATATTGGAGGACAAGGAAAAGTTTTCCTAAACTATTTTAAGTCTCATAAGTTTTAACAAGAACGTTATCTAAACATCAAAATTTGGGATACTGGCATTGGAGGTACTGATTCATTCATTTACTCAACAAATATTTTTGAGTGTGTACTAGGTATAGTTCTAGAAACCGGGGTAATAGCAGCAAACAAAAGAAACATAGGGCTAATATTCTGAGAGAAGATTCTAAATAAATAAAAATTTATAATGTCAGTTTGAATTGTTAGGAGAGAAGAGGTTATTTTTTGAGATATTGAATTCATATCCTGTAAGAATCTTCATTTTTCTTCATAAGAATTTCTGTGTACACAAGTGAAAATGGATAATGATTTAGTCTGGGTTTTCTCTTTAGAAAAAAAAATGGGACATTTAATTTCTCCTTCCAGTTATCTGGACTGAGGATTCTTCTATTCATCTTGGTGAAATGCATTTTTTTAAATAATAGTAACAGACCCATTTTTGTCTGCTACCCTGTTGAAGAGAGATAGCCTAGGAAGGATAAAAAATAAGATTATGTAAGAAAAGGGCAATGATATCTAGGATGGTTTGTGCTGGACAAGGAAGAGTCATTGGGCCTTTATGTATGAGGATCTCCAGTATGAAGAATACAAACTGTTACCCTCCACTCAGATCCTGCGGCCAAAACCCAAGGACTTCCATCAGCAACAGAATATACTGGCAGGGAGATTCATAGACACTGGACTGAACTGTATCACCAGGAAAGAAGCTGTGGAATCTTCTCTGTTAATCTCTGAGAACAAAATAAACATCAACCTGTCTAACGTTCTTAAGAAGAATAATTTACTACAGATAGATAGCTTGAAATTCCATACTGGGGTTATATGAGTGTTTACTTCTACTGTTGTAGATCTCTGATCATATTTAAATTATTTCACTGTTCATGTATACTGTTTTACTCATTCCTTCCATTTGAATTCTCAGTCTACACTGTTACCCAGTTTATTGCACAGTGACTTGGAGTTAGAGATGGTCTAGGACCCAGATCTTCTGTCTCCTGCATTCGTCAGGGCGACTAAAAACTACTTGTCCTGAGGTGTTTGCCTGAAGAACTGATTCATAGTTAAAAGCCAACACAAATCCATCTAGTGCCAAATTTCTTTCTTCAGAAAATGACAAAGTGTGGTTCAAGCATAGTTAATAAAATTGCAGCTGAGATGAGACTGTGAGTCATCTGTCATACCCTGGTCTCTCTTTCGCTAATCAGTTGTGAGAAACATTTCAGAATCAGAGAGCAGCAGCAAAGAAATATGAGATACTCAGACTTCTTGAGGCAATTAGACACTAAAGAGCAGAAGGCAAATCAGTCTTCCTGCTTTGACAGTCTTAAAATACACACAGAAAGAAGACTTTAGAGTTACACTATTTGTGACAGATTTTGACCATAACACATTTTCTAAGAGGAAATAAAAATTACTCACTTCAGGACATGCATTCCACCCTCGCATCAGCAGAGAAGATATGGGCTTGGGAATGGAATAGCCAATGGGAGGTCTAATGTGGTGGTAGGCCATGTCTGCTGCTGCAGCTGCTGCAAAGCCAATGGTCATGTTAGTTTTGAAATTCATGTATTTATTTCAAAAGACATATTAACAGACAAAAAAAGGTATCAAAAGTAAATCTGTACTTCTGCAGAGATTCAAAGAGAACTTTATATATTTATGCTTTCTATGCTTTAAATGGAATAGTGAATGATGTGATACTCTTAGTTTGTGATAGTTCATTCATTTAGTTTTTGACTGAAGGCGTAGTAAGCATAGGGAGTTTACAAAGGAGCAAAGGAACATGAAAAGGAGTGAGTATTCAAGGAGCAAGTAGTTTACAGGAAATCAAAGCAAAAATAGACAAATGGGATTACATCAAGCTGAGAAGCTTTTGCACTGCTAAAGAAACACTCAACAAAGTGAAGAGACAACCAGAAGAATGGAATATTTGTAAACTATGAAAATGATAAAAGATTAATATCCAGAGTCTATAGAGAGCTTGAGAGACAACAACAATGAAAGAATCCAATTAAGAAATGGGAAAAAGGACTTGAACAGGCATTTTTCAAAAGGGGAAATTCAAATCTCCAACAGACATGAAAAATGCTCAGGATCACTAAGATATCAGAGAATGGAAATCAAAACCACAATGAGGTTGCACCTCCCCCCAGTTAGAATGGCTCTCATACAAAAATCAAAACACAATAAAATCTGGTGATGATATAGGGAAAAAGGTACTCTAGTACATTGTTGGTGAGGATGTTAACTACCATAGATTTGGGGAGACAGTATGAGGATTACTCAGAAATCTGAAAATGGATCTCTCATATGATCCAACCATGCCACTCCTGAGAATTCACCAAATTGAGATGAAATCAGCATAGCATAGAAAAAGGGATAGATTTATCTGTACCCCCATGTTTATTGCAGCTGAATTCACAATACCTAAGATATGGAATCAACAGATGTCCATCAAATGATGACTGGATAAAGAAAATATGGTATATCTACACTATGAAATACTACTCAACCATAAAAAAGAATGAAATACTGTCAAATGGATGTAACTAGAAACAAATGTATGTTTTTTTTTCTGATCTGTAGTAACTAATAGAGTACCAAAAAACTGTAACATATGAGCAAACCTGACATTTTAAGATCTGATTGTTTTGTTTATAGCTTTTCTGTCCACTGTTGAGGAACAGTGTTTTTTCTTCTTACTATTTGTTGAATTATTTACTTAGTGGTGAGTTAAGCTAATATTATGCAATCAACTGAAAGTATGTCATTGTAAAATTTAAAAAGAAGATTAAGAAAGTAAGTATGAGTCACTGCTAAAGAAACACTCAACAAAGTGAAGAGACAACCAGAAGAATGGATGTATGTATGAAATACATGAAATTTTTTTACTTTATATAAATGAAATTATTAAAAAATAATTATTCTCTACATATTAACAATTGAAATCCCAGCATCTTCATCAACATTAATGGATTTAAGCTTAAAAACTATTTTGCTAGGGTCAGCATTGTGGCATAGGATGTAAAGCTGCTGCCTGCTAGTTGGTATCACATATGGGAACCAGTTCATGTTCTGGCTGCTCCATTTCCAATCCAGCTACCTGTAAAAGCCTAGGAAAGCTGTGAAAGATGACCCATGTACCTGTGCCCTAGCTACTCACTTGGGAGACCTTAAAGAAGTTCCTGACACCTATATTTGGTTTGGCCCAGCCCTGGCTGTTGTGGCCACTTGGGGAGTGAACCAGTGGATGGAAGATCTTTCTTCCTATGTCTCTCCCTTTTCTGTGTAACTTTCACTTTCATATAAATCTTAAAAACCCATGAAAACTCTATTTTGCCCAAATAATATAGATGCATTCAAAAGAGAAAAGTTCAGGGTTATCCTATGTTTTGCTGTGTGCAACATAAGGCCTTCCATGTTGGATTCATGACACTGCTCAGCCTGGTATGATTTATGATTTATCTTTCAATCTCTACTTCCAAAAGCTACACATTACCAGGACACTTTGATTAAAACTGCCTTGTAGTATGTCTTGATATTTGGTATTGTGATGCTTCCAGCTTTGTTTGTGTTGTTTTAGATTGCTTCAGCTATTCAGAGTGTCTTGTGTTTCCATATAAATGTTAGCCTTGTTATTTCTAGATCTGAGAAGAATATCCATATTTTGATTGGGCTAACACTGAATCAGTAAATTGTGGCCATTTTGATGATATTAATTCTTTATGTCCATGAGCATGAAAGATTTTTCCATTTTCTGTGTCTTCTTTTATTTATTTCTTTAATGTTTAGTAATTGTCATTGTAGCGATCTTTCACCTACTTGGTTAAATTTATTCCAAGGCATTTAAATTTTTGGAGCTATTATGAATGGGACTGATTTTATATGTTCTTTCTGAGCCATTGCATTTTCTGGGTATGCAGAGGTTGTTGATTTTGTGTGTTGAGTTCATATCCTGCAACTTTACCAAACTGTCTTATGAGTTCCAATAGTCTCTTAGTGGAGTCTTTTGTTTCCCCTGTACATAGACTCATGTCATCTGCAACTAGGGATACTTTGACTTCCACCTTTCCAATTTGTATTCTTTTGATTTCTCTTTCTTTTAATTTTTAAAAAAGATTTGTTTATTTGAAAGGCAGAGTTACACACACACAGAGAAGGAGAGGCAGAGGCAGAGAGAGAGGAGTTTCTTTTTATTTGTTCACTACCGCAAATTGCTGCAATAGCCAGAGCTGGGCTGATCTGAAACCAGGAGCCCAGAGCTCCTTCCAGATCTCCTATGTGGGTGCAGGGGCCCAAGGACTTGGGCCATCTTCCACTGCTTTCCCAGGTCATAGCCGAGAGCTGGCTCAGAAGCGGAGAAGCCGAGATTCAAATTGGCACCCATATGGGATACTGGCACTGCAGGCGGCAGTTTGAACTGCTATGCTACCGTCTCAGACAGTGAGAGAGAGAGAGACAGAGAGAAAGGTCTTCCTTCCATTGGATCAGTCCCCAAATGGCCACAATGGTCGGAGCTGCGCTGAACTGAAGCCAGGAGCCAGGTGTTTCCTCCCGGTCTCTCATGTGGGTGTAGGGGCCCAAGCACTTGGGCCATCCTCCACTGCTTTCCTAGGCCACAGCAGAGAGCTGGACTGGAAGGGGAGCAACTGGGACTAGAATCACCACCCATATGGGATGCTGGTGCCACAGGTGGAGGATTAACCTAGTGTGCCACAGTGCTGGCCCCTCCATGTTTTGATATTTTGAATTGTCATCTTCATTTGCTTCCAGGAATTTTTTGATATCCCTTTTGATTTATTCTGTGACCCACTGTTTATTCAGGAGCATGTTGTTCAATCTCCATGTGTTTGCATATTTTCCAGAGATTCTTAGTTGTTAGTTTCCATCTTCCTTAAGTTGCCATCAGAAAAGATACATGGTATGATTTCAGTTTTTTTTTTAATTTGCTGAAACTATTTAAAATTGCTGAGACCATTTGCATATGGTCTAGCCTATAGAATGTTCCATGTGCTGATGAAAATAACGTATATTCTTCAATTGTGGGATAAAATGTTCTGTATGTATCAGTTAGGTCCATTTGGTCCATAGTGTAGATTAGTTCTGTTGTTATCTTTGTTGATTTTCTGTCTAGTTGATTTGTGCATTGATGGAAGTGGGGTGTTGAAATCCCCTATTACTATTGTACTGGAGTGTATGTCTCCTTTTAGATCCATTAACATTTGCTTTAAATAGCCAGGTGCCCTGGCATTGAATGCATACGCATTTACTATAGTCACATATTCCTGTTGAATTGATCCTTTAATACATAAAGCCTTTCTCTGTCTATTTTAACAGTTTTTACGTTAAAGTCTATTTTGTCTGACATTAGGGGGTGGTTTCAATACTTGTTTTTGCTTTATGTTTTCAGATATTTTTTTCCATCCTTTCACTTTCAATCTGCATGTATATTTGTTTGTGAGGTATGTTTCTTTCAGGCTATTAGTTGGGGCTTGTTTCTTTAATCCATTCAGGTAGTCTGCAACTTTTAATTATATAATTTGCGCCATTTACACTCAAGGTTATTATTGATAAGCAATGATTTATTCCTACCATTTTTTCATAAAAGGGATCACACAGTCTACTAATACTAACTGATAGAATTAAAAAGGAGAGAACGATCCAACATGGGAAGCAGGATATACAGCAGACTCATAGAATGGCAGAATTCCTAAAAGCACTCTGGCTTCAGAATCAGCCCTTAAGGCATTCAGATCTGGCTGAAGAGCCCATGAGAGTATTTTAGGCATGGATAGCCAAGACACTCTGGTGAAAACAAAACAAAACAAAACAAAAAACCACAACAACAACAACAAAAAAGCCACCTAAATGAATGATCTTTGTGAGGGAGATCCCAGTTGAAAGAACGGGCCATCAAAGAAGGAAGTACCTTTCTCTGAAGGGAAGAGAGAACTTCCACTTTGACTATGACCTTGTCTAAATAAGATCAGAGTTGGTGAATTCAAAAGGCTTCCATAGCCTTGGCAACTCATGACAAGAGCCTTGGGTGATTACTGATGTCATAAACAAGAGTGTCAATTGTTAAATCAACAACAGGAGTCACTGTGCACTTACTCCCCATGTAGGATCTCTGTCCGTAATGTGTTGTACTATGTGAATTAACAGTATAACTAGTACTCAAATAGTACTTTACACTTTGTGTTTCTGTGTGGGTGCAAACTGTTGAAATCTTTACTTAGTATATACTAAATTGATCTTCTGTATATAAAGATAATTGAAAATGAATCTTGGCCAGCACCGTAGCTCACTAGGCTAGACCTCCGCCTGCAGTGCCGGCACCCCGGGTTCTAGTCCCAGTTGGGGTGCTGGATTCTGTCCCGGTTGCTCCTCTTCCAGTCCAGCTCTCTGCTGTGGCCCGGGAGTACAGTGGAGGCTGGCCCAAGTGCTTGGGCCCTGTACCCGCATGGGATACCAGGAGGAAGCACCTGACTCCTGGATTCAGATTGGTGCAGCGCTGGCCGCAACACGCCGGCCGTAGTGGCCACTTGGGGAGTGAACCAATGGAAAACGAAGACCTTTCTCTCTGTTTCTTTCTCTCTCTAACTCTGCCTGTCAAAAAATAAATAAAAAATAAGAAAAAAATGAATTGATGTGAATGGGATGGCAGAGGGAGCAGAAGATGGGAGAGTTGTGGGTGGGAGGGAAGTTATGGGGAGGAAAGAGCCACTGTAATCCAAGTGTTGTACTTTGGAAATTTATATTTATAAATAAAAGTTAAAAAAAAAAGAAACAAAAAGAAAGCTTTCTGCTGTTATTTGACTGAATAAGCCTTCTAATCCATTCTTTATTTCCAAACCTTTAGTAACTCCTGAGACACATACCTTTGTTCATTTGATACTATTTGTTAAACTCCTTTAGAACCTTTATATACATTATGTTTGATAATTCTACTCACTGATTAAATTCTCTAGTATTGGCTGCCTGTATGGATTTCAAACTCCCCATCTTTGTATTGTGATACTAGGATCTACTTTGTAAATTCCTGAATGCTCAATATTTATCTGTTCCACAGCCAATGATTTCTGTAACTGTCTTGAAATCAAGTGATAGCTAGTTTTAGTGAAGCCATTTTGTATCAGACATCATGGTGGATATTTACACAAATTCCTTAAAGCCTTATAACAATCCTGCATGGCAGCAATTGTTAGGTGTGTGCTTTTGTGTGTACATGTGTGTAACTAGCTTTTAATTTGTAACCATTTTATATGTAATTAATAGTTGGTGCAGCCATGTATTCCAAATCCATGCTCTCTTCAGAACACATCATGATGAAATGATGTTGTAATTAATCCATGATGATCTTTTTATTTCCCAGATATGTTGCTCTGCACTAATGGGAGGATAAATTCCAGGCCATTGCTGCTTCCCATCTTCCAGCTGTGGTGTTTTAAACACTGGTCTATACCTTAATGATTTTTCAGATATAACTCACAACCACTACTTCTTGTCTGCTAAAATTTACTTCTATTCAATTTTGTTTTTCTACCTCCTCCAATAGATTTGGTAAAATTATACCAGTACAATTTAACATTTTGTTTTATAGATTATTCTGAATTACTTTGTAATTTTGCCAATTGTAAAATTAACACTTGTTCTTTATAAAAGTTTATAAAATTAAGAGAATGAGAAATAATAAAATGTTATAATTCAGAAATAACCATTGTTAAAACATATTATGTCTTATATATTCTCTATAGCTTTGAGATTATATTAACATAGCATTATGTAATTATTTTTGACTAACTTAAATCATTAGCTTATGCAATTAAGCATTTTTTTGTGATAGTAAAACTCTGTTAACAGTTTAAGAACTGATTGATTTAAACCTTTCCCAATTTTAGGTTGGATGTAAATATCTCAAGGATATTTTTTCAATATGAATTTCCATCTCTCATAACTTATTTATTTTTGTAATTCTTCAGGGGTGAGAAATAATATGTCAAAGGGCATATTAGTTTAAAGTGTTAAACTATTTTCTTAACAGTTGCACCAGTTTATACTATCAATAGTAAATATGTGGAAGGCATATCATTACATCTACTGCAGACTATAAATCCTTTTTTTTTACTAATTTGAGGTAATATATCTACTTTTTTCGATTGTGTTCTTAATTATCTAATGTGTGGTTACTGAACAAACATCTCTTTTGTGTCACAAAAATTTTGGTGTGTTAGATTTCATTCATTGGTTACTCAACTATTTGTAATTTTTTCCAGAATGAGATAAATCACTAAGTGAACAAATAAATTTATTAAGCAATGATTACTGATCTTCTAGCTCTACTCTATGTTTTATCTTATGACCATTTATATATTACTGAACCAGTGCAGCTATAAGCACATAAACCAGTATAATGGAAACATTTGAACTATTCATATCCTAATGGATGGGGAGGGACTACTCATAACATGAGTTAAGCTCAGATGCATATGTCAGTCATCCCCCTTTGACGCTCTTAGGACAAGTACATAGAGTTACTTGTTTGCTTCTTGGCACTGTGTGTGGACAATCAGTTTAAGATGAATGATATTTAATTTTTCATTATTCAAAGTGGATTCTGAAAAGCCTTGGCATCTTATGCTTCCCTTTGCTTTATATTTTCTTGGCACTGATATTGCTCATTAGCACCTCTATGAGAAAGTGGACAATGCAACATGAGGGGCGTCACAGAATTGAAACTTGTCACCTTTGAGATTGTTTTGTCAGAGTTGCCCAAGTGGTCATGTTAGCCTTACAGCTGGCATATTTTCTGGTAGTACAAATTCAGGAATGAGACTGTCAGCCCATTATTCAAAATTTAACTTGGTTAATATAAAAATACATTAAATAATTATATAAATGTTGGCTTTTACTTTCACAAAAGAAATTTTGTTGTTAATAGAGGCAAAATTTTTAAAAAATAATTTATTGAACAGTTATTTTTTTTCCAACACTATCCTAAGATATCATTAGCTTGGTAATGCTAATTATTTTTTCCAATCCTAGCCTAAGATACCATTATCTTGATAAAACTTATAACAAACTTTAAGAGTAAGGCTATTTACCAGAAGTTCTACAATAATAAGAGGGTTCTTCTTAGCTATTCCATATGGCAGCATGAGGTATTGAACACTTAAAGCATGGCGAGGATGACTGAGACATTGAATTTTTGATTTGTTTAATCTCAAATAATATAAATTTAAGCAGTCATGATTAGTGACTTACATATTGGATAGCACTATTCTAGAGCCCAATTTTCTTCTGCTCCCAGTCTGAATAAAGAGACTTCAGTTAAACACAATGTTGTGACTCAGTTTCAAGGTTCCAATTTTCTCAATGTCATGGTGTCAGTTTGTGAATTGAAATTATTCCATGTGTAACAAGACTTTATTAAGAAAAGATACGGGAAAGATGTTTGGTGCTGCAGTTGACGTCACTTGGGATGCCCACATACTGTGTCAGAATGCCTGGGTTTGAGTGCTGTCTCCACTTTGGGTTCTGGCTTCCTGGAAATGCACAGCCTGGGAGGCAGAAGGCAACGATCAAGTATGCGGATCCCTGCCACCCATATGGAATATCTGGATTGGGTTCTTATTGCTTGGCTTCAGCCTACACAGCCCTGGATATTACAGAGATTTGGGGAGTGAGTCAGAGGATAGATCTGTCTTTCTGTTTCTCTGCCTCCAAGTGAATAAGATAAATAATATAAAAAAGGGAGGATATAAATAGATTTTCAATATTGTCTTTTAAAAGAGATAGACTAGACAGCAACAGAACAGGCATTGTTCATAACATATGATAATCTCCATTTATTTATTCCTATATAAAAATGAATTGAATATTCTATATTATTATAGACAAAGAAAAAATTAAATTTTTAAAGTGAAGTTTGGTAAGCAGATAATGAAGAAATAATGACTGGATTTCCAATGCATTTATAGTTCATTTGTTAATTCTGAAGTGTGATTCCTTTTGCCCGAAATGCTCCTTTCCATCCTCTTTCTCTTCATAATGTCTACTGTCATATAAGTCTAGCTTAGATTGATTCTCTCTGGGTATATATAGATCATAAAATTCTTGAAGTCGGGGCTGACACAGTGGTGCAGAGGGTTAAAGCCCTGTCCTGAATTGCCGGCATCCCATATGGGCGCCAGTTCTAGTCCTGGCTGCTCCTCTTCTGCTCTAGCTCTCTGCTGTGGCCTGGGAATGCAGTAGAAGATGGCCCAAGTCCTTGGGCCCCTGCACCCATGTGGGAGACCTGGAAGAAGCTCCTGGCTCCTGGCTTCAGATCAGTACAGCTCTGGCCATTGTGGCCATCTGGGGAGTGAACCAGCGGATGGAAGACCTCTCTCTCTGTCTCTGCCTCTCTCTCTAACACTCTTTCAAATAAATAAAATAAATATTTAAAAAAAATCCTTGACCTTAGTGTGCTGTACATTGTGATTTAATGCTATAACTAGTACTCAAACAGTATTTTTCACTTTGTGTTTCTGTGTGGGAGCAAACTGTTGAAATCCATACTTAATGTATACTAAGCTGATCTTCTGTATATAAAGAGAATCGAAAATGAATCTTGATGTGAATGGAAGGGGAGAGGGAGTGGGAAAGGGGAGGGTTGCGGGTGGGAGGGACGTTATGGGGGGGAAGCCATTGTAATCCATAAGCTGTACTTTGGAAATTTATATTCATTAAATAAAAGTTAAAAAAAAAACTAAGCTAAAAAAAATCCTTAAAGTCAGGAACTGTGTCTTTTTAAAAAAAAAATACTCATTTATTTATTTTCATCTACCAGAAAAGCAGAGAGAGAAAAGAGAAGGAGAGAGAGAGAGCGCGAGAGAGAGCGAGCACTTCCGTTCACTTTTTAACTCCCCAAATGCCCAGCTGGGAAACTGGAATTCCATCCAAGTCTCCCACAGGGATGACAGTTGAGCCTCCCAGGATGCACTAGCAGTAAGATGGATTGAAAGCGGAGTAGACAGGACTTGAATCAGACCCTCTTCTATGGGATGTTGGACATGGGATATGAGTATGCCAAGCACCAATTTAACTCACTGCACCTCAGTGCCTGCTGCAGAACTATCTTCTTATCCCGTGCCTAACACAGTAACTGGTGATTAATTTATAATGAACCAATGAATGTGATAATTCAAGATATCCTTTAGCTAGAAAACAATATAGACTTGTGTAAAATTAATTAAAAGAAAAGAAGGAAGGAAAGGAGGGTATTGGGGCAGGGATGGGGAGGGAGGGAAATACGGTTATCTTAGAGCTATATCTATAACATACATGTAATATATTTTCTTTATATTAAAAAGTAACAATGGGGGCCGGTGCTGTGGCACAGCAGGTTAATCCTCTGCCTGCAGTGCCGGTATCCCATATGGGCACTGGTTATGGTTCCGGCTACTCCAATTCCAGTCCAGCTCTCTCCTGTGGCCTGGAAAAGCAGTAGAAGATGGCCCTGGACCTTGGGTCCCTGCACCCAAGTGGGAGACTAGGAGGTGGTGCCTGGCTCCTGGCCTCAGCCATTGCAGCCATTTGGGGAGTGAACCAACGGAAGGAAAACCTTTCTCTCTGCCTCTCCCTCTCGCTGTCTGTAACTCTAACTCTCAAATAAAATAAATAAAATCTTTAAAAATAATAACACTGAACATTCATTGGATGAATGAATGACAATGACGGATTAATACCAACAGATATCTTTTTCATTGTTACATATTAGAGTAGATGACAATGCCTGGCCATTAAAAAAACCTGTAGAATGAACATATTTGAAAATATTTAGTTTCAACATAATCAAGAAAATTATTGAGATCTGATGACAAATTTAGTCAATAATATTATCTTTTGTTTGAAAAACTTTGGAAGGGACTTCAATAAACAGAAACCCATATGACATATTAAGACATGCACTTAACCAGGAAATCTGGAGGCCTAATTTCCAGTCTGGCTCTGCTCTAAACTCTGTAGGATATCCTAATTAAAACTAATTAATTTCATTAATTGTAAAATGACAGGGAAGACACAGTGTAATGGTGACAAGTGTGGGATTGGGGGACAGGGACCCATTTATTTAAATCTTGACTGCACTTTTACTAGTATGTCACATTGAGCATATGTCTTATTTTATAGAACCTAAACCACAGGTTGTTAAGAGTATATGAGACAATATACATAGAGCAGCTGGCACATTGTATTAATTGTGTTGTTGTTACTGTTATTATTATCAACTGCAGTTTTGAGAGCCCTCCTGGTTTTATTTAGTCTGAACCTAGAGAACTAGATATTTTAAATTCTTTGTTCTATTTAGATCTCTCTAAATCTTAGGTCTTTTAAGATGCTCTTTGTGTATGAATACTGATGTGGTTTGAACATAATTTGCTCCTCAATTTATGAGGATGTTTAAGCCTCAAAGTCTTATGTTAATAGCTTACTGACTAATGTTCAGGGTTGACATATTAAGGGTGGAAGCTTTTTCCAATTAGGTTGTCTGGGAAGTGGGTCTACGTTTTCAGATCACCTTAGAAGCAGTTCTCCTGAGAGGATCAGTTATATGAGCCAAGTTCAACCCACCAGTGTTTCTTTGCTTCCTGATTTGCTCTGTGATTATTCCTTTCCCATTCTCTGTTCTCAACCATTGGGATTAACTGATATTGGACTGCAAACCACCAAAATTGTGAGCTGAAACAAGCCTTCTTCATAAGTAGCTTCATTCAGGCATTTTAGATGTAGTAACAAAAAGCTGACCAATACAAATACCAAGTAAAATATATTGAGCAACTGCAAGTTCCAAGGCTACAATCTATCTCATCTGTCATCAGGCCCAGATCATAATGCAATATGGCCATTGTGGAGAGGATCACTACACAGCTCTCTGCGAGGAAATTAATGATCTATATCCTGCTTATGAGTAAGTTGGTACTAGATTCTGAATTCCTTAAGTAAGTTCTCACTGTCTTATGTTGCATGAAATTCAATCTAATCATTCATATTAAAAAGAGAACAAAGGGAAAAATAAAGTACAACATTTTGCTAGTAAGTTTTGACTAAAATTAAATTGCTGGAATTTCTCCCCCCCAATTTTGATTGTCTATATTTGTGTTCTAAAACATACAGTTGATTCTACTTCATTGTTTACAGTGGGCCAGGCTGTGGTGAGACAAAGCAAATATGTTCTGCCATCCTAGCAATGGCTAAGATGCATGCTCTATTCAACTGACACTTTTTCAGTGATGTATCACCAAAGTGTATAGCATCTGAGGGAGACCGTGAGATTGCAATCTTGAGAGGATACTAAGAATGGCTTAATTTTTTAAACCACATCCCATTCTCATTACATACTGTCAGAAGAATAGATTAATTTGCACCATTGTCTGTTCTCATTGCAATCTTTGTCAGTATAATGAAGTATCTGAAT
Organism: Oryctolagus cuniculus; assembly: GCF_964237555.1. NCBI lineage: Eukaryota > Metazoa > Chordata > Mammalia > Lagomorpha > Leporidae > Oryctolagus > Oryctolagus cuniculus. Next base: position 97,600,012 of record NC_091438.1, read on the forward strand.
GTTAATATCGGCTATATTCATAGAAATATAACCATTTCTTGGACTGATTTGATCTTTCCAGTGAACTGTGTAGTGACTTGTTGACTCTGCTCTTCTCAGTGATAAACTGATAAAGATTAGCACAACAAATATGGGATTTCAGAACTTAGCTGATTCCTATTTTCCTACACTGATGATGGTTCACAATCTCAGTGGGCTTATAGCCTTTGAGATTATTATTTTCTTACCCGTTAGGATCCTAATCATATATAAAAACTTAAAGTAATACGTAAGGAAGGAAGGGTGTAACTAAAACAGTCACAGACATAAACATATAGAATGGTAGAATGGCTGTAGTTAAAGGCATTATAATTCATATTAAAAAAAAAAACATTTGTGAAACATAATAGCCTACAAAGTATATTTGGCTTTGGACTTCCACTTTGCAACTCTGAGATAAAGTCTCTATAGAAGACATCTCACCAAAACCTGGCTAGAATAAGTTGGCAGATATTCTTAATTTGCTGCCACATCCTAGACTTTGTTAACACTTGGCATTAAGTAATCCCAGGACCCAGAGTTGAGTCTCCTTGTGAACCAGCTTGCATCCCAGAGGAAAAGAAATGGAAAACAAGACACACTCTTCCTTGGCCCCACACCATAAACTGAAGATGATTCACTAAATTGGGAACCTGGTTAAAAGGGAATGGGATTGGCTAAAATACACGTTGAAATATTTACTCATCTTGGCTTTATTCTTCAGTTTCCTATGACATATCAGAGGCGACTAGTGCAGGAAAGAAGGAAAATCTGGGAAGCAGGTGTTGATTTCTTGTTTTGAAATGTATCCAGTAAAGCTATTATTTGCCAGGATGTCTAGCTCTCTTTATCTTGTCTTGGTCTTCTCTTTGCTTGACTTCACATCTTGGCTCCTTTTCCTTTTGATCTCATAATTTCTTTCAAAAATTTGCTCCATCATCATCCTGCTAGCTAAGCCTGAACCCTGAATTCATTTCTTACTTTTCTCTCTCCCTTGTGCACCTAATTCAACCCACTGACAAGTCCTATTAAAATATCCCCAAACTGACACTCCTTTCTCTTTCAAAACCACCGAGTTAAGGCCTCAGGTATTTCTTCTAGAAGAACTGGTCTCCTTGATCCTACTTTAGAACCACTCCAATTCAGTCTTTGCTTTTTAACAAAGAGAGCAATTTAACATTTTAAAATAATAATAGAATTATACCATATACCTTCTTTAAAGCATACAGTGACTTCAACAAGGCTTGTGATGGTTAATTTTATGTGTCAACTTGATTGTGTTAAAGGATGCCCAGACAATGGGTAAAATGTTATTTCTGAGTGTATCTGTTGGAGTGTTTCTGGACAAGACTGACATTTGAATCAGTGAACTGAGTAAAGGATTCCCTCTCATTAATATGGGTAAGTGCCATCCAGTGCCCATTTGAACAGTTCAGTGAAGGAAGGGCAAATTAGCACTTTCTTCTAGAGCCAGTTTATCTGTTGTTTCCTGCCCACAGATTTCAGAACTCCCAGATTCTTGTGTCTCAGACTCTGGACTACTAGTCCTGTTGGTTCCCAAGTCTTTGGACTCAGACTGAATTACACTGCTGGCTTTCCTGATTCTCTAGTTTTCAGATCATATTATGGGACTTTTGAGCCTTAAAATCATGGAATAAAATGTCCATGGTAGATGCCATCTTATAAGTCATATATGCTATTGGTTATGTTTATTCAGAGAAGCTAGGTAAGAACCTTCAGCATTTGCCTCTAGTTCTAGATCTACAACATGTGTCTTACAACTCATGTATTTGTATTCCTTAATTCATTGCTACTGAATTATTTATGGCTGTCTAACGACCCTGGACCTTGCCAATAGTTTTTTCTTGAATGCTTTTGTTACTGTTTACCTATTTAATTTTTTTTTTTTTTTTTTTGACAGGCAGAGTGGACAGTGAGAGAGAGAGAGACAGAGAGAAAGGTCTTCCTTTGCCGTTGGTTCACCCTCCAATGGCCGCCGCGGCCGGCGCGCTGCGGCCGGTGCACCGCGCTGATCCGATGGCAGGAGCCAGGAGCCAGGTGCTTTTCCTGGTCTCCCATGGGGTGCAGGGCCCAAGCACCTGGGCCATCCTCCACTGCACTCCCTGGCCACAGCAGAGGGCTGGCCTGGAAGAGGGGCAACCGGGACAGAATCCGGCGCCCCGACCGGGACTAGAACCCGGTGTGCCGGCGCCGCAAGGCGGAGGATTAGCCTAGTGAGCCGCGGCGCCGGCCACTGTTTACCTATTTAATTAAAGATGTAGTTCAGGTATCATTTGTTTTAAGAATTCTCCCCTGAAAAATTTTCCCACCTTCAGTCTGGACAGGAGACCATCTATGGAGCATTCTTAGCCCTCTGTGTTTCTCTCTGACTTATCTCGTTGATTGTACCTTTCTTGTGCCTTCTGTGAACTATGAGTAGTGTGAGGGCCTGGGCACATTTCCTGGTAAATAAGAAACATTTCATGTTAGCTTAAAGATAATAAAAAAAATCTAACATTATTGAATACTGGCTTTTGTTAGCTAGTATTCTAACTCTTTGTGGTGGATGCCATTGTAAAATGTTCAGTTTAAAAATAAGCTGAGGTATAGCTATGTTAAGTACTCACACAAGGTCTCAAGACTCTTGCTCTCTTACATATTATGCTAATTTCTTTAGACCTTATGGTGTCAGTTTACAAAACTTTTTTTTTGAAAATTTTAGTTAATCATCCACATTTGCAAATCTTTATATTTCTAAACAAATGAACAGGAATGCATTGATATGGTAACATTTAGCAGGCATATTTGCATTTCCTGCTAAGCACCATTTGGCTGCAGCTGGGTAGCAACTGTCCCCTTGAATGAGAGCATGTAATCCTCATCCTATTGTTCTGCTTTCAGTATCTGCACCTTCCCTCCATCTTGTGAGTACTTGATCCTCATGGTCCTTGAGGTGAGGAATGTGATGGCTTACTGTCTCTTTGTGTACCTGGGATGATAAGGTTAATTTGAACATTAGTTATGCAAAAGAGACCCTAACTTCAAATTCTTCCATATGTATAAGTATTAATCCTCTAGAAGTTGATCTTAATATTGGTGTTCTACTTTTATATTTCTCCCAGGAGGTAGCATGCTGCTAAATCCAGAAGGATGAGCCTTGTATAATGTTGCTACTATCATAATTGATCATACTGTCCCATATTGTAGTCATGGATTTATTTCTCATTGTAAATGGCTAAATATGTAGCTTCTATTGAATCTGATGCTTCACATAATTTATTGCTGAACATATGCTAGATTGCCTAACCACCACAATGATATTAGCAGACTCATTTCTTGATGCATGGTCACTGTCCAACTTTTAAAAATCTGGCATCTATCATAAACAAACTCTGTTTCCAATAAAGTACTATAAATTTTGATATCTTAGGCATTGGAAACAAGTCATGCTTAAGCAAGACTTTCAACTATTTATTAAAAATAGTTTCCATATAAAAACACAGCTATTTCTAGGAGTCCAGGAGAGAGGAGATCTCCTTGAAATAATCATTTTAATTAGCAAAGAATAGTGGTATAACAAATCTGTGTACATAAAATAGGATAAATACTTTGATAAATGATGACTAGGAATGTGAAGGAAACTACACAAATCCTACTATCAGAAAATTATAATCAATTTTTTGAGAAGTCATATTTAAGATAAGACCTAAAATTAAATTGGAGATAGTATGATGAAAAGTGAGAAAAAGATTTCTGACAGAGGGTAGTGTGTGTGAAAGCCTGGAAGTGAGAGCAAACATGTTGGTCTACTGACAGTAATTTTTAGGGTAGGCATCATTCATTGCATTTATTGATGAAACTAAGCTTGTGAAAAGGTCTAGAAGTCAGATAAAATGCAACATATTGAAGGAAGTAAAAGAAGATTAGGGGTTGGAGTAATGAAAGAGAAATGATATGAGTAAGATCAGCAATGAAGGATCAGGTAGATTCTTGTGGGACATATGAACAATTCTGAGATTTAATCTTAAGAATATGGGAAGCCATAGGCAATGATGACATAACCAGGTTTATGTTTAAAAATATATCATCCAGGGCTGGCGCCACGACTCACTAGGCTAATCCTCCGCCTGTGGCAGCGGCAACCTGATTTCTAGTCCTGGTTGGGGTGCTGGTTCTGTCCTGGTTGCTCCTCTTCCAGTCCAGCTCTCTGCTGTGGCCTGGGAAGGTAGTGGAGGATGGGGCCCAAATGTTTGGGCCCTGCACCCGCATGGGAAACCAGGAGGAAGCACCTGGCTCCTGGCTTCGGATCGGCACAGCACTGGCTGTAGCGGCCATTTGGGGGGTGAACCAATGGAAGGAAAACCTTTCTCTCTGTCTCATTCTCTCACTGTCTAAGTCTGCCTGTCAAATATATATATCATCCAGTGGCTACGTAGAGATCGAGAGGAAGAGGAACAAGAATAAACAAGGGAAGGGAAGTATCATCAAAGGTTATTTTAGGAGTCCAAATGCTGGCTGGAAATTCCAGCTATGACTGAGGTGAATGAGACTTTGAGAAAAAGAGAGATTTGGGTGTACATCTTTCCACTTTAGTCAACATTGCATTGGAGGTCCCTGCCTGTGTAAGAAGGCAAGAAAATGATAAAAAGAGACCTGCAGACTGAGAATAAGGAAATAAATTTTGTTTGTTCACAGATGAAATAGTCATTTTTTAAAAATATCTCAAGGGGTTCACATTACCATAATTCAAGACTTAGTAAGCTAGTAAGATGGTATGATATTGATGTAAGGGTAGACATACAGGCCGATGCAACAGAATAGAGTCAGAAATAGGTGCACATAAATATGGCTGATTAATTTTTTAACAAAGGGATCAAAAATAACTTAATAGAGAAAGGGGTTATTCAACAAATCATACTGAAACAAATGGATATCCATATTCAAAAGTAAATAAAAGAACAAAAATCCAAGCTCGAGGCAAGGATTTGGCACAGTGGGTAAGATGCTGTTTAGGATGCTTGCATCTCATACTGGAGACTCGAAGGGCCAGTCCCAACTCCAGTTCACAATTCCAGCTTCTTGCTAAAGTGTAACATGGTTCAAGGAGGTCGATCTCTGTCATCCACTTTGTAGACACAGACTGATATCCTGGCTCATGGGTTTGGCCTGGCCCAGCCCTAGTTCTTGCAGGCATCTGGGAAGTGAACCAGTAGATGGGAGATATCTGTCTGTCTGTTTTTGTCTCTCTGCTTTTCAAATAAAATAAACATTTAAAATCCAATCTATACTGTACAACATTTTAAAATAGCTTTAAGTTGATCTTCTACATAGAAAGCCTAAGCCCGTATGTCATCTATAAACATTGTATCCTTGGATGAGGCAAGAATATTTCAGATAGGAAATAAAAAGAATATATTTAAGTATTGATTTATTTATTTGAAAGAGAGAGAAAGAGAGATTGATTGTCCATCCACTTTTTCCACCATTCCCCAAATGGCTGCAATGGCTATGGCCCGTCCATGTCAAAGCCCAGAGCCAGGAATTCAGTCTGGGTCTCCTACTTAAGTACAGGGCTCAAGAACTTGAGCTATGTTCCACTTCCTTTCCAGGCACATTACCACAGAGCTGGATTGGAAGGGAAACAGCTGAGTTTCAAACCAGCAGTCCACTATGGTATGCTGGCATCACAAACAGCGACATAACCAATTGTGATACAATGCCAACCCAAAGACATAGGGAATATTGATTAAAAATTCAATGAGATGAGCATCACTACAATGCAAAACTTCTCTTTGGAAGATACTACTAATATGAAAAGCCAAGCCACAGACCATAGGACAATACTTGATAAACACATAGGAGATAGATGACTTCTAAGAGCTTAAAAACTCTTACAAATAAACAATATGACAACTTGAACAAACACTGATGAAAGAAAAATATGTTTAGCAAATAAGAACATGAGATCATCAACATAGTTATTAAGCAAGTGTAAAATAATATCACATTCATAACATTTACTCCAACTCTAATGGTTAATACATACTACAGATTTAAATAGACAATGCAAAGTACTGACAAGAATATGGAACAACTAAAATTCTCAGGGATGTCTGGTAAGAATCTATATTGGTACAGACATCTTGGAAAAACACTTATAAGATCTAGCCAACTCTCTTCTGTATTTGTTCAAGAAAAATGAAAACAACCACTTGAATTATTTTGGTATTTTATTCATAATAACCCCAAAGTGAGAATAACTCAAATTATCATCAACTTGTGAATGAATAAATAAACTGAGGCATATATGTAACATGGAATATTGGACAGGAACAAAAAAGAATGGTTTACAGATAAAAGCAACAAGATGATTCCATTTTTGTGACATTCTAGAAAACGTGAACTTGTAGGGACATAAGTAAGATCAGTGGTGGCCAGGGGCTGGATGTGGAAGTAGAATGACTCCAGAGAGGTACTAGAAAATATTTTAGAGTAAAGGAAATGCTCTTTATCTTTCTTGAAGATTTAGTCATACAACTGTATATATTTATAATAACTCATTGAACTGCTAACCTAAAAAGATAAATTTTATTTTATGTGATGATTCGATAAGCCTGAGTTTTACAAAAGATGTTTACAGTAGCTTAAATGAAAGATGGTGAATGAGGTAGAAAGATGGTAGGTGATGAAATGATGACTTATTAGAAGATGCACTAGAAGATAAAATGGGAAGACCAGGTAAATTGATTGGTAGAGGATATAAGGAGAAGGGAATTGTAACTGATTTTTTAAATATCCATCAGTCTCATCAGAATGTAAACTATGAGAGAGTATAGCACATCACAAGTCCCAACTAATGAAAATGTTGGTCAAGTGCTCACATCTCAGACTACAACACGGGCTAAATCTCATCATTGAAAACTATGAAAAGTATGTCCACAGGATTAGGACAATAATATCATATTTCATTCAATAAATTGTACACAGAACCTATAATTGATGAAAAGCCTCTGTTAGACACAATGCAGGGTATAGTTAAAAGATCATTCACTATTATGGGGGAAAATACTCTTAGAAGTGAGTATGAAATGTGACCTTTGCTCTATACATGAATACTAACAAATACTGGGATCTTGGCTAAGACTTCCAATTTGTTAAAAGAGATGTTATTTATGAAATGTATTTATTATCCCTGCATACCAGGGATATATCCCACTTGGTCTGGGTGGATGATCTTTCTGATGTGTTGTTGCATTCTATTGCCCAGAATTTTACTGAGGATTTTTGCATCTATGTTCATCAGGGATATTGGTCTGTAATTCTCTTTCAGTGCTGCATCTTTTTCCGGCTTAGGAATTAAGGTGATGCTGGCTTCATAGAAAGAATTTGGGAGGATTCCCTCTTCTTCGATTGTTCTGAATAGTTTGAAGAATTGGAGTTAGTTCTTCTTTAAATGTCTGGTAGAATTCAGCAGTGAATCCATCTGGTCCTGGGCTTTTTTTTGTTGGGAGGGCCTATATTACTGTTTCAATTTCTGTCTCAGTTATGAGTCTGTTTAGGTTTTCTATGTCTTTCTGGTTCAATTTAGGTAGGTTGCATGTGTCCCGGAATCTATCCATTTCTGATAGATTTCCCTGTTTTCTGGCATACAAGTCCTTTTAGTAATTTCTGATGATTCTTTTTATTTCTGTGGTGTCTGTTGTTATGTTTCCTTTTTCATCTCTGATTTTATTGATTTGGGTCTTTTCTCTTCTTTTTTTAGTTAGTTGGACCAATGTGGTATCAATTTTGTTTATTTTTTTCAAAAAATCAGCTCCTTGTTTGGCTGATTTTTTGTAATGTTTTTTTTTTTGGATTCAATCCTGTTGATTTCTTCTCTGATTTTAATTATTTGGTATGCAGGGATGGTTCAATGTTCACAAAACAATCAACGTGATACACCACATTAACAGACTGCAGAAGAAAAACCATATGATTATCTCAATAGATGCCGAGAAAGCATTTGATAAAATATAACACCCTTTCATGATGAAAACTCTAAGCAAACTGGATATGGAAGGAACATTCCTCAATACAATCAAAGCAATTTATGAAAAACCCACGGCCAACATCCTATTGAATGGGGAAAAGTTGGAAGCATTTCCACTAAGATCTGGTACCAGACAGGGATGCCCACTCTCACCACTGCTATTCAATATAGTTCTGGAAGTTTTAGCCAGAGATATTAGGCCAGAAAAAGAAATTAAAGGGATACAAATTGGGAAGGAAGAACTCAAACTATCCCTCTTTGCAGATGATATGATCCTTTACTTAGGGGACCCAAAGAACTCTACTAAGAGACTATTGGAACTCATAGAAGAGTTTGGCAAAGCAGCAGGATATAAAATCAATGCACAAAAATCAACAGCCTTTGTATACACAGGCAATGCCACGGCTGAGGAAGAACTTCTAAGATCAATCCCATTCATAATAGCCACAAAAACAATCAAATACCTTGGAATAAACTTAACCAAGGACATTCAAGATCTCTACGATGAAAATTACAAAATCTTAAAGAAAGAAATAGAAAAGGATACCAAAAAATGGAAAAATCTTCCATGCTCATGGATTGGAAGAATCAATATCATCAAAATGTCCATTCTCCCAAAAGCAATTTATACATTCAATGCAATACCAGTCAAGATACCAAAGACCTTCTTCTCAGATCTGGAAAAAATGATACTGAAATTCACATGGAGACACAGGAGACCTCGAATAGCTAAATCAATCTTGTACAACAAAAACAAAGCCAGAGGCATCACAATACCAGATTTCAGGACATACTACAGGGCAGTTGTTATCAAAACAGCATGGTACTGGTACAGAAACAGATGGATAGACCAATGGAACAGAATAGAAACACCAGAAATCAATCCAAACATCTACAGCCAACTTATATTTGATCAAGGATCTAAAACCAATTCCTGGGGCAAGGACAGTCTATTCAATAAATGGTGCTGGGAAAATTGGATTTCCACGTGCAGAAGCATGAAGCAAGACCCCTACCTTTCACCTTACACAAAAAATCACTATACATAGATTAAAGACTTAAATCTATGACCTGCACCATCAAATTATTAGAGAGTATTGGAGAAACCCTGCAAGATATAGATACTGGCAAAGACTTTCTAGAAAAAACCCTGGAGGTGCAGGCAGTCAAATACAAAATTAACATTTGGGATTACATCAAATTGAGAAGTTTCTGTACTGCAAAAGAAACAGTCAGGAGATTGAAGAGGCAACCGACAGAATGGGAAAAAATATTTGCAAACTACACAACAGATAAAGGGTTGATAACCAGAATCTACAAAGAAATCAAGAAACTCCACAACATCAAAACCAACAACCCACTTAAGAGATGGCCTCAATAGACATTTCTCAAAAGAGAAATCCAAATGGCCAACAGACATAAAAAAAATGTTCAAGATCACTAGCAATCAGGGAAATGCAAATCAAAACAACAATGAGGTTTCACCTCACCCCAGTTAGAATGGATCACATTCAGAAATCTACCAACAACAGATGTTGGAGAGAATGTGGGGAAAAAGGGACATTAACCCACTGTTGGCGGGAATGCAAACTGGTTAAGCTACTATGGAAGTCAGTCTGGAGATTCCTCAGAAACCTGAATATAACCCTACCATTCAACCCAACCATCCAACTCCTTGGAATTTACCCAAAGGAAATTAAATTGGCAAACAAAAAAGCTGTCTGCACCTTAATGTTTATTGCAGATCAATTCACAATAGCTAAGACCTGGAAAGAACCCAAATGCCCGTCAACAGCAGACTGGATAAAGAAATTATGGGACATGTACTCTATAGAATACTATACAGCAGTCAAAAACAATGAAACCCAGTCATTTGCAACAGGATGGAGGAATTTGGAAAAATTATGCTGAGTGAACTAAGCCAGTCCCAAAGGGACAAATATCATATGTTCTCCCTGATCAGCGACAACTAACTGAGCACCAAAGGGGAAACCTGTTGAAGTGAAATGGACACTATGAGAAACAGTGACTTGATCAGCTCTTGTCCTGACTGTTGATGTACAATGTAATACTTTATCCATTTTAATATTTCTCTTTGTTTTGTTCTAGTACTATTGATTGAACTCTGTAATTAACACACAATTATTCTTAGGTGTTTAAATTTTAACTGAAAAGTGATCCCTGTTAAATATAACAGTGGGAATAAGAGAGGGAAGAGATGTACAATTAGGGACATGCTTAAGCTGACTTGCCTCAAATGGTGGAGTTAGAATCGTGCCAGGGGATTCCAATACAATCCCATCAAGGTGGCATGTACCAATGCCATATCACTAATCCAAGTGATCAATTTTAGTTCACAATTGATCACACTGATAGGTCTAAGAGTCAAAGGTATCACACAAACAAGACTAGTGTCTGCTAATACTAACTGATAGAATTAAAAAGGGAGAGAATGATCCATCATGGGAAGCGGGATACACAGCAGACTCATAGAATGGCAGATGTCCTAAATAACACTCTGGCCTCAGAATCAGCCCTTAAGGCATTTGGATATGGCTGAAGAGCCCATGAGAGTATTTTAGGCATAGAAAGCCAAGACACTCTGGAAAAAAAAAAATGACCTAAATGAAAGATCTCCGTGAGTGAGATCCCAATGGAAAGAATGGGGCCATCAAAGAAGGAGGTACCTTTCTCTGAAGGGAGGAGAGAACTTCCACTTTGACTATGACCCTGTCGGAATAAGATCGAAGTCAGCGAACTTAAAAGGCTTCCATAGCCTTGGCAACTCATGACTAGAATCTAGGGAGATTACTGACACCATAAACAAGAGTGTCAAATTGTTAAGTCAACAACAGGAGTCACTGTGTGCTTACTTCTCATGTGGGATCTGTCCTTAATGTGTTGTCCAATGTGAAGTAATGCTATAACTAGTACTGAAACAGTATTTCACACTTTGTGTTTCTGTGTGGGTGCAAATTGATGAAACCTTTACTCAATATATACTGAATTGATCTTCTGTATATAAAGAGAATTGAAAATGAATCTTGATGTGAATGGAAGGGGAAAGGGAGTGGGAGATGGGAGGGGTGTGAGTGGGAGGGAAATTATGGGGGTGAAGCCATTGTAATCCATAAACTGTACTTTGGAAATACATATTTACTAAATAAAAAATAAAATAAAATAAAAAGAAATGTATTTATTATGAAAGGTGAAATTTATTTGTATTTACTATGCCAACATTTTCAGAAAAAAGACCTTACATCTGGTTAATTCTTCTGATATATCGTTATAGGGTGGCCATTAGGAGCTTACAACATAATTAATTTAAACTATCATTTCACTTGACAACTTCTTGTCAAATGTTCTCGAGTCTAGGGCTGCACAGTCCTCAAGGAGTGTCCATCTAGTTTGACAAGACATAAGAGACACTGAAATAAAATTGAGAGGCAAATTAAACTAATGTTTACCTAAACCTAAAACACTTCTGCATTTTGCCTGTGTTAGATTCTACTCCTCAACTTTCTACATGTAGGCAGAGTATCACATATATTATCACTGAAAAGTAGGCTCACTTATGAAGTCTTATTTTTTAACACAACCATATAACTAACTTATCAGAAAAAGTCATTCTCTTTTGCAAAATATGAGACAGCAAAAGACATCCCTAATAGACTACTTTTGTGTTGCTACTTCTTACTTACGCCCATGTATTAGAAGACTTAAGTCTAGGGCCCCATGTGTCATGAAGCTGGTTAAGCTGCTACTTGTGGCACTGGCATCCCATTCCAGAGCACCCATTTGATTCTGGGCTTCCAATCTAGTTTCCTGCTAATGCTCCTGGGAAAGCAGTGGAAAGTACTTGGGCTCCTACCACCCATGTGCAGGACCCAGATGTGAATTCAGACTTCTGGTCAGACTTCTGGTTTCAGTTTGGCCCAATCCTGGCCATTGTGGTCATTTGGGAGAGTGAACCAGTGGATAGAAGTCCTCTTTCTCTGCCTCTCCCTCTCTGTCATTCTTCCTTTCAAATAAATAAAATAAATCTTAAATACACACACACACACAAAAACAGAGTAGCTCTAAAATCTAATCTCTAGTCTCCAAAAATAAATATATCTTGGTCTGCATTATTTGATCCTACATGCCACATGGCTGTAGTCAGGTACTTGCTTTATTAACAACAGACAAATCATGCCTTAAACTCAAATAAAATGTATGTACGCTTCTGTGTGCCTTAGTCTGAAATCACATAGTTGTCATTAAATTGTCCAGATTGGGCACAGACCCTAAAACATTGAGCACACACCCTTCTCTCTTGCCATTCCACTGATAATATGCATTTTGGGGGAAGATGTTTCTTGAAGTTGTGAAAACGCATTGAACTCTGGAAAATGGGAAATTTTAATTGAAGCTTGTCTTACCTGGCTTGAGATGGGCGAATGGAATTTCACCAGTGAGAAGTTCCCACAGACACAGAGCATAGCTGAAGACGTCAGCTTTGATGGTGTACCGCGTGCACTGTGTGAACACCTCTGGAGCCATCCAACGGAGGTTCTGTGCATCAAGAAACATTCACAGGCATTTATGAAGTGCTTAGATCTTCAACTGCAGACTAGTGCTTTTCTTAGTGAGGATTCATGAGGTGTTCTGCTGATAATCTCAGAAGATACTAACATACAGTAGCATAGATATTAACCCAAATGTGTGCAATAAACGGACATGCTTATACATATGTAGTATGAATACTGAGGTTGTTAAGTTTCTCCAAGGTTAATTTTTTTAATCGTTGAAATATTATATTTATAATCTTGCCAAAATGATCACCTTTACCACTCACTGAGTAACTACCTTTTACAAAATGATGATCACAACAGCAGCATTTTTTTATCTATGCACATCTTTCTTCTAGAAGTGTTACAAACTTCAGAAGAGCCAACCAGGATTCATCTAGGGATCTATGCTTCCCTGATTACTAACCAGGCACTCTGCGGGGGGGGGGGGGGGGGGGCTCCTTCCCTCATACAGGTCTTCAGGTATAGGGGGTCCCTGAATTTAGCACACAAATAGTGTTCTCATGACCATAGAGGGAAAAGACCACAGAGAAATGCCAAGAATATTCCTATGAAGTAGATTTCTCACTAGCAGCGCCAGAACGTATTTTCCCTGATGTACTATTTCTGAATGGTGTTTGTGCAATATTATAGAAATAAAGCCCACAAAATGTTACAAGTTTCTCTGTAGAAAGTTCTGAGTAGGTTTTAATGGTGTTATTTATGTTATTTTCATTTGCAATACATATTCCTCAGTTTAAAATAAAGTTTCCATTCTGGGATGAAAATGCATAACATTTGATTTAAGTGTAGTTTGGAGAACAGAACGCAAGATTTTGAGTGAGGAGATGAAAATTCTAGTTCTGTCTCTGCCATTGATTGAGCAACTTGGGGTAGGTGTCTTTTGCTTCCTGAACCTCAAATTTCTCAAGGACAAAACAGATGAGTCAGGCCCTTGTAGTTTTAAATTCCCATAGGTCCATATCACATACATAAACTTTGACAAGTATCTTTGTATTTCCACTTTGCAGAAAGCAATTTTTACATTACTATTACTAAAATCCTGTATATAGGGATGGCTGCAGGTAATTCTTTTGAAATGTCTCCCTTATTTTGAAATCATGCATAATTCCAGCTTTCTAAGAATATCTTTATTCTGATTATGCTGCTCACACGCAACTCTTCCCACATGAGGGTTCACATTCCAAATAGCCTCCATTTCTATGGTACATTGTACATTGTGTCACAGCATTGCATAAGTGGAAGTAATTATTGACCATGCCCATTTTTTCACAGGAGGGTCATAGAGTAACTAGGGAACTTACAGAGGCTACATAAGTAGTAAGAACTAAGATAGCCTCTAAAATAAATCCAGAATAGTGCTGTGCTTAAAAATTATGCCACGGATAAAAGAATGAATATTACTTGCTGTTGGTGAAATTCAATTCAATTCTACTCAACTAAATTTATTTAGTCATAGTCTCTTTTGGCTTCATTTTAGAATCACCTGGAGGAACATTTAAAAACCTACAGATACCCTAGATCAACCCCAAGCCAAAGAAATAATAATTTTTAGGCAACGGATTTGGGCATTATAATTTTAAAGTGTTCTAAAGTGATTTTTATGTGAAGCCAGGGTTAGAACCATTGAGTTAGCTGCCTTTGCAAGCCAGGTCCTGGATTAGATAGATTTGTGCATTCCATCCATGGAGAACTCACTCTTCTTGTTCAACATTATCTCACATCTTACCACTTTCCTCCTTGTTCACCCCATTGTAACCACTACAGCTTTCAACACACCAAAGACTCTACTGCCTCAGGGTCTTTGCACTTATCATTTTCCAAATCTGTCTTGTCTCATAAAAAGTTATAATTCTTTTTCACCCTAACTGAATATTCCCATCTAATCATTTACATTGCTTTTATTTTTTCCTTTATAAACTTCATCACTGCCTAATACATATTTTATTGATTTGTTCAGTATCTCTTCTTCCAGTGGAATATTAACTCCATGGAAATAATAGCTTTATTTTGTTTCTTGAAATATCCACAGTTCCCTAAAAAACATCTAGTATCTAGTGGAAATTCCACTGTATTTGTTGAATGAATGAGTGAAATCTAGCTGGGGAAACCAGTATGTATAACCCTACTTACAACACAACACTGTACAGGAAGTGGTTATTGCCCTTATGTCTAACTCATGTCTAATTCTCTCTTCCTTATTCCATACATATCAACAATGCCAAGCGATATGAAGTTCTCCCAGAAACTCTGCTGTTTTTCATCCTCCTTTGTACCCAACTCATGCTGTTCACTTTGCCTGGGACACCCTTCCATGCTCTCTACCATATCATTAGCTTCTGTTCAACCCACCGTATCTCTTACGTTGCTGTGTCATACTGCAACTCCTGAATTTCCACACTACTTTAAAGCTACCTTCTTATTACTCTCTTTCCCTCACTAGAGAATCATCTTCTTCAGGTCAAGAACTTTTTACTCTTATTTTGCATCCTTACAAAATACTTCACACAGAATGAGCCCTCAATACATGTTTGTTGAATGAAAAAAAATTAGCAAAAACATTGTAAAGTGCTACAAAACTACAGAGAGACTAAGGTTGAGGAAGTGGTGCAAGTTATAGAAAGAATGTGTTTAAAATGGGTAAATTTTGCCTGGGCCTTGAAAGATGATTGGACTCCCTCCAGATGGGTCACAGTAAAGGACAAGCAGAGGACACCGCACTGGCAAAGTCCCAGGATGTGACAGTGAATGACACATTTGAACAGTGGTTGGGTGACTGTTGTGCTAGAGAACAGGAAATGTATGCAAACTTGGGGTGTAAGAAGAGGTCATGCAGAAGGACATGATGTCATATTAAGGAGAGCTGGGCCGGCACCACGGCTCACTAGGCTAATCCTCCACCTTGCGGCGCCGGCACACCAGGTTCTAGTCCCGGTCAGGGTGCCGGGTTCTGTCCCGGTTGCCCCTCTTCCAGGCCAGCTCTCTGCTGTGGCCAGGGAGTGCAGTGGAGGATGGCCCAAGTCCTTGGGCCCTGCACCCCATGGGAGACCAGGAGAAGCACCTGGCTTCTGCCTTCAGATCAGCGTGGTGCGCCGGCCGCAGCGCACTGCAGCCATTGGAGGGTGAACCAACGGCAAAGGAAGACCTTTCTCTCTGTCTCTCTCTTACTGTCCACTCTGCCTGTCAAAAAAAAAAAATATATATATATTTAAAAAAAAAAAAGGAGAGCTGGAGCAAAGATGAAGACATTGGCTTTTAGCCTGTGGACAGGGGAGCATTGCTGCAGGTTTACAAGAGGGGAATTGTCAGAGCAGCAACAATTAGCTGATGTTGAATTGCAAGAATGAACTGCCGGAGAGGACTGGAGTTAGAAGCCTGTTGCAGAAGTCTGGAAACGAAACGATGAGTATCTAAACTGAAGCAGCAGTAGGAAATGAAAGATTTGAGAACTAAAAAAACTCAAACTAAAATGAAAGAAAGAGCGAGAGCAAGAGCGAGAGAGCGAGAGAGGGAGAGAGTGAGAGAGCGAGTGAGAAAGGAAGGAAGGAAGGAAGGAAGGAAGGAAGGAAGGAAGGAAGGAAGGAAGAGGGGAAGGAAGACGAACGAAAGAACGAAAGACAGCCAGAAAGTGTGATTGAGTAATGTGTAAGTTGAAGCAGTAGAGGGAAGGGATGAAAAATTACCCTCAGCTTCAGTAATTAGATACCACAGGTCATCCAGAAATAGAAGTGTACTTACTCTGGGGGAGAAGACTGGGGGGAGTGAAGGAGAGGACAAGTAATGAATTTAATTGCAGACATTTTGAATGCAAGCATCCTTGCTTCAGATGGTATAATTTATATTTTACTTAAATTTTAATGCCTGATTATACCACCTTTTACCTTAAAATGTTAAAGGAAAGACATGAATAGTTAGTGTGATGATGAACTAATTTTATAGTTAGTTACCTTTTAAATATCAACTATACTACTTAATAATGTGATCTAAGTAAGAAAACCAATTTTCTGTGCCTGTCTTGTGTTTTTCACTTATGTATTTAAGATATTCTGCATTATTTTATCGATAATATTGTCCAAATATATATCTTATATCTCCAGCTGAAACTTGAAATAGCTCTTTTATGGAGTTACTGAAAATAAAAATACTGGCCACTGGGAATATGACATTTCTTCCAGATAAATAAAGCTATTCTCATCTTACTTCCCCACATACTGAGTTTACACATTTTAATTGTTTTATAATTATAGGGAACACAAGCAGTAGCAAACCCCAGGTTGTTTTGTCATGTTGTCTTCATCCAGAGACTGTAGAAATCTTGATTCTGAGGGAAAGAGGAAACAAATTCACATCAAGGAAAATATCTCAAAATTGAGGTTAAATATTATAGCTAAATTTCTGAAAACCCAAGAAACCTCTGTATTGTTCAAATTGTTAATTCCATTCTTTTGGTTGGGGATATCAAAGAGGAAAAATTAAAAATAATTGATGTACAAATGTACCTGGTGGTGTGAAATCATTTTTCAGGGTAGCATCAACTAGGAATGAAGAAAGAAACTGATATCATTTGGGGTCCTACTCATGGAAATCTCACCTCCAAAATCAGCCACCACAGCATGTCCATCCTCATAGAGAAGAATATTGTGACTGTAAAAAAAAAAAAAAATCGACTTTTGAGTAAACTTTACTAATTCCAAGTCCTAATGACCTCTCAAGGAAGACAACAGTCATCACTTGTTTACCCCGGAGAATGAATGAGCCCCCAAAGGCTAACTCTGATTTCTCAGTTTTACTAATTTAAAAGAGTCATTCACAAAATGTGTTCATGTTCCATCTGCGGTTGAAAGTATAAAACATTCTTCTTTTAGATCAGCCCTCTAAACAATAAGTCCCGTTAGTCAAAGACCAGTTTTTCAGTCCTTGAGGCTCATTTGCTGTCACGACTGTGGCTACAGGCAAAGAGTAAGAGGCATCTCAAACACATTAGAGCCGGTGCAAGAGAATTAGCCTATTGGACTATTGGAGTCCTGGGCACAAACGCAGAACTCTATGGAAAATATCCTGGGCAGTACATCACTCTAGCTACAACCTCAGGACAAAGTTGTGTGTGTGTGTGTGTGTGTTTTGACAATTAAAATTTGTTATTTTAAAGGCAGAATTACAAAGGGAGACAGAGAGAAAGAGGTCTTCCATCTGTTGGTTCACTCCCTAAATGGCCAGGGCTGGACCAGGTTGAGCCAAGGATCCTTGAACTCCAACTGGGTTTCCTATGTGAGTGGCAGGGGTCTGAGCATAAGGCTGCCCTCTGCTGCTTTTCCAGGCATGTCATCAGGGAGCTGGATTGGAAGTGGAACAGCTGGGTTGCAAACCAGCGCTCATATGGGATGCTGATGTTGCAGGTGGCAGCTTAACCCAGTGTACGACAATGCTGACATCCAAAGGAGTGTTTTTAAGGCTATGAAATGATGCCAGTTAAATAGCATTTTGAAGTTTTGTGGAAGGGACAAGGGTCACAAAGTGTTCCTTCCAAGACAAAATTCAAGGAAGATTTGGCAGAGTGTCAGATTAGATTTTAAATTCTCTCACTATAAGATCATGCACTCAGCCCCCTCCCTCCCACAAGTTAGCATGAGGTGAATGGGTATGGCCATCACCTTGATTGTTGTAATCATTTCACAGTGTATATACACATAACTCCATCTCATTGTGCATTGTAAATACATGCAATTTTTGTCCATTATACCTCAATAAATCTTGCAAAAATAAAAAGCATTTTTAAAGCAGTTTGCAAAAACTAAGGCAGTCCAAACAGAAGTTATTCTTCCCACATATTAATGAGTTGAATTGTGGAATATCTTTGGGATAAGCATATGGTAATCCAAGGTTGTCTTTGAATGCTTCTTATTGAATGTCTGTGTTACTCATTTCACATTTGTATTGTCAATGAATTATTTCAGTATTAGGAGAACACTGATGGGTTTCTTTTCATGCAAAGGGACTATACTATATTTACTTTGTAATAAATTACATACTTCCCTATCCTTAATTATTTAGTACTATGATCAAAATAAGGAAAATATTTTTATTTTTTAGTTCATAATAAGTCCAGTATGATATTGAATATTTTATTTAATTGCTTAATTGCTTTCTGGCATTGACTTGAGCTTTATAAGAAAGTTACTTTTTAACTTCTTGTGTATAAATATTGTTAACAGATTTTGTACCTGGAGTATAATCTCAATATTCTTTTCAGCTGCTAAAAATCTAAAATGTGCTTGAAATAACTTTGGTTGTTGTAGCACAGTGTAGATAAAAAATGTATCTAAGTTCTATATCACTAGATTCCTTGAAGGATTTGGAGGGGTTCCAATGCCACAATTGTTTATCCTAGCTGGAGGTAATGAGTGCTCCATTTCACATGTGTTTTAACATTAAGACACACTGAGCATGTATTTGCCACTCATATTGAAATTATATATACAGATAGTTCTTGATCATTATTCTGTTGTTAATTACAATGAGTTTGCTAAAGTGGCAGTTTCACCAGTATAACTTTAATATATAAAACAGCTTAACCAATGGAGGTAATCTAGCGAAATTCAGAAAAGGCTCAGAGAACCCTTGTTTAACATTCCCCTTTTTTACCATAGAGGTCACTGTATTAGAAGGATAATCAGCTAGCAAGTTTATAACAACTGAGACTTTGTTCTGTGGCAGAAAATATCCTATATATTGGGACACAGAGTGGTGAGCAAGACAGGCAAAGTTTGAGCTTACAATGTATAAGGAGACAAGATAGGAAGATATATGAGGGAGAAGAATTACAGGTTGGAGGAAGATTGTGGCAAAGGGTGCATTGGGATATGTGTAGTAGGTAAGAGGAATTACAATAAGAATGCACTTACTGAATTGGAGAATACACGCTGGAGAATAATAGGTTCTACTTGAGTGTAAGTGATATTGGATTGTGAGGGAATTTGAAAGCCAGAGAGGAATTCTAGACTTGTTGCAGAAAGTAACAAGGAGCTAGCATAGGTTTTATGAATGGTGTACATTGCTCTTAAAGCAGAAAGACTTATTCAAGATAATTTTAGTCTCTACTTTCCAAAGGACTAAAGTAGTGTAGGAAACAAAAAATAAAGTGAATTCATCAAAACATTTGATAGTTCCTGGCTCTGGGGGCAATTTATAAATAGGGGTAAAAGAGGACAGCAGCAAAAATAACAACAACAAAACACAACAGTAGAAAAACAAGATAACCTTCAAAATTCTTGTTAGATCTTAGATCTTCTAACTAAAAAGCAATAATAATTATGCAATTAGAAAATGCTGTCTTGTCAGAAATCTGGAAATTTTTATGAACACAATAGTGGTTGACTTGGGAGACTGTGCAACCTGACTGAAGTCAGTTTTATTTGGCAACACTAGATTTATCAGGAAACAGCATTAACATTTATCATATTGGCAAATTAAACAAAACAATTCAAGAACATGGGGAAACATGAGTTCATATAAGTAATTGAGGTCAAATGTAAAAAAATGCTATGAAAATGACAATGCAGAATTCTGGAATGTTAGGAAGTATGAGAATACAATGAAATTCCCTATTCCCTTCAACATAGTCTTTAGGATTTGCCTATGCCTTCTGTAACCGCTCCCTAATGTTGAAAAGAGATATTGTTACTGCTTATTTAAACCCCAAGAACTTGTTCTATTGATAGTGAAAAATGTGGCCAATGAGAAGGCAGTTTTAGTATAGTTTATTGTAAAAAGTGAAGACACAGAAATTGCTATACCTGATAGACCAGGCAAATGTCTCAGTGAAGGACTGAGAGCCATCAGCATTCAGACTGGAGTCTCTATGGACATGAGTATGGATCTCCTGTTTCTCCCCTCCTCCCTCTTATGGGAAAATCTAGGTGGTGGATTTCAGGAGTGGAATTCCCCTAAATAAACCCTCTGGACAATACTGGCCATCAGGGTTCTTATCTATTGGAGAAGTAAATGTCTCCTTCAGTCCCGTAGGGCCAGCTGAATCGCTCCATCAATTCAGTGAGTTCTTTTTGATAAAGGCCAGGCAAGGATGCCTTGGGCTGGGGAGACAGCCAAGAGGCTGGGTCCGGCTCTCAAGACTTGTTTCCTCACTCCATTGCACATGAATTTATTTTCTTTGAAACTTCTCATTGTTTTTAGTTCCTCTTAGATACATATGCTAATATTTACCTAGCTGCCTTAACAATGTTTAAAAATACCACTAAGAAGTTTCCATTCATTTTCCAAGTAGTTGCTGAGCCTTACTTCCCATTTGGAGGAGGACAGGCAGGGGTGAAGCTGACAGATTCTGAGTGGATGAGGGTGAGTCCAAAGGCCTTGGTGACTATGATGTTCAGAGTCAGTCTCTTCCAAAGGATCAACAGCATTGGGATTGAGGAGATCTAGGTGAAATTAGCTGATGGCCAAAGTTATCTAGGACAACAGGAGTGGCACAAATATTTTTGGTGATGAGTTCAGAAGTTTACTATTGACAGATGTCATGAACTGGGGATGGGGGCAGTAATGGAGAATGTGGCGCTACAGAGAGAAGGGACTAAATACTGAGTGAGGGCCTCCTGTGGGCAGGTACTTGTGTTTTCAACATTTCTACATTCCTCATGGTCTCAGTATAGGGCTGATATTAGCATATCTATTTTACAGATGGATGCTTGAGGCGCCCAGAGGTTAAATCAGATGGGCAATAAATCATAGAATTTCAGGCTCCAAAGTCTGCCCCTTTTAAAAGAAGCTGACTCACATCAATCAGACCCCAAGGAGAAACCACATTATTAAAATTAAGTGTTGGCACAGAAATACAAAAATGTAAGGTTTAGCAGGTAGTGTCCAAATATTTCTTTTTGAGTTCAAGGTAATGAGCTTGAAATCAACAAGTTGAAACCATATAAATCCAGTATATTTTCATGTCACCAAAACACAGCAGGCAAAGACACACCCTTTTCCCTTCAAGAGTCTGGTTGATGTGTCATAGACTCTGTAAAGAAAATGTGAGTGAAAGAAGCAAACTGAACACATGATTTGACCGGGGAAGCAGAGTAGGGACGATAAAAGTGACCATCAGCAGGACCAGAAAACAGATGAAAAAGAAGAGTCATGGGAAACCCAAGACTTCTTCCCCACCCCCCAACCTGCAAAAACCACCTATGAGGTTTGTTTTAATTGTTTGCTTTTTTATGATATCTGGGGAAATGTAGATCTCTGCTTCCTCATGCCACACTATGGAGCCCTTCATGCATGTGATAACATTTGGTGGAGACAGTCTTGTGAGCTGGATCCTTTTGATGTGGTTTTAAAACGTACATTATTAGTTGAGCTAGAACTTCAGCCCAAACTCTATCATCTGAAGACAATGAATTGAGGAGAAGTTGGGTACCAAAGTAAGGTTACAGAGAAAGGAAGCAGAAAAATAGTGAACATGCACTGTAATACACAAACATGCACACATTAGCCATGCACACACACGTAGGTGCTCAAATGTGCATTCTCAACTTGCCAGAAAAGTCTTTAAGGATGACGCCTCACTGAGGAATGAATGCTCTGCAGACAGCAGTTAGTTTGGTAAAGGGCTTTAATGGAAGGTAAGTAGGTGAAGGTCCAATGGATCATTTATCCTTACAGCATTATTTAAACAAGTATTTATTTAATATGAGAGAAAGAGAGGGAGGGAAAGAGAGAGGGAAAGAGAGAGAGAGAGAATGAGAGAGAAGAGAGAGAGAATGAGAGAGAATATATCCCTTCTTCTGGTTTATTGTCCAAAAGCCCTCCAGAGCCTGGGCTGTGACAAGATGAAGCCAAGATGAAGCTGGGAACTGAATCCAGGTCTCCCATACAGGTGGCAGACTCTACCAATAGAGCTCTCAAGGCTGCCTCCCAGCATGTGCAGTATCAGAAAGCCGGAACGGAGTGTGGAGCCAGCACTCATACTCACGCACTCTGACACTGGGTGCTGGCATCCCTAGCCATGCCAAACTTTGCACCAGGAATTTTTATCATTTTTAGATTTGACAGTTTGATTTCATATAAATAAGTGTGTTCCAAGAGTCCATGCTATTTACAAACTTCTAATTTTGTTGTGTCCACTAAGCCTCACATTCAAAAGCAAATTGCTGGCCATCGCTGCGGCTCACTAGGCTAATCCTCCATCTGCTGCGCCGGCACCCCGGGTTCTAGTCCCAGCTGGGGCACCAGATTCTGTCCCGGTCGCTCCTCTTCCAGTCCAGCTCTCTGCTGTGGCCCGGGAGTGCAGTGGAGGATGGCCCAAGTCCTTGGGCCCTGTACCCCATGGGAGACCGGGGTGGGGGGACACCTGGCTCCTGGCTTCCCGATCAGCATGATGTGCCAGCCACAGCGGCCATTGTGGGGTGAACCAATGGCAAAGGAAGACCTTTCTCTCTGTCTCTCTCTCTCATTGCCCACTCTGCTTGTTAAAACAACAACAACAACAAAACAAAAGCAAATTGCTTAGTTGCAGAGTGTGCTGGGTGAACCTTGCAGTGTCAGCAGCTTCAAGGGCTTATTGCTTCCTGTGCTTATCCAGCTTTATAGGAGAAACTACCTGCTAAGATGATGTTCACTAGGGTGGGTATTTAAAGAAATCCTCACATTTTACTGTGCTTTATCTCTCTTCATCTCTTGTCTCTTATTCTCCTTGACTCCTTGTCCCCAGATGGTAGGTAGGACTTGGGCAGAAGTGGCAGCTTAACCAATGGTTGACACAATTCACTCTTCCACCTGTGAAGGCTGAGCTCTGTACTAGGGACGCTGTGCCTGTCTTCAGAGAGACTGCAGTCTGACTGGAGATGAGATGTGAACTAAAAGGAAGGCAGATCTCATACATAATCTAAAATTTAAACTGGGTTTCACTTTGAGGAAAAACAGTGAATGTAGAATGAATTATGAAAATATCAACCAAGAGGAGGAAATTGTCTTCAGACATAGGAAAGACAGTGCTCAGCATCTAGTTTATGCTGTAAGTAGTCCTGTGGTTTTGGGAAAATTATACTATAACCTTCTAAGACTTCTTTTATTATATTTATAAATTGTGAGAGGAAGGGAGGAAATTTAAAACAAGATATATAGAATTATGGAAATTTGGAACTGCTAAATTGATAATGGCTATTATTGATACACATCAGAGTATTTGTACAACTTGAATGCAATTATGCTTTGTGAACTATTAAGCCCTTTATAAGTTAGGTCTTAAGTGATGAGGTTTACTTTAATATATTTTTAAACATTTATTTATTTATTTGAAGGGTAGAGTTACAGAGAGGCAGAGAGAGAGAGAGAGAGAGAGGTCTTCCATCTGCTGGTTCACTCTGCAAATGTCTGTAACAGTTGGAGCTGGGCCAATCTGAAGCTAGGATCCAGGAGCTTCTTCCTGGTCTCCCATGCAGGTGCAGGGACCCAAGAACTTGGGCCATATTCTACTGCTTTCCCAGGCCTTAGCAGAGAGCTGGATCAGAAGTGGAGAAGCCAGGACTCGAACCATTGTCCATATGGGATGCTGGCACTGCAGGCGGCAGCTTTACCTGCTACATCACAGCAAGATCCCCAAGAGAGAGGTTTTGAAAGCAAAGTGATTTCCTGACTCAGTCTCTGAAAAACTGACTTTACTATGGAATAATTAAACTCAGTCGTACCCTAGCGAGTCTCCTCTCTTTCTATTCTCGTTGCCTGATACTACACAACTATTGCTGCTTTGATTGATGACTGCATTTCACCTAAAGGAAATGCTGTGCCTTTGAGAATATTGATATCACAATACTAGAACTTAACTCTAGTTTTGTCTTTTACCATGAAGCAAATGATGTGAGTCAACTGTTTATGTGACAGAAGTATTTATCTCTTTGCAGTGTCTGTCCCTCACAGATTACTCCACAATAATGTTCTTTTAAATGTTAACAATGCACGCAGTTAGTAGAATACAAAATATAACTGAGGGAAGATTTACTTCATCCAAATAAGTGATGCAAACATAATCCACGCTCTGACCTTCAGTCCTTTCTTCCTCAGTAATGGAGTTCACTTTCAGCTCAGGATAGGCCATCTGCAATGAGGGGTGTGTGTGGTGTGTGTGTGTGTGTGTGTGTGTGTGTGTTTAAATCTTTGAGTAGTTGCTCTAGTTTTCTTTTAACCAAATGTGAATGAAAGTTAAATTCTGCCCGTTCCTTTCTACAAAAGAAAATTTTCTTCAACCTCCAAACTGAATTAATTTAATGAAGTCATTATGTAAGGATCAGGAGTCTTTTCATTTCAATTGCTTGTATTGAAAATTTACCTAAAGTGCTCAAATGATTCATAATCAGTTGGTTATGCACTATAGTCCAGTACTAATTATCACTATTAATCAGACTGGCCTGATTATTAAACCATTTTCCAGTTCTTATTTTCTTCCAAACCTGGATTGAAGTTCATGGTGGCCTTAGAAGGATCAAGGTGACTTGGTATTCTCACTCCACTACCATTAGAAGTTTTTTTAAGTCACTTAAAATGCATAAATGTTAATTCTTTGTTTCTGAATTATAGAGCCATGTAATTGTCTGTGTCAGCTGCTACTAACAAACACGAGTTTAAGGGCACCATGACCAACTTTTCAGTGTCCTTATTTGAAGAGATGACAGCCCCAGAAGTGTGAACCTAATAACACAACTACAAGGCTTCCTGGTCTTCCTATAAGCCACTGTTTTCTGATGTATCCCTGAAGGTGATTAACTCTACATGATTAAAGACACATGGCTATCGGCATGCCTGGAAGCAGTCCAAGGGTTAAATCACTGGAAGCAATTAGGCTTCATTTTCAATCTCATCACACTGTGAAAGTCATTAGTTTACAAACACATCTGCCTCACAAGTAATCATTCAGAGCTGATGCTGAGGGGTCCTGGATCTGCCGGCTGCCACGTTTGGCCAGCAGAGCTACGTGAAGGCTCTGGACTCTCCTCCTGCTGCAGACCTCTCCTTGGGGAGTCTCACCTTAGTGACTTTCAGCGTAGGCAACTGCATTCTTCTCTTCTATTGAACCTTTCTTGAAAATCCTAGTGGGATCCCTGAGTCTGGGATGTACACCCCTGAACTGCTTTCAGTTAATTTCAAGGGTAATGCAAGAGGCTGGCCAGCCCCCTCAAGTACATGTACTTCACATCTACTTTGGAGTTGTGTATCTTTTCCTAAAAAATACTTCTGAGTCATCTGGATTATCTTCTTATAGTCACTCTTTTATATTTTTATGCACTCTTACATTCTCTCTTAGCTTCTTCATATTTAGGTAATAACTACTGGTCAGAAAATAATTGTCTTCATGGGGACTAACTGCTGTGGGTCCTGAATTTGAGCCCCAAGATAATGGAGACAGCACATTTGAATTCAGGGATATTACTGACAATTCTTTATTCATATATATTATGTGGTGACTGGACATTCAGAGACTACATGATGCTCCCTCACAATTTGGGCTGCACATGGAAACCTGATAACAATTGTGTATTTAACATAAGGAGTCACATACTTCACTTCATTGCCAAATAAGCCTCTCCTTACATTTTTTAAAGATTTATTTATTTATTTGAAAGTCAGAGTTATAGGGATCGAGAGAGATACAGAGAGAGATCTTTCATCCACTGATTCACTCCCAAAATGGCCTCAAAGGCCAGTGCTCCAGCGCTGGCCAGGCCAAAGCCAAGGGCCAAGAGCTTCATTTTGGTCTCCCACATGAGTGGCTCAAGCACTTAGGCCATCTTCCGCTGCTTTCCCAGACCATTAGCAGGGAACTGGATTGGAAATGGAGCAGTGGAGACACAAACCAATGCCCATATAGGGCGCTGGTGTTGCAGGTGGTGGCTTTACCTGCTACACTGCAACACCAACCCCTCTCCTTATTCTTGACATCTCCTCGTGTGTACCTTAAGGCAAAGATAAACTACTCTAAGAATACAACTGTGCCCAATGGTTTTGTTGTTATAGTTATTCAATTGCAAGTTAAATGAAGCCTCTGTAAATCTGTTCTTTACATTTTATTTCATCTGGGAACCCCCTTGTTTCCAAAAGCCGTAAAACTCAAGC
This sequence comes from Oryctolagus cuniculus, assembly GCF_964237555.1. NCBI lineage: Eukaryota > Metazoa > Chordata > Mammalia > Lagomorpha > Leporidae > Oryctolagus > Oryctolagus cuniculus. Next base: position 97,626,739 of record NC_091438.1, read on the forward strand.
CTAGAGTTCCCCATCAATCTCTTTGAAGGACGTACTCTAAAAAGAAAGGTACTTCCATTATTTTCATGATGGCAGAAAGTGACCCAAGTTTGGTTTCATTATGACTGAATTGATCTACCACTGGTTCCTTAGAAAAAGCTGTCAGGGAAAGAACAGTGTTAATAGTACAATAGCCCCCAAACTCAACCAGAAATAGCAATATACAGATCTTCAACATAATCTAGGTAACAGAGAAGAAATTTACCAAAGCCTCATATCATGAACTTATAGACTCCAAAAGCCTAATTTCAGTGAACTCTTGGAAACCATGGAAACAGAAAACTCCAATAAATGCAAAGGATAGAAGAGACTTGACTTTTCCTAAAACAAACTTTAGTCTGTCAGTGGAAGTATATTTGAAAGCTTACCTGTAAAGCTATTGGATTTGTCCCATTGCCAGTGGGATTGAAGAGGTGGATTATAAGATTTGTATTGTGGTTAAGCCCGTTTATTGAGGGCAATATGAAAAAAAAAGCTCATACCTTCACTTACTATTTGCTCAATACCATAAAATTCAAGTGGAAGAGTGATAATGACTGAATAAATCTAATCACATGCATACACACCATCGATTTTGAGTTTTCTGTGAGTAAGTGCTCAACAAGTATATTTCCCATTGCTATGTATGGCTACAATTACATCTTCTCTGTATTAAAAGGATATAATCTTATTAAGAGTCTATGCAAACAACAAAATACAACATTCTTTAATTTTTTTGAACATTTTTAACTGTCACTGTTGAAATGACAGCCAAGGTAATATTAGAGGAGGCCACAGATATGCGTCCATTATGTATGATTTGTTTTATTTAATTTAAAATTGAGAAATGGTGGAAAGATAATGGAAAAAAAGACTATATTTTTTTCTATAATTTTTTCAATGCATTTTATGAGCAGTGCATTTGACTTTAGAGAGTTGATTCTAAAACTTAGATTTTGAGTATCACGGGAACAAAGTATGGGAGAAATTTTCCCCCGAAATGAATAATCAAAACTTGGAATATTTAAGAAAGTGTCAAAATATATATATGATATCCAAGTCTGAAAATGTAATAATTGGTTTGTTATATGACTAAAATGAAGTTACCTAACCAAAAGTGTCAAAGTAGTTTCCAAATATTTCTCTTCATCACCTAAATACTGCTTATAAGCAATTTTTCTAAATGCTCAGTTTGAAAAACACTAACAACTATAACATTGCCTTGCAAATCCTACTCTGTGAACCCTGAAATGCACTGGACATTTACACATGGTGAGAATACAAGTCTTCCAAAAAAAAAAAAGACAGGCAGGAAAACAATGTGACCGTCTAGGTAGAAGAAATTTGGGAGACTTAGACAAACAGGAGATACATAAAGCAGAATCTTAGGTTTGAAGGTTTATGCAAGATTATGAAATGATCTCTTATTTTATAAAGGGAGAATTTAAGGGGCTCTGTCTCTTTTTATTTTTAACCATGGCCATCTAATGGATCTCTTGATTAGCAAGTGCTCTTTTCCCTGTGCCACCAATTTCCTTTTTTCCTGAACTTCAAGGATTCACACACATCTCCAGCCCCTGTTAAGTGTAGAGATACACGCTCTAAGGGCATCAACTATGGGACATCTATTTGCATCAAAAAGTGTCTCAGGGAGCCTCTTACCCACATTGAAGAAATCAGATCCAAGACTAATTCTTTGGCAACTTACCAGGGACCCTCTGAGAATCTATTTAACACCTAGACATGAAAAGTTTCTTAATACCTTCCATCTATGTATGTTAAAATTAAGTCCTAGACATTAATGAGAATGTAGCTGAGAAACAAGTCCTGAAAGAGGAAAGAATGAGAAGAAACATACAAAAGGCAAGTAAGAGAAGAAAAATCTTGTGAGTTCTGCACAGACATCATGGATATTTTATGTGCCAAGTTTACTGTTAAAAGACCCTGAAGTAAGCCATACATGTGTTGAGCAGAGGAGAATTGAGCCTAAAAATAACAGCTTGGAGGAGAGCTAGGCTTTATCAACAAATACGGTTTTCTTATTAAGGAGAGCACACTTGGACTTGGGCAGCTCCAAGAGAGTAGGCAAGGCGGCTCTATCTCTGACAAGCAGACTCTTTGCTCCTGCAGCTCTTGACCTCCAAGGAGCCACAGATGAGTGTTTAAAAAAGTATGGCTTTAGGGAAGTTTGTTTGCAGCTGTTTGGGGAGCAGGGATTTGTAGGTGCCTCGGGAAAGGAAATCGCTTACCTACTGAACTAATCTGAACTTCCAGCTTTAACATGGTACCCCCATCTCCCCTTCGTGAACACAGGGAGACTAAATGCTCCTGTCTCTGCAAAAGGGCAGGCTAAAAATGCACTTCGTCCCACTTGCTTTCCATCAAGGACACTTTAACAATTCAAAAGAAATAGGCAATTTTTTTTTTCAAGCTCGCTGAAGCACTTCTCAACTCTTCAGTTGCTAAACAGTTGTTGATTTTTTTTCTACACTGGATAGTCTATCCCTGTGAGATAGACGTATTAGTCACAGGAATGAAAGTTATCAACCGTGACGGTTTAGGGCTATTTTAGCCCTAACCCTTTGTCAGTGCTGTGCGACAGTCCTCAGAATGCTCTCTGGCTTCTTGCTTCTCTCCTTTCCTGTGTTCTTGTTGTCACCTCTAAGTTTGAATTCACTTCCAACTTTTCCTCTGAATAACCTCATTTTTGGCAACCCTGCCCTGTGATTTCTTCTCATCCTACCTTCCATAGCTCTCGTGTCAAATAAGATTATAAGTTCCACATGAGCAAGAGTCATGAGCAAGGGAAACAATTGATGTTCAATAATTTCTTTGTGAATTAAAATGTCTTCTTGGTAGTGGAGGAGTAAAGGACAAGAAATACTAGGGGCTGGCGCTGTGACGTAGCGGGTAAAGCCACTGCCTGAGAGCTGGTATTCCATATATGCACCAGTTAGAGTTCTGGCTGCTCAGCTTCTGATCCAGCTCTCTGCTATGGAAAGCAGTAGATGGCCCCAGTCCTTGGGTCTCTGCAGCTGTGTAGGAGACCTTGAAGAAGCTCCTGACTCCTGGCTTTGGCTAGACACCGCTCTGGCGGTTGTGGCCATCTGGGGAGTAATCAGCTGATAGAACACCTTTTGCTCTCTCTCTGTCTCTCTCTTTCTCTGCCTCTGCCTTTCTCTAACTCTGCCTTTCAAATAAATAAATACATCTTCTTTAAAAAAGAAATACTGGGAAATATGGGGCATTTTGTGGGGTGCTTGTGCTCAGTAGCATCTTTTCTTAAACTTCATAGAATTCAATCTTTAGTTAAACCAAATTGCTTTTTTTCATTTTTTTCCATAAAAACCCCAATTTTCAACTCAAAAGAAACTTTTCCCTTGTTGGTTTTACTCCAGACAGATTCTTTGTGGATTTTCTATATATCCAACATTTACACAAAAATATTTAAATAATATTTGTGTGCTTTTTTACTGTACTGCTGGATATTGCTGAGGATATACAACTTTCCAATAAGCTCATCTTTAAAGTATACATAAGGATATGAATTAGATAAACACTTCTCACTCTACCCCTTTCACCACTACCTGCCATGCATAATTTAGGTCCTCCTCTCACACCCTTCCTGACTAACTGATTCCTAATCTTGTTTTACAAACAAGGTTGTCTTGCTGGTTTTGAAACCTTACCAAATATTATGGCCCACACCAATGCCTCAAAGAATGAATGCCAGTAATACTATTTTCAGTTCTTATACATTTACTATTTAGTATATTCTCTCTTTTCTTATCATTTTTTCTTTTTATATATATCAGCTGTTTACCCAGGTAGATTAAAATCATTCTTAAACAACTTTATATCATTTTGCCTCTGAGGACTTTGCAAATTTACAGCTCATGAAATACTATGGCTGTAAATATTGAATGCAATTACTGATAAAATATCTGTTCACTTTTTAAAGTAACCGATGGGAAAACATTCTATTTCTCTCTGCTTTTTTAAAGGTTTTCTACTTCTGCAATTTTATTGACCATCTCTCTTATATCCATTATAGTGTCACTTTACTTCTGCTACCCACATCAACCTTCCTTCCAGTGTAGACTACTTTGTTGGTGTCATGAATTCTTTTAGTCTTTGGACCATACAATACCATTGTTCTGCAATTTCTTGGTCAAAGCTTGTTTCTCTCTCGTAGTATAAGACATCATTGAGAATCAAGTTGTTGGAAGCCCAAAAGGCCCAAGTTCTTGTACTGACTCACAAAAGAATTTGAAGACAACACATGGCTAAAGGTTAGCAGAAGAATACGATTTATTATCATAGTGAAAGTACATACTCAAGGTGGAGTGCAGGCATACTCTAGAGTGAGCTGTGACCCATGAGGTTCAAGGTCTTTTAGTGATCTGGAGCCACAGAAGGTAGTACTTTGGGAAGAGTTTTTTCAGGAATGGGTAAATATTTGGTGACTGTCTATTTTCCAGCCTTTTGGGTAAGTCTTGGAAGTGTCATGTTATCAGGTGCATCACGGGAGTGGGAGTGTCAGCCATGGAAATACTATAATGGTAGTATAATAGGTATATGGTAATTGCAGGGATGCCCCAGCAGCCATTTTGGATAATTTTGGCCAGCACTATTTTGGGCTTTGTTACAGAAATGATTAGGGGTTACTGGCAGAAATTTTAGAAGCAACCCTGGGGGATGGTGTTGTCATGTTTCCTTTGAATCTTTTCCTGATCCCTGACTTCTTACTTATAACAAAGTTATACATAAACAAAGAAACAAAACTAGGGAACATTTTTGATTGCTCTCTCTTCTTCAAACCTCTCATAAAAATGTCATAATGTCCTATAAATTCTATTTCATGACATGTTTTAATTTGCTTATTATGTTTATAGGTGTTATTCATTTCGGCGGTGAATACTTATCCCCACTTGACATGGCAGCAATCTAAGAATTTGCCTTAGTAATTCATTTGTAGAAGAGAACTACCTATAGGAGATCCCCTTTTAATGGTAAGCATGTTATTAAGTATTAGATAAATAATAAGTAATTTACATATCACCACATGACAGAAATGTTTCTTATTTTAGGGATTTATGTATTTTTTTATTTGAAAGGCAGTGTTTTAAACACACACAACACACACACACACGCACACAGAGTGAGAGAGAGAGACAGAGAGAGAGAGAGAGAGAGAATGGGATCTTCCATCTGCTAGTTCACTCCCCAGAGGGCCACAGCAAACAAGCCTGGGGCAGGCCAAAGCCAGGAGCTTCTTCTGGGTCTCCCTACATGGTGGCAGGAGCCCAATCACTTGGGCCACCTTTTTCTGTTTTCCCAGGCCACTGGCAGGGAGTTGGATTCTAAGTGGAGCAGCCAGAACACAAACTTGCACCCATATGGGATGCTGGCATTGCAGGTGGCAACTTAACCCACCATACCACAACGCTGGCCCCAGTAGGAATAATTCTTAGCAATATATGTTAAGTAATTTAATTGACACACAACCCAGTGAGGTAGGTATAATTGTTATACCATTTTAAACATGAAGAAATTAAATCAGGACGGTAAAGTGACTTCCTTATGTAACACAGTTAGGTTCTTTGAATTCCTTCACAGTAGCCTTATACAGTGGTATTAATATTTTATCTTTATAATTGAGGTATTACTGCTGAGAAGCTTAAAATAATTTTCTTAAGGCCACACATTTGGTAAAAGTGTCAGAATTATGATTAGAATTCACATAAACTTGGCTTCCAAATTCGTTTAATTCCCTCCACACATGCTTTGACACGTTCACACAGAACAGTTTAAGTAAAGTTAAATTAGAAAGTAAAGCCTAAATTGCTAATCTGTTGCATTAATTTGGGAACATTTCATTTTTAAAAGATTTATTTATTTATTTGACATGTAGAGATAGAGAGAAAGAAGGAGAGAGATCTTCCATATGTTGGTTCACCCCCTAAGAGGCCACAATGGCCATAGCTGGGCCAGGCTGAAGCCAGGAGCCAGGAGCATTATCCAAGTCTCCCACGTGGGTTCAGGAGGCCAAGCACTTGACCATCATATTATGCTGCATTCCCAGGCCATTAGCAAGTAGCTGGATGAAGTGCAGAAGCCAGGACTCAAAGCAACACTCATATGGGATGACCGCACTGCAGGCGAAGGCCACATTTATGTCACAGTGCCAGCCCCAGAACATTTCTTTTTGAATATTGTTTTCAATTGAAGTAAAGAGTATGGAGTGTGAAAATAGCGAAGTCTACAAGTTAAAGTAAGTGTGACAATGGTAATAAAGAATGAGGACCAAGGAGAGAGGGCTGGATCATGTAGAGGGAAAAGAGAAGCAGATCAGATGGGAAGAAAAGTAAGGTTGTATGTGTGTATGTGTGTGTGTGTGGTTGTTGTGTGGAGCAGTGGGGAAGGAGACTGTGGGGGAGAGGATCTATGGGATCTCAGGAATCAGCTAAGCTGGAGAACAAAAAAATGAGTTGCCTTGACAGTGTTCAGAAAATTGAATGAAAATCTATTAATAGAATATATTATATGTGACCAAACAGTTCAACTGCATGCATATGAATGTGACTGGGTTACCAATGTATCTACTAGCAGGAACTAAATCAAAAGATATCTGGTGAGTTTATTCCAGTTGACCAACAGCTACTAAGACTTTGTAATCATTTGAGAAATGATGAAAGATTAGTATTCTAAAGATATCTAAGCTCTACCAAGGATGTTGTGGGTACTTTGTATTCTGCGCTTACATAGCACTACAGAACATTTTGTTCCTAAAGAACTTAGTTTTTTTTTTTTTTGTTTTTTTTTTTTTTTTTAGATTTGTGTATAGTTCTTAGTTTTTAACCCTATAGCCACAGAAACAAATCTTATAAAGATTACCCATATACCTTGTATGGTTAAGAAAACAAATACCAACACCAATCTGTGTGTCTGGTCCCTAGGGGTTGATGAGTTAAAGTGATCTTGAAATAAGACAGTGGGACTGTACTTAGGGAGATCCTGTGAAATGTTGAATAAGTAAAGGGCTGGGAACTGGAGCACACTGGTTCAAATCCCAGCTCTGCCATTGGGTTAACTGAGTGATTTGGGGGAAGATGCTAATTTACTAAACTTCAAATTTCTCTTGTGAGTTTTTTTTTTTTTTTTTTTTTTTTTTAGTAAAGGTCGAACAAAATAATACCTGTGAAAAAATTCATCTAGCATAAGCTTGATACATGGTGTGTTCTCAATAAAGAAATAATAGTGGGAATGAAATTACAGCATTTGAGAATTAATTTCCTATAAAATAACTACGGATGGCAAATCAAACAAATGAGACATTCCTCACTGAGTGATAAAAAAGACACATAGATTTTTTTCTTTATGATATGGAAAAGGTGATGTGTGAACAATCTTAAATTGTGAGTAAAGGAATAAATAACCTTAGCTAAAAATCACCTTAAGGCATTAGATTGTCCAGAAGGTCTGTTAATATTCTATGGTTCCAAAGATGGTAAGTGATTACATATCTCAAAAGGGTTAATATAATCACCCAATTTAAAATCTCTTTCTTAGAAGAGTAGATTACCAAGGAGACAGGAGCGCAGCAAATGAAGAAAAAAGCAAAGCACTCTTGGGCCCTGTTTCTTCCCTAACTTGTGCGTTGCTCTTGCTTTGTTAGATATTGCCAATCTTGGAAAGAAATGTTCATAAGGTAAGCAGAGACTTTGGTGACCAGGAAGGCATTTTATGTAAGTGTGCCTAGGGTGGTGAACTACATAGTGGGCCTGGATCGGCCCAGCATATGCTACCCTCTCCAACACGGCTTACTCCTGCCAGCTTGTCAGGGATGTCAGTCCTCATCCTTAGCAATCAGAGCACGCCACTTCTTGGGAAGCTTCCACCAATTTCCTCATTTTACAATAATTTTTCTTTCTAGTTTAAACTTGTAGAATGCAGTTTATAGAACAGTGGATTTAGAGAAATAGGACAGATTCCAACTAAACTCTGTCAAGTCTTTCATTAAAGGTAAATATCACCCAATTTGGGGGTCTTTACAAAAGGCTGTCTCATAGAAGTTAAAAGTATAATGATGATTATCAGAGGTTTGGGAGGACAGAGAAATGGCAGGGTTAAGAAGAGGCTAACTAATAGATAAGTTATAAGTAGATAGGAAGAAGTTCTGTGGTTTTGTTGCACAGTAGGATAGATATAAACAGTGCTAATGAACTATATATTTCTCTACAAAAAGAAAAAACTAGAAGATAGAATTTTAATATTTCTAACATAAAGAAATGATAAATGATTAGGTAGATAGATACATTTATCCTAATTAGACGTTACAAAATGTATATATACACCAAAAAAATCACATGGTACCCTATGAATATGTACAATTTGTATATGACTGTAAAACACTTTTAAATAAAAATAAATCTGTAGCACAAAAAAGTAATATTTTACTTCAAATTGATTATTTCTAAATATGTTATCTCAGTTTCTCTTATTTATTACACCTGTGCTCTCAAGGTGAAGTAGGCAAGGAGGTGCTCAGATCCAGCTTCTTACTATAGCTTAGCCTGCTTTACCAGACACTCGGCCCTTTTCCAGACAGTGGAAAACTGCAGTTTCCACAAAACCATTGCACTGGCTAAAAATAGCCAGCATGGCTGTCAATTGTATTCTTGCAATGATTTTTAGCTAATTATAATGTCATTATAATAAAATTACCATGACTGATACTGCCTCTCTTACCATTCACTGGATGCTATGACACTTCAAAAATTTCAAAGAAAGGGCAAGGTAATGAGCAGCACTCAAACTCTGTCCCAAACTTCACCCCTATGACTATTCAATTAAATCCAATCCCAGACAGCACCCCTTAAGGGTGCAGATCATGTAAAGGAATGGACCTGAACATCGTTGAGTGCAGGTTATCTTTTTAAACTATTTATTTATTTATTTGAAAGAGTTACAGAGAGAGAGAGAGAGAGAAAGAAAGAGAGAGAAGAGAGACATCATCCATCCTCTGTTTCCCTTCACAGATGGACACATTAGCTAGTGCTGGGCCAGGCCAACACCAGGAGCCAGGAGCTTCTTCTGGGTCTCTCCCACTTGCGTGTCTGCAGTTCAGCCTCTTGGGTCATCTTTCCCTACTTTCCCAGAACACTAGAGCCGGTGTGTGTGTGTGTAATGGATTGGAAGTGGAGCAGCCATGACATAAACAGGTGTTTCAGTGCAGCTGCTTTGAGGATGCCCACTCCCCTAAAGTGTGCACTTTCACTTTACCTATGTAAATTTATTGGCGACAAGAAACTGGAACAAGTCAGTCTATAACATATTTTTATCTATTTTTTTTGACAGGCAGAGTGGACAGTAAGAGAGAGAGACAGAGAGAAAGGTCTTCCTTTGCCGTTGGTTCACCCTCCAATGGCCGCCGCAGCCGGCGCGCCGTGGCCAGCGCACTGTGCTGATCCGAAGCCAGGAGCCAGGTACTTATCCTGGTCTCCCATGGGGTGCAGGGCCCAAGGACTTGGGCCATCCTCCACTGCACTCCTGGGCCACAGCAGAGAGCTGGCCTGGAAGAGGGGCAACCAGGACAGAATCCGGCACCCCGACTGGGACTAGAACCCGGTGTGCCAGCGCCGCAAGGTGGAGGATTAGCCTAGTGAGCCGCGGCGCCCGCCCAGCCTATAACATTTTGACCCAGCATCCCATGATACCTGTGGTGAGCCCGCCAGGAGGAAGGTGAAGGATCCCCTAATCAGCTGGTGGGTCTTTGTCCAGATTCTTTATTTCCTGTGCTTGATACTTTTGTTTCATTCTGGCTTTCTCTCCTTCACTGTCTTCAGACCTACTATGGATTAACTCCTCATAATCCAACCAAGTCTGATTCCCCCACTGACTGTTGAGGCAGGAAGTAGACAGCTAACATTGTGCAGATCTCACACTGTTGGGTCATTTGTGAAGAAGGTATATAAGAATGGTGTAGACTTGCTCTCAAACTGTGTAGTGCCCGAGTATCTCCTTGTTGGTATTGTCATGCAGCTTGGATATTCTACATTGCATAACCTCACTTTTGGTTATATCTTTAAAATCTCCAAGTTATTTGCTCCCTCAGGATGAGCACCCCATCACATATTTTACCACAATTAATGATGTCCCCATGCAATGAGCGTCTGCCTGTACAGGGCAAATAAATTTTGTTATCTTCTGAAACCTAAGAAATTTTGCTGTCCGTTTAAAACCCTTTGTGATGTGATCACAACACATTCCTGGCTCCAACACCTACAAGGCCCTGGCATAGCCCCATTTGCTTTGTGGTTCTGTTTTCCTCCTCCTTTGTTACAGTACTGTCATCTCCATATTCATGGCAACATTCATAACCAGATATCTGGATGTGATTCTGAGACATGATTGACAATTTTTTAAGGAATACTCTTTTCAAAAATATCTCCCTTTTCTTTGAATGGAGAACCTTCTACCCTTCTTTTAATTGATAACTTTCAAGATTGTTTTAACAGTTACATAGAACTGCTTTAGGCTGGTCTTGAAGTGTCAAGTAGGCTATCATTTTGCCAAAACATTAAAAAATGAAGTCTAAGATCTCTTCTGACCCACCCAACACACCCAATGTCCCCAATGTCCCAGGGGCTGTGGGTGCCTGGACAAAATAAATGGGCCATGGATGGTTGGGCACTTAGAATTTCGTTCAAGATCAGGAATGCCAGGTTCAAAGGGTCCACAAAGAGTTTCTTGGGATACCCGGGACACTGATAGACATGGTGGAGATCCTGTGAATCCAGACCCAACCTGTTCCACTAACAGGACTCTCATCAAGCCATGACCCATTCCTTCCGATCTTCCTGTATCCCTCCGTAGTTCACAAAGAGGCTCTTTCAACGTAGGTAACTCCCCATCTATCCCAGTGAACTCACCACTGCATTATCTCCTTGGAAATTAGAAAACCTTTAAACTACATATTCTAAACAGGAAAAAGCTTATTTTCTTTTTCAACCATGTTTGCTTACAACTTAAGCTAGACAGCAGAGAAACCTGGCCTTTAATTTTAATATTATTCTCCAATACATCCAATACATATCTCTGATGTCTCCAATATCTCCAATATATATATCTCTGATACATCCTGTATTAGAGAGAAAAAAAAATTGTGTCCATTTCCTGATATTTAGGCTTTCAAGTCACCTTTTTCCAGCCCTCCTGTATCCATAGGAGAAGCTATAGTAGTTTAAAAAATATTTATTTATTTTAAAAATCAGAGTTACAGAGAGAGCTGGAAAGACAGACAAAGAGATCTTCCGTTCACTGGTTCACTCCCCAGATGGGCATACTGGCTGGCTCTAGGCCAGGCTGAAGCCAGAAGACAGGAGCTTCATCCAGGCCTACCACTTGGGTAGTAGAGACCCAAGTACTTGGGCCATCTTCTGCTGCTTTTCACAGGCTATTAGCAGGGATCTGGTTCAGAAGTGGAGCCGAACCTGAGGCATGAACCTGAGCCTATACAGGATGCCAGCATTTCAGGCGGCAGCTTTACCTGCTGTTCCATAACACCAGCCCTGCTATAGGCTTTTTTAATGCTCTTACTTCCTAGAAATACCAGATGCAGAAGAGCATCAGATAGATATGCTGAATAACCCACTATTGCATGGTTTGCCACCACCAAGGGTTCAACTACCTCAAGATCAGCTTGTCTCATCACCAGAACCATGCCCATGGGGAATTTAGTCCCCTCCTTCTTCTTTAAGCCCTGATTCTCTTTCTCTTATTAGTTTACAGCCTCTACCAGACAACCTGCTTGGTTTCCTTCTCCTAGAAGATAGCTTGACTGCAATCACTCTCAGCAGAGCCTGCTATCATCCAGATACAAATAAGTATTGTCCTCATGGTGGGTGGTTAATGAAGATGCTGGTACAATTAGAGTATAAATGGAAACAAAATTAGGTCAGAAGAACATTCCAAATTTACTCATTTCAGGCCCTAACTCTGTTCTTTACCTTCATGGGGTGACCTACACATTGCCATGTCTACTTGTTGAACCCCTGAAGTAAAACAACAGATCTATGCTGAGGCCCAGACCCATGCTTACTCCTTAACGGCTCAACTGTCCAACAGATATTCTGTGGGAGACACAGCAGTCCCATAAACAGATACTAACTAATTACAACTGTCAAAGTGGTATTGACTACAAGGGCACCAAGACCATATGGTTACCAGCCTGGTGGCTGGATTTATCAAGCACATAAATCATGACAAAATCAGGAAGGTAGTACAATATAGGGAAGAGAATCCAGTCTTGTTCTGAAAATGACTGGCAGAGGCATTAAAAAGATCTAGCAACACAGACTCTTGTACCCATTATGTAAGTGTTCTTACTTGATACCATTTCTTCAATCATCCTGATATTGGGAGTAAATTCAAGAAACTGAGAATGGAACCCCAAACTCCCACAGACCAGAAGCTGGAATCAGTATTTGAGGTTAATAATAATAGAAACAAAGATGAGGAGATAAAGGGGTTCCAACATAGGAAATAACAGGGCCATATGATAGCAGTCATTGTAATCAGAATCCTACAACAGCAGGGCCAACCCAGGGAGTATCCAACCAGGTTCAAAAGTCCAAGAAAGACTAAGTTAGGTGTGGGAAACCAGAACATTGGCATAATGAATGTCACCTCTTAAAAAGCCCATCCAGTCCCTGCTGCCAGTGTAGACAAAGGGGGCACTGGAATTGGGATTGCCCTGAGTTCCAAGGGAATGGAGGACTCTCAGCTCCCCCATGTCCTTACACAAGGCCTGAAGGGGCCCCGGAACTCAGTCATCTCCCACAATCCATATTACCATTATACTCCTTGAGCCCTGGTGATTCTGGATGTCATAGCTAAGTATATCAATTTTCCAATTGATACAGGAGTCTCTTACTTGGTTCAAAATCATCATACAGAAACCCATCCTCAAGGAGTTGTATCATCACAGGAGTTAATGGCAAGTCCTGGTCCAACAATTTACATTGCTTCTGCTTTGCTAGATAGAAGATGTCCTTATCTCTCACCAGCTTTTGGTGATGCTGAAATATCTGATATTTTTAATCAGCAAGAATCTGTTAAATTTCCTGGGAACTTATTTCAGGTTAATAACCTTTATATCTAATTTTTTAATCAAGATGCTAATGAAAACTGAAACAAGACCCAAATTGGACAATCTCCCTGTTGATATCTAAAATAGAGTAGATCTCTGGGTCTTTGATGAGTTTATATCTGGATGAGCTATATATGCTGCCCTCATGATAGTCCTATAGGAGAAGGCAAGCTTTTCTCCTTGATGCCAATAACATTTAAAAAGGGAAGCAGAGATTCCAAATTTTGATTGATAAATTTCTCAATCATGGAAATCTTGGTTCCATGTCAGTCCCCTGCAATAGCCTCATTCTTCCAATTTTAAAAACAGATAGGGTATATCGAATAGTTCAGAACCTCAGGGTTTAAATAAGGCTGTCATCTCATTTCTTCTTATTTTACCAATAACTGCCCATATATCTGAAGGCAACACTTGGCTTACAGTCCTAAACTTGAAGGAACACTTCTTCTGCATATCTTTATATGCAGAATCCCAGGATCTGTTCATCTTTGAATGGAATGATCCCTGTGTAAGCATGACTCAACAGTACACTGGGACAGGCCTTCCTCAAGACTTCCTGGTTAGCCTTCATTTGTTTGACAACACCCATGCAAAAGGATTTAGCACAAATTAGACTTGAGCCATTTCACAACATGTAGATGACATCTTCATCTACAGTTCCTACAAAGAGGACTAGGATGAAATCACCATTTGCATCTTAATTGTCTTATAGGAATGAGGCTATAAAGTTTCTCCAACCAAACCCCATATCTCCAAATAGGAATTAGCCTACCTGGGATATGTCCTAATCACAGGAAATTGTGTATTGTTGTTTAAACGAAGGGAAGCCATATTGTATGTAGGGCCACCACAGATAAAGAAACAGCAAAAAGACATTCCTGGTAATGGGCAGGATTCTGCAGGATCTGAATTCTAGAATTGGATTTATAGCCTAACACCTACATGAAGCCTTTATGTGTCCTGACATGGACTCTCTTGTATGGAGAGAAAAACAACATAAGGTCTTTCTAAAGAGTAAGGGTTTCCTGACAACAGTCCCTACACTAGGGTTTCCCAGTTTGAGGAAGCTTTTCACCCTGTTTGTAACTAAAAGACAAGGGCCTACTTCCAAGACCAGTGGCCTACTTCTCTAAACAGGTAGATTCAGTGGCCACAGGATAGACTGGATCCACCAAACTGAATTTTGCTAGCTCCTTGAAGTTCAAGAGGTTCTAGAAATTAAAGGTTACCAATGGCTAACAAGAGGACACCTTACTACACACAAGGCTTCTCTTTTGAGATTCACTGAGGTAACTCAATGTAAGCCAAGCCAATCCAGCTATTCTTCTGTCATTTGAAGATACTGAAAAGCTTAGCTCATTCTAGCTACTTCAGTTCTTTATATTATATACTGTTGAGACTTGATCTGTGAGATGAACCTTTATGGAACCCATGTGCTGAACGGTTCACTGATGACAGTAGTTTCATGAAGGAAGGTACTAGAAAGGCAGAATATGCCCTGGTGGATCTTCTCCATATTCTGGATGTTCAGGCATTACCATTCAACACCTCTGCCCCGAAGGCTGAGCTATTGACTTGAATAGGGCCATAAAACTAGGGTAACCCAGAGCTCAGTCTATATAGACTCCAAACATGTTTGCCTTGTGCTGCATACACATGTGGCAATTTGGAGAGGAAGAGGACTACTGAATCTTAAATATTCTTCACTTTGGCTCTCCTCCAGGCAGTTCTGGATACTCTGGAGGTGTCTGCAGCAGGTATCACAAGGGGAATAACCGTATCATCAGAGGAAATTTACTGGCAGTGCAACACAGAAGGCTGCTAACCAAAATGTTGTGGACATATCTCTAATACTCTACTCTCTGGAGATAGTTGGAAATCCTTAGTATACTACACCTGAGATAATAATGGGCCCTAGAATGAAGTTACACTACAGATCTCAACGAGTGGTAGACTTCAGATCATAAAATCCTGTCCCCAGTGTCCTCTCAGTGTAAAGAAATGAATGACTCTTTCTATCTGAGAAGAGAGGCCCTAATTCGAATTAGTCTATCGTGTATTTGGAGGAAAAAGACTACATATTATTATAAAGTAAACGACCTGATCTTGTCCTCTTTGTTAACAAAATAACAGGATCACACCAAACAACTTCCCATACTCAATCTCTCACAGAGGAAATGAACCTACCGTGGTGAGACGTGGAAGAGTAATTCATTAACATTCCCTAAGAAAATGGTCACACGTATTTATTTGTCTTCATTGATACTTTCACTGCATAGGTAGAAGGATTTCTGCTCCAAACAGAAAAGGCAGAAGTCGGCTCCCTGAGAGTGACAATGGCATCTGCTTTGTCTCTAAAGTAACTCAGCAGGAAGTCACTGCTCTGAAAATCTCTCATCACTTCCAAGCTCTTGGAGACCTCAAACCTCAGATGAAATTGAAAGACCAACCATTATCGTAAAAGGACTGCAGCAAAGCTATGCCAAGAGATCCCAGAATCTTAATACAAACTATTGTGTATTTTTTTCCCTTTCTTAGGCTAATTTATAGCATAGCTGTTTGGAGATGGCATATGGGAGACCGTTCCTAAGCTCTGACATCCACTTAGATACAATTTACATCAGGTATAGAAGGTTCTGGCAGAATATGACAAGAATCTCCCAGAACCAGATTCTAAAAAATATGAATAACTAATCTCAGGAAATGTAGTTTTGATAAAGACTTGGAGAGAGAGATTCCTGTCTAACCAATTACAGACTGAATGGAAAGGACCCCATCAGGTACAACTTAGCATTCTTACTGCAGTTAAATTGCATGGAATTTCTAGCTGGGTACGTCTGTCAAGAACTGAGCCTCTGCACTTTGAATCTTCTTATAGTCACACCAAGAAGATAATTCTGCCTGCTTTTGTGAGCCAATTATCTCCAAACTACAAAAAGATAAGTAAAATTTCAATTTTCTGTAAATTTCTCCGGGTGGGGGGGCGGGAGAGAGGAGAGCAAGCACTTAAGGCTGTTGCATTTCTCAGCTTCTCTTACATCTCCTCCAGTCTTCTTCAGGTAACTACATTGGCAGAAACTCCCCCTGGTAAACTTTTCTACCATAATAGCAAAAGGAGAAAATCTTATAACATTTCATGAAGTCACTTTGAGAAAATTGCTTGCTGCCTTGGGCAACTTAGCCCAGATTTCTGTTCAGGCCCTAGGGCAACAACTCGATTCTTTAGTGTCACTAGCTGAAGTGGTCATGGAAAACTGACTAGCCCTAGATTTCTTACTGATAGAACAGGTCTTACTAAGTATGGTGATCAATAAAATATGTTGTACTTATATTATCAAGCAGACTGTGGAAAAAGATATCAAAAGGATTTATGATCAAACAAGTGGCTCTATAATTTTGATAAAGGAAGTCACCTTGTCTTCCACCACCTGGTAAGCAAGAAAGAAGTGTTCTCTTTCTCCTGTAAGTGGTTCTTACTCTTTCTCCTTTAATATATATTAAAATATAAATATAGTATATATTATAATTATTATATTTATAACAAAATTATATATATTATAAAGTATATATAAATACTGCCTGTCAGATTTTCTCTTACAGAATCCAAGTTTCAAGTGAAAGTGATGATCATGCAGGTATTCCAACCATTACCAATGATAGGTGCAGTACCTCTAGCTCCTCCAATAGAATGTCTAGATTAGTTAGCAAGGGGTTTCATTACCTGGAGAGGCAAGGAAGACACCAGAACAGAGCATAAAGAAGTTATAGGAGATGAACCTTCCTGCTTTTACCTTCCATAGTGATTAGGGGACAAAAATCTCTGAAGGGGTAAAGGTGAGGTAGGAAGGGAAGTAGATTGTAAGGAGAAGTTGAGGTTGTCTGTTCTGCAAACTCCCCCTTTTTCAATGCAGCGAAAAAAACTAGTTTCCAAGAAACTGTCACTCCAAACGGGCCCTGGCTAAAGATAAACAACACAGCTTCCAGCTGCATCCCCTGATGACCTTTAGCTAATTACAATGTCAGCATAACAAAATTACTATGACTGATACTCCAGTCCCATCATGTGTCTGATGCTGTGACATTATTGAGATTTCTAAAAAAGGCAATGAAATGGGCAGTACTCGTACTCTACACCAAACTCCAACCCTTATGAATATTCAATTAAACCCTACCCCAAAAACCATCCCCTGTGCCTCCAGATCATAAAGAGTTGACCCTGAACTTCACCGAGGGCAGCTAACTCTTGAGCATGCCCACACTCCCTCTCAAGTGTGTACTTTTGCTTTACATGAAAATATATCTTACTTCTCTGCTAACCTTTATCTATGCCTCATCCTCAAATCCTTTCTTGCACCTGAGACAAGAACCTGGATCAAGTCATCTGATGACATCTTGACCCAGCATCCCACAACAAGGTTATTGCAAAGATTAAATAAGTCTTTAAAACCTTGGTGATTTGCAAAGCACTATATAATGCACTCATTCATCACTCATGTGAACTTCTGCACTCCTCTTGCTCCAGCCCCCTAACTTGACTGTAAGCACTGTAAAGACATAAATCATGCTTCTTATGTCTTTAAATCTTCAGGGATTAGAAGTTGGTTAAGTTTGTGATTTGTATTTTATGCACTGAAAATCTAGTAAATATTCATACTGGCAATGTTGTGGGAGATGTCAGATACCAGGAAGGGCCTTTAAATTTCATAGAGTCTCTTAAGATAATACTAGTAATTTATCTTCCCAGTAGCAAAAAGGTAACTGATGCTGACTATGGATAAATGTAAAATATGCTCAAGATTAAAAAAAAAAAAAAGAGCAAAACTAATTAAAATTCCAGACAATGCGGATAACAAACCACTTTTTCCCCCCTCTTAAGGTGTTATGTAAATTTTAGGACAAACAATATCTCAATGATTGATAAAAGTCACATTCCTGACCTGAAAGAGGTACCATGTGATAATGTTCTGTCTGACACTTACTATAGCTGTTGCTGAAACTGGCATTTGCAAAACATTGCATCTTAATGCGGGCATTGCTTTGTTACAGCCTGAGTGGAGGCACTGCAGTTTGAATGCAGCTGCTTTGTGACATGATAAAGAATTCTGAAGGCTGTGATGCTGCCTGCGTGTCCTTTCCTGATAAAGTAATAGTGTGGGCGATGTATGTTCGTATTTGATAATTCTGAAAGCTATGAGAAAGCTATGAGAGCTTGGCAAAGCATAGCTGGCCGGAAAACTTCTTTGAAGTATTTCTCAAACACTAAGTCTACTCTCAAAGGCAAAGGGAAAGTCAAGGAAGACACCACAGGGAAGCAAATCCCAGGACCTTCCTCTGTTGTTCTTGGCCTCCTTTTATTTGAGCATTAGATACATAGGATGGATTGGATGAAACCTAGATGTTAATTTTCCAACAAGTTTTTCAACGCATAAATTTAAACATAACACATGACTTATTTGCCATTTTACTCTTCCCAATATATTAGGATTTCTCCTACATGATTTCTGGTTTATAATTACAGAGATTTCCACCTTTCGGATATTTATTTACATATGAATTAAAACACAAACAGAGCAATTTATTTTTCATTTCTCACTTCTACATTAAAGGATCAAAGTGCACAAATTCCAATCCCCTTAATTCTTTTGTCTTTTGTATGTCTTCCTGGCTCCATGTCATTCATCCTTTCTTGGATAATTATTATTCTCTCTTTTGATGAATAACCATTCTCCTTGTTCCATATCCTAAGATATTATGAAATCTTTTAGTACAATATATCTAATTGTGTCTATACTTAGCATGGTGCGTGCTTCATAGCAATCATTACACAAATGTATGCTTAATGAATAAATGAAAGAATATTTAGCTTTTGTCACTCGTTTCATTTGTCATGTTACTTTTTTATATCCCAAGAAGGTTATCAAAATTTTATACCTGAGAGTAGAAGGCAAGAAGGAAACTTTTGTCAGAAAAGTAGTGGATCATGTCATCTTTGATGGAATAAGGACATAAGCCTCAGCCATTTTAGATTTCTTGTTATCCCTGCCTTCTTTCAACAGATAAGTTCCATCTCACACTCGTATTGCTCCCCACCCCACCCCCTGCATTGTTCTCCAGGTTTGGAAGCCAGTGGGCCAAACTTGAAAAACCAGTATGGAGAAGCTCACCTCCACCTACTGCCTCCCACCCCATCCCATAGCCCACCTAAGATTTAAAAAGGCTGCTGGGGTCAGGGCCTCTGCACATGTTTGGTCTATTAGCATGAGGGCAGTTGGTCAACTTCTGCGGGAGACCAGGAGGAAGCACCTGGCTCCTGGCTTCGGATTGGCACAGCATGCCAGCCATAGCAGCCATTTGGGGGGTGAACTAACCGAAGGAAGACCTTTCTCTCTGTCTCTTTCTCTCAATGTCTAACTCTGCTTATCAAAAATAATAATAATAATAAAAAAAGAGATAGCAGAGGAGGAGATACAGACACACAAAGACAAAGGTGATGTCAAGAGGAGGCAGAGCTTGGAATATTATGACCAAGAAAAGCCAGAACCTCCGAAAGGCAAGGGACAGAACTTCCCCTGGAGTTTCAGGTGAGAGAATACCCTGATGACACCTGAATCCTGGATCTGGCCTGCAGTACTGTGATGAATAAATTTCTATTGTTTTAAGCCAACAAGTTTGTTGTAATTTATTACAGCAGCTATCGTAATCCAAAATAGATGGACTTGATAGAAAAATACTCCTCTGCTTTTTCACTTTGTGTTTCTATGTGGGTGCAAACTGTTGAAATCTTTACTTAATATATGCTAAACTGATCTTCTGTATATAAATTGAATTGAAAATGAATCTTGATGTGAATGGAAGGGGAGAGGGAGAGGGAAAGGGGAGGGTTGCGGGTGGGAGAGAAGTTATGGGGGGGGAAGCCATTGTAATCCATAAGCTGTACTTTGGAAATTTATATGCATTAAATAAAAGTTAAAAAAAAAGAAAAATACTCCTCTGCTAACTGAAACACAGAACTTTGAATTAGCAGTAATAGATACGAGGATCTGAGAAGGCAATAAAATATCCTTTATGACTATCACCACCAAGCCCCTAACTCATGAACCTTTGGGGGCAATTCAAAATAATATCCAAACTATACCAACCATCTGATAAGTAGGAGCTATCAGTCACATCTAAACATGGTCTAGGAATCACAAAGCAATCCAATGATTAAAGACAGTCTCCAAGCATCAAAGAACAAACAAGGTACACAAAGGAGAGTTTATGATAATTTTCTGCAAGGTTTCTCTTCCAAGCACTTAGAAGACTACACCAGGAGTACGTTTGCTTTAGAGATGGGTATGGAAATTAAATGTATAGCTTTGAAAATTGTATTACTACAAGATTATGTTGAAATATAAATGCCAGTGATTTTACTTAGATTTTTAAGCTACCAGGAAAGCTTTTTGCTTGTAAAACTGTCTTTTATAACATTTAACATTCAAATAAAGAGATAATTCATACTGGTTATAATAGAATTTTTCTGAAAATGCTTTTGGAATCCAGTATCACTTCAAATAAATTATTAAGGTTAATGTTAGTACTGAGGACTCTAAATTACCACAGAAGAAAAATAATAGGTTGAACTGTCTAAATAAATTCAAGACACCAAATAACAATGTGTTAAACTAAACAAGCATTTATTTTTCTCTTATGTCCTAGAATCCTGGAGACAGGATTTGAGAGCTGCTACAGAAACTCCAGCTGTCAGAAAGCCAGACTCCTCTTTTTGCTGCTTTGCTCCCGGTGATGCATTGCCTCGTGGTCTAAAAGGCCCTCGTGAGCCCCTGAAATCATATCTATAGTATGAAAGCTCCAAAGGCAAGAGAGAAAGAGGGATCTCCTCCATTTAAAGAATGATCTCTACAATTCCCATATAATTTGTTTTCTTATATTTCCATGTCTAGAATTTAGAGTTCAGATTATTTTCAAATAAAAATGAAATTCCAGGCTAGATACAATGTCCCCCAAATAAAATCAGCAATCTACTACTGAGAAGAATAGTCATTCAAACAGGAAAGAGCTGTCTTTTCAATGAACATGTTGTCTTTTTTTTTTTTTTTTGACAGGCAGAGTGGACAGTGAGAGAGAAAGGTCTTCCTTTGCCGTTGGTTCACCCTCCAATGGCCGCTGCGGCTGGCGCGCTGTGGCTGGCGCATCGCGCTGATCCGAAGCCAGGAGCCAGGTACTTCTCCTGGTCTCCCATGCAGGTGCAGGGCCCAAGTACTTGGGCCATCCTCCACTGCACTCCCCGGCCACAGCAGAGAGCTGGCCTGGAAGAGGGGCAACCGGGACAGAATCTGGCACCCCGACCGGGACTAGAACCTGGTGTGCTGGCGCCGCAAGGCAGAGGATTAGCCTAGTGAGCCGCAGTGCCGGCCAAACATGTTGTCTTTGATACACTTTTTTTAGGGGGTAGCTTTAAAATTTTTAATTTTTTTACTTAAATATTTCAGATCTACAAAAGAATGTTGCAATGAACACTGATATAATATTCTCAAAGATTTATTAGCTATTAATAATAATCCTTTTTTCCCATCTTTTTCTTTCAATTTATATTTTTCTCAAATTTTCTCTGAGTACATACACACATACACATATAAAATGTTATTTCAAATAGTTAATGAGAAATGGAATTAAAGTTTACTTGGGTACAATTTTTTTTAAATCCATGCAGAGATTTTTTTATAATATGCATTTTCCATGAACTAGGCTTTTCTCCTTACCCACTTGAAGACATCATGCTATGTTATCCTGTTAGTTTAGATGTTCTGTGAAGCAGGCTGCAAAATAGGATTAGATTGCAGGAGATGTATTGGGGGAGAGGAGGTAATGAGAGGTAAAGGAAGACAGGGGCAAGAGAATGCAGACAGCTATTGTGAAAGCGATGGTAAAGGAGAGAGGATTGGAGAGGACAGATATCAGAGAGCAACACCTTCCCAAGAAAGATCTGACCAGGCCTTTGGGTAGTCCTTGAGCCAGAGTCAGTGTCCATGGGGTCCTGCTTCTTGCAGGCATGGGCCTGCATTAGCACACCCACTGTATGCAGCCATTGCCTGGGCCACACGAAAGAAGGGTGTTTACAGCTTGAAGATGGGAGGAGAATAAAAAACAAAAGGCAAAAACAGCCACCAGGTCATCACACTGTTCCCCTCAACAGGAAGTCAAAACAGTACATTTGCATCATTGCTATGGCATCTGATACTTCAACGTGTGCTTCTTTAAAAAAGAATATTTTCCTAAATAACCACAACACCATTAATACGTTCCCCAAATCTCTTTGGTACAAATATAACACATAACATGTTTTTACATATCTTTTAAATATTGAAGATGACCCATAGGTAGTTAGCAACAAGCTTACAGAGTTCAGGGGAGGGTAAAGATCTAGAGACATCCTACTCAAGCCATTGTCTGTCTAACGGTGATGGAAGCAAACTACCAGGCATTCAAAGACTCAACATATATGCACATCATGGTGTCTGATCCAAAGATGTGTTTTGGAAGAAATGACTAGAAAATAAAAAGTCACAGCTGGAGAAAGTATAGTATCAGGGAATTCTAGAGAACATGACCAGGAGCCAAAAGAGGAGAAGCCACCTCCTGCCTGAACACTTTCTTGACTCCCTTTTCCAAACAGGCCCCTTTTCAGCTTGAAGCAGCCAGAGCAATCTTGTTCAGTCTCCCCTGGTAGATGTTATGGTACATTCTTTTTTTTTTTTTTTTTTTGACAGGCAGTGTGGACAGTGAGAGAGAGAGACAGAGAGAAAGGTCTTCCTTTGCCGTTGGTTCACCCTCCAATGGCCGCTGCGGCTGGCGCGCTGTGGCTGGCGCATCGCGCTGATCCGAAGCCAGGAGCCAGGTACTTCTCCTGGTCTCCCATGGGGTGCAGGGCCCAAGTACTTGGGCCATCCTCCACTGCACTCCCGGGCCATAGCAGAGAGCTGGCCTGGAAGAGGGGCAACCGGGACAGAATCCGGCACCCCAACTGGGACTAGAACCCGGTGTGCCGGCGCCGCAAGGCAGAGGATTAGCCTAGTGAGCCACGGCACCAGCCATGGTATATTCTTATTAAGGGGGGGGATGTGAGGAGTCAGATGGGTTAATAGGTAGTCAGGGCGGTCCCAATAGAGTTTGAGGTGTAAAATATTTGCTTCCTTCCCCAAAATGTTATCTCTAGCAAGAGCAAACAGGCTGCTCTCCTTCCTTCAGAATCTCCAAATTCACCATGAAAATAGTGAGGGAGTTCTTCCAGAGCTCACAGCTTATTGTGAAAACAAGTTACCTATCCCACCCTTCTCCATGGTTTGTTTTATCTTGAGCAGGCCAGACAGGATGGAGAATTGTAAATCAGGACTTTTGATGGGTTATGTCCCCACCTGGTAACTGAAGGCCAATCTGAATGTCAAGGTTTTTTTTTTTTTTTTTTTGATTCCTTAGAAATTGTACTTAAAAAATCCCAGTGCTTGGAGGTTCTTTGGGTTTTTTCCCTCTCTTGGGAGCCCCTCTCCATGCCACTGTGGCTGGAGGTCTTTGACTCTAATAAATCTTTTTAAATTTAAAGAAAAAAAATTCAAGGATACCAGAAAATTAGCAAACTCTAATGTTATGGCAACAAATGTACTTGTATTGAAGACTATATTAAAAAGCAAAGATTTTTATAGACATATTTTAAAAATGTAGGCCAAATTTACCAAATTAATATGTCAAAAACAATGAAATAAGAGATGATAAAAGTTAGAAAAATAGGTTGTTTCAGGCAATAAATGTAACAGTGAATTAAACACTCAAATCTCTACGTTTACAGTATTTACAAACAATATGGCAAATTACATTCAACAAATAAATGAAAAATATGTCAGGGAATTGTAAAGGATGTCTGGAAAAGCATAGCAATAAGAAGATATCAGGAAAAGGTGCAGTGAGTTGCAATGGTTGGGAAAGGCCTCACTGAGATATTTGAGAGTGGAAAGCAAGCAAGAATTTAGACAAATAGGGTGAGGGAAGCATGTTAATCAGAGGGAGAAGCAAGTGCAAGAACTTGAAGTTAGGAATGCTCTGAGAGTTCAAGCAAACAAAGGGGGCCCTGTGGCAGGAATGGGATACACCAGATATAGAGTAGGAGTTCAGTGAGTTAGCAAGGAACAATTGGCATGGGGTCTTGTAGACAACTCTATTTTGATTTTTACTGCAAGTGATTTAGGGAGCCATTGGTAGGTTTTGAATAGGAGTAACATGATCTTTTTTTTTTCCATCTTTCTTCATTTTAAAAATGACTTGTTTCTTGGCTGACATTAGAATGAAAGGTTGAGAGGAGCAGGAATGGGAACAAGGAGATGGATTAAGGATTTATTGTGATCCTCCAAGTGAGAAAGAAGAGTGGTTTGAATCAGGGGTGTAGTGGCAGATAGGGTGAGAAAAGGAGCAATACTGGACATACATTCATGAGAGAAACAAAGAATTTCCCGATTGGTTAGATGCCTTTTGTAGCTGTTGATTTGCTTCTTTGTGTTAGGAAAATGGCACACAGTCTTATCACAGTGTGATCTGCACCTTGATTTACATTCTATACCCCGGTTCCTGGTGCCAGGTAGCCACATGGCCCAAACTACCTGTGCCAAGCTCCACCCCCAACCTAATGGGATTTGCTGCTCCTGCTCCCCTACCCATCCTTGGGCAAAGTTTTAAAAGGACCTGTTCCTGAACACGGGGCTCTCTCTCTCTTGGCTCTTCCCTCTTGGCCTCTCTTGGCCTCTCTTGGCCCTCTCTCTTGGCTCCTCTCTCTTGGCCACTCTCTTGGCTCCTCTCTCTTGGCTCTTCTCCTCTGCTCTATCTTCTCTCCTCACTAGCTCCTCTCCTCTCTCTCTCTCATACTCTCTTTCTCTCTCTTTTTCCTTCGCCACCCCACCCCTCCGGTCTGTTGGGTGTTCCCCAATAAACCTTTTCCCTTACTCCAGTGTTCGGTGAGCTCTGTGACAGCTAACAGAAATATATAAGCCTCTAAATTCCATGATGACAGAACAACTGTATTATTCAGCTTAGATGCTTTGCACCAATATAACATTTGCCCTATACCACATAATCAATATTTAAAACTAAGCTTAATTTCTCCATGCTAACATATAAGTTAAAAAGATACATTACGGAATGGTGATGGAAGCAGAACAATGTAAAATGCACTCAACACCACTCAAAAATCATCAGCCCATTACTTGGCATAGTTCGTGAGCAGAATAATAATCCAAAGTTTAAGTGGAATAAAGGTTAATATTAGTATGCTAGACAAATGGTCCTATGTTTCTTTGTTAGAATTTTCTCATACAAAAATCCATGTGTATTATATTCTTTAAAATGTGATAGACACTTATATCGCAATGTCAACATATAAATTTTAGAGAAAATGAGTATAGTTGCTATTACATAATTAAAATTGTTATAATGAGCATATATTGTTATATACAATCAGAATATTTTTAAGTACGTATTGCAAAGAACTTTAAATTTGTGATCATTTCAGGTGATATGAGTAGGACAACACTAATAAATATAACAGCTCAATTATAAAAATCATTATTCTCTCTGCATTAGGTGATTCATTAATTTTTTTCAGTGGGTTTTGATGAGGTATATACTTGTAGTGCACGCCTATTCTATTATTACACAGCAAATAGCTACTGAGAAGGATGTCCTCGTTATTATGAAATCCAGTGCATGATATGTATCCCAAAGAATTCTGAATTCAACAATAAATATACCACACATGCAATCCTGCACCTGAAATAAAAGCTGATTGTAATGATTTCCCTGAATTGTAGAATGTTCAGGTATTGTTCTAACTTCATACATTCTTTTCTATTCACTTCAGAAGTCATTTCCAGAAATTTTTAAGAAATAATATGAAATAGTGAAATAATTTAGCTTACACTAAAAAATCACACAGAGAACAGAGCCCTACTACTACTGGCCTTTGCTTGCATTCAAGTTAGGCAAAACTCTCAGTGTTCTTTATACAGAATTTGAGGAAACGCCATTTAATTTCCATGAAAGTTGATTCATTTTAGTTTCAGTAAATGTAATGAACTGTGTACTTTACATTAAAGACATTTCATCAGAGGACATCAGTTAATGTCTTGAATATTAACAAATTAGATTTTACAACACCCTTGAAATTTAAGAGGAAGGTGTGGTTCTACTTTAACCACTCCTACATAATTGATTATTACCATTTGAAAAACTGCAGTTTCCTTAAATAGCTTGGAATTGGGTATGTATTAAGTATGAAGTGTATTTTAATCAATGAAATATGTATTGCTGACTGAATTGAGAAGATGGTAGAAAAAATCAAATAAATTGCATCTTCTAGTGACTGTCTTATATTAAGATCTAGGACTTTCCTTTGTGTTTCAGACAACTATGAATTGTAACCAACATATCCACTTTTACCTGTTTTTAGAAGAATATGATCCTCCAATGCCTGGCACATAGTAAACATTTAGTAAGTGTTTAAATACATAGTTCTATATAAATGAAAGAATACATACTTAGGTAAGTGAATGAATGCATTACCTAACAATCATAATCAAAGTGGAATGGTTAAACTGATATTGCTGTTGCATTATTCATATTAAATTATTTTCAAGCCTTAATAAATATCTTTCCCTGATTTACCTAAATTTCTTAACTGAACTACTGAGAACTGATGGGGTATATTTGGAGACCAGGGGATTGAGATTTAGCATGATGGATGGACAGTATGACGTTATGTGACCTGCTGTAATTGAGTCTGATGAAACAATATTTAGTAGGGGTCTTGAATATCCCAATCTTCAACAACCTAACATACTGGTTACATATACTCTTTTCTCCCTACTGCTGACTTGGGCTTCTTCACATGATAATGGTTGTGTTCTGGAGGGCAAATCCCAATAGGCAACTATTTATAAAGCCTCTGCTTATGTCGAACTTGCTGATGTCTGTTTGGTTAAACTTAGTCCTTTGTCTAAGTCCTGAGTAAGAGTAATAACAGACTACATAAAAATATAGATATCCAAGAGGTATGACTCACTAGAGTGTGTGAGGGTAGGGCTCATTTTAATAATCTACCAAAGTGTAATGCAATCAATCTTATATTCTAGAAAGGTATCCTGGGTGTGAAGAAAAAAACTGATTAGATGTCAGGAATATGGAATTTGGGTAGACCTATTTAGATACTATTTTATCCACCAAGGAAGAGATGTTGGCACTTTGAACAGAATACCAATAGGATAAAAGGCAGTGGGTGGATTTGAAATCTATTTATCAGTTAAATTCAAAGCCTTGGTGTTAACAGACATAGGAAGAGAGAGAAGGAATTATGCAGCATGACTCAGGTTTCTGATGTGTGTGCCCGAGTGAATGATGTTACCTTTCTGAGAAGAGAAACACTGGAGGAAAACAATGTTATGGTACAAGTTCAGTGCTGAACATTTTGCGGTAGTGATGCCTTTTAGACTTCTGGATGAAAATGCAAAAACAGGTAGTTGGTTATCTAGGTCTAGACCTCAGAAGAGAAACCTGTGCCAAAGTTAAACATACAAAATCATAATTAAAGTCACGTGTCCACCTTACCAAAATCTTGTCATGGCTAATTAAGGTAGAAATTTAGAGTGGTGCATATAGCAGAGGTAATTGAGAGAAGATAAAATTGAGAGCTCAGTGTCTCCAACTGTTGGTAGAAGTTTGCTTTAATGGAGAGACCTACTGGGGTGATACCTAGAGGAAAAAGTGGGATCAATAAGCTTTTGTGTGTGTGTGTGTGTGTGTGTGTTTCTTGTTTTGCAATAAGA
Source organism: Oryctolagus cuniculus (assembly GCF_964237555.1). NCBI lineage: Eukaryota > Metazoa > Chordata > Mammalia > Lagomorpha > Leporidae > Oryctolagus > Oryctolagus cuniculus. The sequence continues at coordinate 97,654,771 of NC_091438.1, forward strand.
AGAAATTGAACACTTAAAAATACTCACAGGCATAAACATGGAAATCAGATGTTGAAAACACCAGCCCTCCTTGACTCATTTACCTGTTTTTCCACTGAATCTGGTAAACTAATCTTAGTTGTCATCAATTGGCAGGAGTTCATACAGGAGATATTTGACATTAAATAAGAAAAAGCTTTCTAATTTACTGAACTCTCTGAGCCTAGAATGCCCTTCCTGCTCTTTCTCTATGTTTCTGGGGGTTCAGTTCTGCCTGCCCTTCAAAGGTAGATTCTTCATTTCTTCTTCCCCAGGGCTCATTCCCCCAACTTGTAAATGTTCATATCCCTGCTCTATCTGTAATCCTTATGCTTTTCTCTTTTTCTTTGGAATAATGGCTTGCTTTCATTCTTTACCTACTATCTTCTAGAGAGTAGTGATTATTTCTTATTCATTTTTCTATCCCCTCAGTGCCAGATACATAATAGGAAATCAAGAACAGTTTAGCGGATAAATGCGTTGGTAAGAATTCAGGCAGTAGTCCCAGGTTGTTAAGGCCATTCTTTTTGGATAAGATTTGTGCTTGTGGGTGGGATCCTTCTTCAATGCATACCACATAGTTTGCTACTCTTTCAACCTACTCATAGACACGTTTTGGATGTATTTGCACTAAGAGAATTTCTAATTGAGAGTTGCATCAATTTGTTACCTATAAGAACCAATAAGTTGTACATATGGTAATTATTCTCTATTTTAGATAAAAGGTTTATATCAGGATATCCACACTTTGTTGCATTTCAAATGGTTTATGATGATAATAGTTAGCATTTAAATAGAAACTTACCTCCTCAGAGACCTTACAGCCATACTTATTATAAAATGGAATGGTCACACTATTATCCTTCATTGGGAAATCTTTAAATATGAAAATGTAGTTATGGAGGTCTGATGCAGTTAGTGATGCTGTGCATTTTACCAACAACTTTTTATGGCATGAAATCGAGATGTGGCAGACCATTAGTACTTTTGCAGCCCTGAAACTTAGCATGTAATGTATGCTTGAAGGTACGACTACACAAAGACAAAAAAAATTCCTTCTACAATAACTCACCATTTGTCAAGGAGAGAAACCTTTTATTTCAGCAATCTCTTAATCGCCACAGGACATGAGTGAACACTGAAAGAAATCAGTCTGTTTGAAACTCTTGGTGAGATCATTCAAAGCCAGTCTCAGGCTGTGATCACTCATAAGACACTACTGATTTTGAGAGCATCATAAGAGCATAGTTAGGCTTTCAAAGACTAAATCTCAATTCAAGATCCCTATTGGATTCTTACAGTTATCTCATCATCTTGGCTATTATACTACTGTACCTTCGAGGGAATGTCAATTTTATTTTATTCTCTTCTTATATGCCAGGCTTATTTCTGGTCTTTCATGACTTAAAGTTGTAGCTGGTGGGCTTTTAGAAATATATTAGATGAGGTCTGAAACCAGCTTCAAGAAAGAATTATGGTATAAAAAGTTAAATGGTTAAATACAAATTATGAAACTAGAAAAACTAGAAATTTCTTATTTAGATAAAAAATATATATACTTTTTGTTTCTCAAGATTTATATATTTATTTTCTTATGAAATTTTGGAGTTTCATATATTGAGGGAGCTGGCAGTAGTGGAAGAGCTCTGAATTAAGAAGCAGAGTTAGGCAACAGGAGTTCTAATCTCAGTGTGCAATTTAGTTGTGTGATTTGGAGGAAATTAATATAATCTCTCTGAGGAGGCTTGAGGGTCACATGATTAAAATAAGAAATTGGAAGGTAATAGTTCTTTTAATTTTATATTTGAAATGAGATTCTATAAGTTGGAGATATATGATTAACAATTAGAAACTACCTTTATTGATATGATTAGAAGCCTGTGTCCTCACACATTTTATCAAGTTAATTCATCATGCATAATTTCATTACTATAAACATAGTTAAGAATTATTTAAAAGAAAATTATTTTCTCAATTGTTTGTTAAAAAATTATTCCTGGGTTGAGTATTTGGCCCAGCAGTCAAGGCCCATTTAGGATGCCCACATTCCATATCAAAGTGCCTGTGTTTGACAGCTGGCTCCACTCCTAATTCCAGCTCCCTGCTAATGCTCACCCTAGGAGCCAGCTCAAGTACTTGGGATTCTAAAAAATTCTAAGAAATTTGTGTGTTTCCTTTTCAGGACAGTGAAGGGCCTGGGCTGTTTAGCCACACTTGAGTTTGAATGCTGATTCTTACTTTCCTAATTATATGACCTTAACCAATCAACAGAACATCTTTTAGACTCATTTTTTTACATGCAAATCAGTGATAAATGTAAATTTTCTTACTATATTATATTATTATTTATTATATATGTAATATATAATGTATATTATATATATTATATTATATTATTATATTATTCCAGAGCTATTGAGAAGAGCAGATGAGAAATGGTTAGCAAAGTATTTATAAATTGCAAAGTGCTGTGCCAGTGTTACTTGTGGAGTAGCTTATTCAGGTACTAAGAAGATCACATGTTCTGGTTGTATGGAGGCATTAGATAAGCATCATCTTTCTTTCTTTTTTGAAAAGATTTATTTATTTGAAAAGTAGAGTTACAGAGAGAGAGAGGGAGACACACACACAGAGAGAGAGAGAGAGAGAGAGAGAGATCTTCCATCTGCTGGTTCATTCCCCATATGGCTGAAACAGCTGGGGCTGGCCAGGTAGAGCCAGGATCCTGGAATTCCATCCAGGTCTACCAAGTAGGTACAGAGACCCAAGGACTTAAGCCATCTGCTGCTGCTTTACCAAGTGCAATAGCAGGAAACTGGGTGGGAAGTGGAGCAGCTGGAACTCAAACTGTTGCTCATATGGGATGCTGATTAACACACAGATTAACACACAGTTTGCCACAATGCCAGCCCCACACATCATCTTTCTTTAAGTCTTTTTTTTTTTTTTTTTGGGACAGGCAGAGTGGACAGTGAGAGAGAGAGACAGAGAGAAAGGTCTTCCTTTACTGTTGGTTCACCCTCCAATGGCCGCTGCGGCCAGCGCGCTGCGGCCAGTGCATCACACTGATCCGAAGGCAGGAGCCAGGTGCTCCTCCTGGTCTCCCATGGGATGCAGGGCCCAAGCACTTGGGCCATCCTCCACTGTACTCCCTGGCCACAGCAGAGAGCTGGCCTGGAAGAGGGGCAAACGGGACAGAATCCGGCACCCCGACCAGGACTAGAACCCGGTGTGCCGGCGCTGCAAGGCAGAGGATTAGCCTATTGAGCCATGGCGCCGGCCCTAAGTCTTGCATATAATAAAATATATAAAGCAAGGAGAGATTTTTCTAGTGAAGGATTATATGCGATGAGTTTAAATAGGTTTTTCACCAAAAGGACATCACAAAATGTCTTATACAGACCTGGGTTGTAAAACTGTCAAGTTGAATGTCAAACTATAACATTAGACTGAAGGACTTAAAAATATAACACTGTGTTGTATTAGGCTTTGTAGAAGGGACATTTTTCTTTTAGTCAAAGCACATGAAATAAAGAAAAATTTAACACTGTAGGCCTATGTGACTAACTTGAGTAATTATGATAATAGGGAATCCAGAATTAGGATGTCTATCTTTTCTGAACTTGATTTATGGAGAATGAACTGTGTCACGTAGAGTTAGATTGCCAGGAAAGGATGAATGACCAGAAAAATCAGAATCCAAACTTGACAAAAGCAAGGAAGAAAATTTAGGAATGCAAGCTAACATTTGTTACATGTGTTACACATCTGGTAGGGTGGAAGGTATTTTAGAGATGCATCTTCATTTATTTATGGTAATACTGTAAGAGGCAGTGATATTAACTTTAGTTTTTATAGAAGAGAATGAATAAACAGAATGACCTGATTTATTCTGTGGGCTAATAAGTGGCATAGGTAAATGAGTTTTGGTGATCACTAAGATCTTTTTTTCTTATTAAATATTTTTATTTTCTATTTATTTGAAAGGCAGAGTTACATACAGAGAGCAGGAGAGACAGAGAGAAAAAGAGGCCTTCCACCTGCTGGTTCACTCCCCAAATGGCAGCAATGGCTGGAGCTTGGTCAGGCTGAAGCCATGAGCCAGGAGCTTCATCCGGATCTCCCACATGGGTGCAGGGGCCTAAGCACTTGTGTCATCTTCCACTGCTTTCCCTACGCACATTAGCAGGGATATTGGTTGGAAATGGAGCAGCAGAGACTTGAGTGGTTGCCCATATAGGGTGCTGGTGCTGCAGGCTGTGGTCCAACCCATTGTGCCACAGAGCAGGGCCCCAGTAAAGTTCCTTCTAAAGTCAACACTCCATAAGGAAGGCTCGTCCTAGTCAAAAGTTATCATCAACTTGGCAGTCAAGTTCTCACACTTTTTGGTACAAAGCAAGGTATTTGTTTTCATGAGGTATATTGCTCCAATTTTTAGGCATTGTATATGTAGTAATATTTATAGAAAAACATGACTTTTCTAGTGATTGAGGAGAGTTTTATAGCAGTGTATGGATTACTTAGAGAAGGATAACAATTGCTTGGGGCTGTAGTGACGTAACAAGCCGTCGTTGAGGCAAGGGGTCAAATTCATGAATGTAATCTTTGATGGGGAGTGACATCATGGAACTGTGAGAGGAAAACTTAGTCATAGCCAATGCCATAGGCCTGCAAGGAATAGGTGGCTGGTGATTATTATAATGCTAAAGTTCTATTCTTTTAAAGTTTATTTTTCCTTAGGCAGCATAAGTGATGCCTCTGTATATTAGCACATAGAAGATTTCAAGAAGCCAAAAGACATACCATTTTCTCTGACTGGGACCTAAGATGAAGTTCTATTTTCACCATTCAGGAGGCCAAATCAAGATAGATGTTAAGAGAGCAGATTTATCCTCCTCATGGAAAGTCAGGTTTTGGAAGCTGTCAATTGTCAAATGCATCCTCTTCACTTGGTCTATAACATTCTTTATATTGAAATCACAGTGCTTTTTAGTTTTAGATATAGCACTGTTAAATATAGCTAACAGGGGCCAGCACTCTGGTGTAGTAGGTTAAGCCTCTTCCTATAGCACTGGCATCCCATAAGGACACCAGTCCATGTCCTGGCTGCTCCTCTTCTGATCCAGCTCTCTACTAATGGCCTGGGGAGGCAGTGGAAGATGGCCCAAGTGCTTGGTCCTCTGAACTCATGTTGGAGATCAGGACGAAGCTCCTGGGTCCTGGCTTCAGATCAATGCAGCTCTGGCCATTGCAGCCATTTGGGGAGTGAAACAGCAGGTGGAAGATCTCTCTCTGTTTCTCCCTCTCTCTGTCTGTAACTTTGCCTTATAAATAAATAAATGAACTTTTATTAAAAAATAACTTTGACATTTAAAATATTTTTCTCTGTCTCTGATACCAGAGATTTTAGACTTATATAGTCTTACATAATTTCTTTTCCAGAAATTAAAACAAAATAATGGGGAAAAAAACCAGCAAAGATAGGAGACATATTTATTTTAATTATTCTTCCCCAAGCTACTAAGAATTTGGTTTGTGCTTCTCTAACACAAAAAGAAAATAATGCATGACTATCCAAAGACATCAAAATGACTAAATCCTATTTACAGAGAAGTCAGACAGACTCAATCCTAAATTTCACTCAAATATATATGTTTAGAAAAACAAAACAATAAAAAAACCTTGATATTTTGGCAAGTGCAAAAATACAAATCTTTAATTGTAAGACCTGAGAACAAAATTTTTGGAAAATTTAATGCTAATTTAACTTTCTACTGGTACCTCCTGTACACAGGAGGTATAAGAATCACATTTCCATGCATCTGATAAGGTGAAAAATCCCTGCTGGAATTCATAACTGCACTAATGGATTCTATACAATTATATCTTCCAAAGAGTTCTGAATTAACAGTGTATTTTTCTATCTTAGAAGCTCCTTGTGGATTTTACTATATGTATTAACTGCATCATCAGTAGTTGAATTATTATTCATGTAATACTGACTTTTAATGTGAACAGGATGATCTTCATGGATTCTCCCACTAACTTTGTTTTTCATTGAATGTCATACCTTCAAATATAGATACTAATGTTGTTAGCTTAAACAGAGCTCAAAGAAACAACTGGTGTATCATTGGAAGATTTTGATAGTATGTTTTCACTGATACTAAAGACCCAAACCTTGAAAACTAGAATGCCAGTAGAGGGAGAGAAAGGAGCAAACAGCAAGCCCTTAAATGCTTAGCCCCATGTGGGCTGTTATGGAGGTTCTTTGGGCCATTTTAGAAGAGAAATTCCTCAATGGCAGTGGTAAGTACCATAGGTCTTCACAACTGGCTGTGAATTCTATTTATTTTTGTACATGGAAATCCTTAATATGAATTGTGGTAGGTAGAAGCTGACCCAAGTTGTCTGTATTTTAATTCCTAGAACCTGTGAATATGTTAACTGTCTAGGGCGAAATAGACTTTGCTGGTATAATTAAACTGGGAGATTATTCTGGATTATCCCAGAGGTCTATTCTAATCACCAGAGCCTGTAAAAGGACAGACCTTTGTTGAGGTGGTGGCAGAAATGATACAGGAGAAGAAATCAAAGAGATTTCAAGCACAAGAAGTGCTTAAGTTGCCTTGTTGGCTCTAAGACCTCAAGAGCAAGGATGGGAGAAATATCCTTAGGGGAGAAGTGCAGCTCCCTGCAAGGAGTCAGCAGGGTGCAGGGACTTTAGTTCTAAAACCATAGGAACTTATTCTGCCAATAGCCCCAAGGAGTTCAGAGGTGAATTCTGCCCAGAGCCTCCCAATAAGGACTGGTCACATCTACATTTCACTTTTCCCCGTGTGGTCAACCTGACTTTTTACTTACGGAGTGTGAGATAATAAATGTGTGCTGATTAAGCCACTAAATTTGTGGTAATTTGCTAGAGCAGCAATAAGAAACAAATAAATGGATTATGCTTTCATATAAGCAAAAGGTCAATATTAAGGAATAAAAGTTTCAGTTTAGTGCTCAACTGACTTCTTAAAGTTGTTTAAAAGAATAAAATTATCCCAGTTGGTTTATTCTTTCACTACTGAAAGATGTTTACAGGAAACTCAATAGTTGTGATAGGAAATGTTTATTTTTTTCCATCTCTAAAATTTTTCTTTAACTTGCATTCTTTCTTCTGAATAGTTTCTTCAATGTTTTTCCTGCTGTGCTAGTTGGTTCTGCCAAAGAGACAATGAGTTTAGAGCTTCTCTCCATGTCATAAAGTCTTAATATGTGCTACATCATGATGTTTTAAAAGATCTCTCTAGTTGTCTGCAGTCTGTCAGTTTTCACCACTTTGATTTATTCTCTCATATTTATTCACTTAGATCATTGCTTATCACCTAAGACTAGTATTATTCACTCTTCTCCAATTCTAAAAAAATAAATACAAAGAGGATTGTACTATTTACCTTCTTAAAATACTTCAATGATGCTCCATTGCTCCAAATTTATTTGCTTAGCTTAAACTACCCTGTACTTTGTGGCACTTAATTCTTCAGTCTCATTTTTTAAGGCTCTTATAATTACTCTCTGATGAACCACACTAAGCTATTTACATTTTCCACAGCTTTTTATATAGGCTTCACTCTCCCTCAGTTACATGTCATTATTCCTCACCTGAATAATTCCAAGTGGTACCTCAGTGCTCAACTTAGGCACCTTCTGTTTCCAGAAGCCTTTTACTCTATAGCAGGGCTAGATCTTTTACCTCTGTTTCGAAAATCCAAGGCTTAACAATATCTTAAAATTTGCAGTACTGTTTTGACATTGTCAGCTTACTCAATGACTTCTCTTTCTTTAAACTATAGGCTTCTTAATATTAAGATTTTTTTTTCATTTTATATAACTAATGATTGTAACACAATGCATTGAATAATATGTGTTAAATGACAAACTGAATAATGAATTAATCAACCAATCAATTCAGTTATCAGAGCCATGATTGCTCTTCAGAGCTAGGAAACCAGATTCATGACTAGGAGTTTAATTAGCAGGGACACAGTCAGTTATCAAAACAGATAAGAATCACAGGCAAAAGCAAGCATAGAAGGTTTATTAAGGGAATGAACCTCTTTGAACAGAACCTCTGTTGAATGAGTCTACTGTTTGGGAGGCCAGCAGTTCTCAGAGTTTGGCTCCTAATGTGGCAGCATGAGTTTCACCTGGGAATTTGTTAGAAATGCAAAGTTGTGGCCCTAAGTTAGATTTACTGAATCACAAACTCAGGAATAGAGTCCAGAAACCAGTGCTTCTCCAATTCCTCTACATGACTGTGATATATAAAGTGTGAGAACCACTGACATAGACCAAAAGAATTTGATGGGTGACTTAGCTTTAAGCAAGCAGAGTCAAATATCAGAGATCAAGTTCCCATTCTAAGAGATCAACTTCCTCTCTGGGAAAAAGAGGACAAGTTAAGAGAAACTTGGTATGGAAAGTTAGGCTATCAAACACAATGGAATTGAACAGGCATAGAGATAATACAATAGGTAGGGAGATGAAAGGAAATAATACTTCAATATCGAGCCAGTATTTCCCAAGATGGGAGGTCTTGATATGTTTGGGGATAGGTGGAGATGTGGATTCTGATACATACTTGCTGGTGATGAAAAGAGATGAGAGTAAGAATTCATATTTAATTAAACTTTGCAGGTGACTTAGGCATTTGCCACCTGTTGTTCCTAGATGAGATTAATTTTGTTATTACAATCTGCATTCCAAATCTACTGAATTTATAGGTATAAAATAGATTATCTAGCTCAATTAGAAGGACATTGGATTAGAGGTCAAGTTCTTAACTGACACACATTGCTAAACAGATAATACATAAATGGGACTAAAGAATTTTTAGTACCTTACTCACATAGTGGTAATGAAAACAGAATATAGGCAAAATGAAGCACAAGAAATAGAACTTTAAAAACAAATACTCAGCTTGCTCTTCATTATCCATGGTAATGTGATTAGCATGGACTTCAGCCAAAATCTTTCAACTATGTTTCTCATTAACTATGTACATGAATTCTTAACAAGGAACACAATTTCCATGCAGCCACATACACGATGCCAAAGATTCATATAATAATGATAATCTAGTCAATCTTCTAGGAGTTTACCCAAATACAAATATTCCACATTATATAAACAAAGATTTATTTAAATTTTTCATGTAGACGTTTAGATAACTAGAGCCTATACAGTATTCTCTCTCCCACCCTGATAACTTTCTATTGCTTTGAAACTATAGATCAAATAACTATTGAACCCCACTTTATATGCAGTGATGTCTAATTAAATTATTCATGAGATACAAAGTTGGCAGTAATAGAAAAGAGGTGAGAGAACAAACGTTACTTCAGAATTAAGAAAGTTCAGAACAACATATTACTTTATTTGTTATTTGGAATTGAACTTGAAACTCAAGGTTGACAAGTCAAACGAATTAAAAGAGGATGCACCTTCATAGTTCCACTTGTGGTAGCAGTAGACAAAAACCTCCTCTGAAAGCAGCAGTAGAAAACAATTAAAAAACATTACAAGGCACAAAACCAGTGAGGAATGAAGAGGCTAAAGATTCAGGATGAGAACAACACAAAGAGTATGAGCCCCAAATCAGAGATTACTTTTGTTCTTTGAAATCTTCATATTCCATTCCAAAATAAATTATTCATTGAATTGTAGTGATATGGGTCTTGTGCTGTGGTGTTGTGGGTTAAGCTACTGCCTGCAATGCCAGAATCCCATATGGGATCTGGTTTGAGTCCCTGATGCTCTACTTCTAATCCAGCTCCCTATGAATGTGCCTGAAAAGGCAGTGTGGGATGGCCCAAGTACTTGGGTCTTTGTACCCATGTGAGACCTGGAGGAAGCTCCTGGCTCCTGGCTTTAGTCTGACCCAGCCTGGTCATTGGGACCATTTTGGGAGTGAACCAGTAAATGGAAGATATCTCTCTGTCTCACTCTCTTCTCTCTTTCTCTTTCTGTGTAACTCTGCCTTTCAAAAAAATAAAATAAAAATCTTAAAAAAATAAAGTGCAATTACATGAATACAGAATAGAACAGAATAGTCTTGAAATGGAAATAACTCAAATGTCTACCAATAGTAGAATGGAAACCCAACTACATTAATTGTATAGATTACTACAGAGAAGTTTAAATGGGTGAATTCACACACAACAAAATATTGATCAAAGAAGCCAAATACTATGGTTTGCATATGGTTTAAGTCTGTCCCCTAAAGATTCAGGTGCTTGAAGCTTGTTCTTCAATGAGGTAATATTGAGAAGTGGTGGGGTATTTGGGTCCTAGTGGAAGACAGTTACGTTATTAGAGGAATGATCCTCAAAGAATCTATAAAGTGATCATATAAACAGGATCAAGTGCTTGGTAATAATAACAGATAGAATTAGAAAGGAGAGAATGTTCCAACATGGGAAGCAGTCCACACAGCAGACTCATGGAATGACGATCGCTTTAAGTAACATTCTGACCTCAGAATTATCCCTTAAGGCTTCCTGATCTGGTTGGAAGGCCTGTGAGAGCATTTCAGGCATGAAAAGCCAAGACACCGTGGCAAACAATGTTCTACATGAAGGATCTCCGTGAGTGAGACCTCAGCAGAAAGAAGTGCCCATCAAAGAGGGATGTACTCTTCTCTAAAGGGAGAAGAGAAATTCTACTTTGCTTATGGCCTTGTCCAAATATTGACTGAGTTTGTGGACTGAAAATGCTTCCACAGCCTAGGCAGCTCATGTCAAGTGCCTCGGGTAACCACTGATATATAAGAGTGCTCATTGTTAAATTAACAACAGGAATCACTGTGCACTAATTCACCATTCAGGACCTCTCTCTTCAATGAGTTGTATTATGAGAGTTAACTGTAAAATTAGTTCTCAAACAGGTTTTGTGTGTGTGTGTGTGTGTGTGTATGTATGTGCATGCACAAATTGTTGAAATCTTTACTTAGTATAGAGTTGGTCTTCTGTGTACAAAATTAATTGAAAATGAATCTTTTTTTTTTGCTTTCAAACTTTTATTTAATGAATATAAATTTCCAAAGTACAGCTTATGGATTACAATGGCTTCCCCCCCATAATGTCCCTCCCACTCGCAACCCTCCCCTTTCCCACTCCCTCTCAAATGTCCATTCTCCCAAAAGCAATTTATAGATTCAATGCAATACCAATCAAGATACCAAAGACCTTCTTCTCAGATCTGGAAAAAATGATGCTGAAATTCATATGGAGACACAGGAGACCTCGAATAGCTAAAGCAATTTTGTACAACAAAAACAAAGCTGGAGGCATCACAATACCAGATTTCAGGACATACTACAGGGCAGTTGTAATCAAAACAGCATGGTACTGGTACAGAAACAGATGGATAGACCAATGGAACAGAATAGAAATACCAGAAATCAATCCAAACATCTACAGCCAACTCATATTTGATCAAGGATCCAAAACCAATCCCTGGAGTAAGGACAATCTATTCAATAAATGGTGCTGGGAAAATTGGATTTCCACTTGCAGAATCATGAAGCAAGACCCCTACCTTTCACCTTACACAAAAATTCACTCAACATGGATTAAAGACTTAAATCTAAGACCTGACACCATCAAATTATTAGAGAGCATTGGAAAAACCCTGCAAGATATAGGTACCGGCAATGACTTCTTGGAAAACACCCCAGGAGCACAGGCAGTCAAAGCCAAAATCAACTATTGGGATTGCATCCAATTCAGAAGTTTCTGTACTGCAAAAGAAACAGTCAGGAAAGAGTAGAGACAACCAACAGAATGGGAAAAAATATTTGCAAACTATGCAACTGATAAAGAGTTGATAACCAGAATCTACAAAGACATCAAGAAACTCCACAAAAACAAAACAAACAACCCACTTAAGAGATGGGCCAAGGACCTCAATAGACATTTTTCAAAAGAGGAAATCCAAATGGCCAACAGACACATGAAAAAACGTTCAAGATCACTAGCAATCAGGGAAATGCAAATCAAAACCACAATGAGGTTTCACCTCACCCCAGTTAGAATGGATCACATTCAGAAATCTACCAACAACAGATGCTGGCGAGGATGTGGGGGAAAAAGGGACACTAACCCACTGTTGGTGGGAATGCAGATTGGTTAAGCCACTATGGAAGTCAGTCTGGAGATTCCTCAGAAACCTGAATATAACCCTACCATTCAACCCAGCCATCCCACTCCTTGGAATTTACCCAAAGGAAATGAAATTGGCAAACCAACAAGCTGTCTGCACATTAATGTTTATTGCGGCTCAATTCACAATAGCTAAGACCTGGAACCAACCCAAATGCCCATCAACAGTAGACTGGATAAAGAAATTATGGGACATGTACTCTATAGAATACTATACAGCAGTCAAAAACAACGAAACCCAGTCATTTGCAACAAGATGGAGGAATTTGGAAAACATCATGCTGAGTGAATTGAGCCAGTTCCAAAGGGACAAATATCATATGTTCTCCCTGATTGGCGACAACTAACTGAGCACCAAGGGGGAAACCTGTTGAAGTGAAATGGACACTATGAGAACCAGTGACTTGATCAGCTCTTGTCCTGACGGTTGATATACAATGTAATACTTTATCCATTTTAGTATTTTATTTGTTATAGTACCATTGGTTGAACTCTGTAATTAACTCTCAATTATTCTTTTTTTTTTTTTTTTTTTTTTTGACAGGCAGAGTGGACAGTGAGAGAGAGAGACAGAGAGAGAAAGGTCTTCCTTTGCCGTTGGTTCACCCTCCAATGGCCGCCGCTGCAGCCGGCGCACCGCGCTGATCCTGGCAGGAGCCAGGAGCCAGGTGCTTTTCCTGGTCTCCCATGGGGTGCAGGACCCAAGCACCTGGGCCATCCTCCACTGCACTCCCTGGCCATAGCAGAGAGCTGGCCTGGAAGAGGGGCAACCGGGACAGAATCCGGCGCCCCAACCGGGTCAATTATTCTTAGGTGTTTAAATTTTAACTGAAAAGTGATCTCTGTTAGGAATTTGGAAAACATTATGCTGAGTGTAATAAGCCAATCCCAAAGGGACAAATACCACTTGTTCTCCTTGATAGGTGACAACTAACTGAGCACCAAAAAGGAAACCTGTTAAAGTGAAATGAACACTATGAGAAACGGTGACTTGATCAGCCCTCACCCTGACTGTTGATGAGCAACTTGATATGTTATCCCTCTTAGTATTTTTTTTGTTTGTTCTACTTAATACTTTTGGTTGAATCCTGTAATCAATACACAATTCTTAAGTGCTGAAACTTAACTGAAAAGTGATTGCTGTTAAATGTAAGAGTGGGAATAAGAGAGGGAAGAGATGTGCAATTCGGGACATGTTCAAGCTGACTTACCTCATACGGTAGAGTTAGAAACATACCAGGGGATTCCAATTCAATCCCATCAAGGTGGCATGTACCAATGCCATCTCACTAGTCCCAGTGATCAATTTCTGTTCAAAATTGATCATAATGATAGGACTAAGAACCAAAGGGATCACAGAAACAAGAATAGTGTCTGAAAATGAATCTTAATGGAGAATGGGACTGGCAAGGGGAGAGGTGGGAGGGGGGAAAGTGGGAGTGTAGGTGGGAGGGTGGGTGTGGTGGGAAGAATAACTATGTTCCTGAAGTTGTACTTATGAAGCTTGTATTCCTTAAAAAATAAAGAAAAAATTTCAGTGCTGATATCTCGGAGTTGGCTTTCCGATGGGAGAGGAAAAAAAAAGTCTTGCCCCTGAATCCCTTTTGCTTTCTATATTATTATGTGATTGCTCTTTCCCTCTTGCACTGGCTCCCACCACGATGCCATCCAATATTCTATGATGAAGCCAGAAGGCCCTCATTGGAAATGAGCAGATGCTGACAACATACTCTTGAATCTTAAGTTAAATAAACCTCTTTTCTGTATTTATAATATACACCAGGATTTTGTTTTAGCAATAGGAAATAGACTAATATTTGGAGATATATGAGATTGTCTATGAATATACACATATAAAGTTTAAAATAGGCAAGAATAATTCATGGTGTTATATAGCAGTATTTGAGAAGACTTATTGATTAGACATTTGAATTTTGATCTGACTCCAATGTCTCTCCAGACTAGGAGAAAAATATTTTCCATACTAGCCAGATCAGAATTAAGATTTTTAGTGGATTTTGGGGGAGATTGTCTCAGCTAACATCTTAGCATTTCTTATGTTGCATAGCTCTTTCTTACAAAATTTCCCCCTGGGACTTCTGAAAAAAGAGTAATATAATCTCTATCTTGCAGGCTTTGGGCTCTTGCAGTACCTACCAAAATAACACCTAATGCTGTCTCATTTTGTCATTGCAAAACTCACACAATTAACTGCCATTACAGAATTCATAAAAGAGTCAGATCCCTTGAATCATGGTATTTTCTTTTATGTATACTTGGATAATTCTTTATGATAGAACAATAAGCAAAAAGTCAAAGGGATAAAAATGGGAAAAGAGGGAGTCAAATTACCCCTGTTTGCAGATGACATGTTCCTATACATAGGGGAACCAAAAGACTTCATTAAGAGATTATTGGAACTCATAAAAGTGTTTGACAAAGCTGCAGGATATAAAATCAGCATACAAAATCAAAAAGCTTTGTCTATACAAACAATGTCATGGCTGAAAATAACTTGTAAGATCAGTCCCATTCACAATAGTTATAAAAAATTTCAATACCTTGGAATAAATTAACCAAGGATGTGGGAAATCTATACAATGAAAATAAAATATCATTAAGGAAAGAAATAGAAGACAAAAAATGGAAAAATCTTCCATGTTCATGGATTGGAAGTATTGATATCATCAAAATGTCCACATTACTGAAGGCAATTTACTGATTCAATGTTATCCCAACAAAAATACCAAGTTTATTCTCAAATGTGGAGAAAATGACCAAAAAATTCATATGACATCACAAGAGACCCAGATTATCTAAAGCAATCCTAAGTGATAAAAATGAAGCTAGAGGCATCATAATATCAGATTTAAAGACATATTAAAGGCAGTTATAATCAAAACAGTTTGGTACTGGCACAGGAATAGACATGGAACAATGGAACAGACTAAAGACCTCAGAAAATAATCCACACATCTATAGCCAATTAATCCTTGACAAATAATCTAAAATCACTCCCTGGAGAAAGGATAGTGTCTTCAACAAACGGTGCTGGGAAAACTGGATCATGATGTGCAGAAGTATGAAACAAGACCCCTACTTTACACCTTATACAAAAATCAACTCAAAATGGATCAAGGATCTTAAACTACAACCTGATACCATAAAATTACTAGAGAAGAACATTGAGGAAACTGCAAGACATTGGAATAGGCAAAGATTTCTTGAAAAAGTTCAGAAGCAGAGGATACCAAAGCAAAAATAGATGGGATTACATGAAGCTGATAAGCTTCTGCACTGCAAAATAAACACTCAACTAATTGAAGAGACAACCAGAAGAATGGGAGAAAATATTTGCGAACTATACAAATGATAAAGGATTACATCCAGGATCTATAAAGAGCTCAAGAGACAATAACAAGAAAACAATCCAGTTAAGAAACTGGTAAAGAACTTGAACAGGCATTTAAAAAAAATTAAAATGGCCAACAGACTTATGAAAAAATGCTCAAAATCACTAAAAACCAGGGAAATGCAAATCAAAACCTAAACAAAGTTTCACCTCACCTCAGTTAAACTGGCTTCTAAAGAAATCAAAACAATAAATACTGGTGATGATGTGGGGGAAAAAAGTATCCTAATACACTGCGGTGAGAATGTTAACTAGTACAGCTTTTGGGGAGACAGTATGGAGATTCCTCAGAAATCTGAAAATAGATCCACTGTCAGATCCAGCCAGGGTACTCCTGGGAATTTACCCAAAGGAAATGAAATCAGCATAAGGGAGAGTTATCTGTATCCCCATGTTTATTGCAGCTCAATTCATAATAGCTAAGGTATGTAATCAACACTGATGTCCATCAACTGATGAATGGATAAAGAAAATGTGGTATATAAACACTATGGAATACTATTTAGTCATAAAAAAGAATGAAATACTGTCTTTTGCAACCAAATGAATGCAACTGGAAAGACAAACATATGTTTTCACTGATCTATGGTAACCATTGGAGTACAAAAATATAACATTGAGCAAATTGACATTTTGAGGTTTGTTTATTTTGTTTACAGTTCTTGTTTCTACCTTGAGGAACAGTGTTTTTTTCTTACTGTTTGTTGAACTCTTTACTTAGTGCTGGGTTAAGCTTATGGTTATACAATAAACTGACAGTATTCATTGTAAAAATTAAAAGGAAGAATAAAAATGTAGGACGAGTCAGGGTGGGAGTCTGGGTGGGTGAAATGGTAAGATGGGAAATATCACTATGCTACTAAACCTGTATATACAAAATATGGCCGGTGCCATGGCTCACTTGGCTAATGCTCCTCCTGTGGTGCCAGCACCCTGGGTTCTAGTCCTGGTTAGGGTGCCAGGTACTAGTTCCTCTTCCAGTCCAGCTCTCTGCTGTGGCCCAGGAAGGCAGTGGAGGATGGCCCAAGTGCTTGGGTCCCTGCACCCGCGTGGGAGACCAGACAGAAGCACATGGCTCCTGGCTTCGGATCAGCGCAGTGCAGGCTGCGGTGGCCATTAGCGGAGTGAACCAATGGAAGGAAGACCTTTCTCTCTGTCTCCCTCACTGTCTAACTCTGCCTGTCAAAAAAAAAAAAATTAAAAATTAAAAAAAAAACAAAATACATGAAATTTGTTCACCTTATGTAAATAAAAATTATAAAAGGTAATTACTATTTTATATAGGCTAACAATTAAAATCCCGATATCCTCATAAATGTTAATAGATTTAAGCTTAACAACTTTATTTTGCCAAGGCTGACTTTGTGGCATAGTGGGTAAAGCCACTCCCTGCAATACCAGCATCCAATATGGGTGCTGGTTCATGTCCCAGCTGTTCCACTTCTGATCCAGTTCTCTCCTAAAGGCCGGGAAAGCAGTGGAAGATGGCCCAGTGCTTGGGTCCCTATACCCACGTGGGAGACCATGAAGAAGCTCCTGGCTTCTTTCTTGTTCCTGGCCTAGCCCTGGTCATTACACCATTTGGGGAGTGAAGCAAAGGATGGGAGATCTCTCTGTCTCTGTCTCTCTCCCTTTCTCTCTCTGTAACCCTGTCATTTGAATAAATAAATAAATATTAAAAAACTGTAGATATGAAATACATGAACTTTTTTCCTTCTATATAAATAAAATGGAATAAAAAGCTATGTAAACTATTGCACTTGAGAAGTTTTTTCATGTAATTAGATATGTTTACACATTTTAATCCACTTTTTAGTGCAAGAGAAATTGGCAAGTGACTCAATAAGAAAACTGTTCTGTCTAAAAAAAGAGAAAAAGATAAACCCCTAAGAAATAAAGTAAAATATATGAAGGATGAGAACTCTCAGATTATTCCAAGTTGTTTTTCGTTTAATACTCAAAACATACAAATTTAATGTTTGTGTCCTTCCTATGAATATCTTATAGCATGGTACAAGCATAGTTCTGAAATTGTAGTCTCCTAAAGTAATGAGCTCCTCTCCAGCTGCAAATACTATGGGTAATCCAAAGCCTACATGAAATAGCAGACCTGTGCTTGAAGAATTTAATATTGAAAAATAAAATAAGCAGAGTTTTGAAATAATTACATAGCAATTTTATTGTTTAAATTTACATGGCAAAGACAAATTTGATCATATTTGACATCTTATTTCTTTTGTTATTTCTTTTGTGTAAAGCTGTTATTATCTCTCTTAACCTCCTAATGGGAGAATTATGTTTGAGCAATTGCCTCTCCAGCAACATTTATGAAAATGAGCATAGTGCTCTGAAAATACTTCCCTCCATAGCTCATTAAATGTTCTTTATTAACTTGCTCACATGGAGTATGGATTATTTGGCCTCCCCATAACTGAAGAGTAGAATTTATCAAACAATGGTAAGCTATTTATACATTTTCCTTTTTGTTACAAATGCAGATAGGTACATGCCTTTTCATTGATAGTGTCATTAAAGATTCAATACCACTTGTGAATAACAAAGGGATGAATTACATAGTTAAGTATTAAAACCAGTAAATAAAAGTTTTCAAAAAATTTTTCTTCCAACTGTGAAAGCATTAAAAAAATCTTTTCTGTAGCTCATTACAAAGAACAATATGAAGTACCAGAATTGCTATGAGCTGGAAATTCAACCAAATTTAGCATTCAGTGATATACATATATGATGGTTTATAGGAAGATATCTATCTCTCTCTATAGATAAATATATCTATATAGAAGCAAAAACTCTCACAGAGGCTAGACTTACTCAGTCACTTTGCCAGTACAGAATTGCTACTTAATACTGCCTTTTTGTATTAGGCACATTGTCCATTTTGATGAGTAAGAAGGTGAAGCTTGAATTTAAGACTTAAAAACTTTCCAATATTGTTGCTGTCCTATTTCTAAATGTTAGCAGGGTTAACTTTAAAATCACTCAAAACTTTGTATTGCTTCCTTTTTTTCTTTCCTTACAAGCCAAGAGCTTGAAATTTTTTAGTTCTCTGTTCCCAAATACGTCATTGCAATGATCTGACTGACATCCCATTCACTTCTCTCATCAAAAGGCATTTGTGAACCACTTTTTAATACCACGCTTATAATTGAATTTTTGCTGATAAGCAGCACTTGGAAGAATTTTGCACAAACAATAGTCCAGGATATTGTATAGGAATTTCCTCTGAATTCTCATAGTGCTTTCAAGTGCTCCCAATCTTCCTTACCCCCATGGTATTTGTGTCTTTTGTGTCTGTGAGCACTCAAACTTTTCCCTCCTGAGTCTCAGGTACCTTCTCTCAACTGAAACAGCAGGATGGGTAAGACAGTCCCAACTCAGCATCCAACTACCCTGGCTTATCTCAACCACTGCTGTTTTATTTTATTTTATTTTTTATTCTGGCTGAAAATCCCTATTCATTGAAGTTCCAGTTCAAGTATTACTGTGTCTATGAATCCTTCTCTGTGCAGAGTTGGTTATATGTTTTCTGTACTTTCACAATAATTTTTTATTATTATTTGGATGTTTTGTCTGAATACTGGGTTTAGAGCTCCTTAAGGATAGGCACTATGTCTTAATCAATTCAGAATCCCCTGGTATAAAATATAGAGTCCATTCTAAATTAGTTCTTGCTGAATAAATGAATGAGCCAGTTAACTCTAAGAACAAAGTAAGGACCCACTACTATTTCACTGTATAGCATTTATATCAGTGATGTTTACCCCCTGTGCCATGGTGGGTGCCACTAGGGGTGGCAGTAGAGTTACTACATGGGATTAACTATACAGTTGGCAAACTTGCTTTTGCCTGCTCCACATACACTTCTACTTCTTGATTTTCCCTTGGAGAATCACTTCCTTACTTTTAGTTCTGAGGCTCACAGAGATCGGCAGTTTTAGGAGTGATTTTTGGATCATTTGGCCAATCAAAACATCACCTTCTCCTATGTCTAGTCATGCAAGGATGAGGAAAGTCAGGCTTGCAGGCCATACAAGGCCTGTGAAATCATTTGGGCAGGCCCTGCCAAGGCAACTCCAGGTGGGACTTGAAATTCAATAAATATATGGCAAAATAAATGTTGTTGATAATTTCATATGACTCCCAAATGATGTTATACATATCTAAATGGCCCTTGAAAGAAGAAAGGTTTGCCTTTTCTGTGTATTAGTGGGTTTATACAAAACTATGAGGCCAAAGGTATACTAATCAAAGATATACAATTCTAGGATACCTGTTGATATGTGAACTAGATGACCTCCTTCCATTTCAAGAATGGCCATAGGTGGAGATTAGGAATAAATTTAGTAATAATGAAACCAGTTGGGGGTGTTTGGCCTGCCGGTGTGGTCTCTGGTTAAAATGCCTGCATCCCACTGGGTTTGGTACCAATATTTTGCTCCTGACTCCAGTTTCCTGATTATGGGATGCAGTGGTGATAACGTAAGTGATTGCTTTCCTGCCAACCTCATGGGAGACCTGGATTGAGTTTCTGGCTCCAAGCTTCAGCCCAGCCAAGGGCCATTGTAAGTATTTGGGAGGGATCCAAACAATGGGCACTTTCTCTGTCTTTGTGTTTTTCTCTGCCTCTCAAACAAATAGGTTTAAAAAAAATTTAAGAAATAATAAAACAGATAAGAAAGATAGATTTAGAGCTGGAGCAAGAACATGTTTTGATTATACTGTTTGAAATTCCAATTCTAACCACATTTAAATGACATTTATTCCCAGATTTTTCTTTTGTATGTGAAAAACATATTCTGTTGTGCTTAAGCAAAAAAGGTTTCTGTCATTCTCAATTTAAAAAGGCCGTATAATAGAGACTATCAAAAATTGCACTAAACTTTGTCTAGATTACAAATTAAAAATATACTATATGTATATAGTCTAGATTACAGACTAAATATCTATATGCAACACACATACATACATACACACACATACACACACATATATGTATGTCTGTAGCTATTTATATATATATACATATATAAAATAACATACTGTTATTTTCAAATACATGAAATACTATAATAAATGAAATAAAAAGAAATTTGTAAGAGCTACTGATTTTAGGCCAGCACAGTTATACATTCCTTTATTTGGTAGATAACAAAAGTGTAGCGACATTTCTTGAGATCTGCCTTTTAATACTAAAAAAGAGATTGTCATATTCTAAGTCTTTTTCAGCATTGATTTGGAACATCTGGCACAATCCTGAAGCTATAATATATATTTAAAATACATATTGATGGATTTCAATTTCCAAAGGAGGTCTTTTCCATTAGCTTAAATATAGTATTGTGTTAAATCGTATGATATTGTTGATTTGCAACCATTTTGCACAATATTTGATGAAAGCCTGTTTTATATGGAAGATCAACAAATGCTGGCTTATTGAATGAATGAATGAATAAATCAAAGTGCTCTGCTATTTTATCCTGCAGCTGTATAATTCTAGTCCTAAATAAGCAGAAATGGCTATTTTGTGACCATTTGTTTCTTGTCTCACCTTATTTTTCTTCAAATTTGCTTGTGTGCTTAGACATAACCTAAGAGATAGAAATTGCAAAATTAATTTCTATTTCTAGGTCACTTTTTCTCTGCTAAAGAAATAGCTATTTCCAAATGCCTGAACATTGTAGCCCTTTCTCTACCATCTAAATATAGGTAATGTTATTTTCTTCCTCAAATTTGATTTCTTCCTTTCATTTTTATAAAGTAAATGGAAAGTATGTCATTACAAAAATTAAAAGAAAGTTAAGAAAGGAAGGAGGGAAAAAAGGATGGAATGTATCTTTATGTTCTTAAAACTGTATATATGAAGTACATAAAATGTATTGCGTTTCTATAAATTTAAAAAACTGAAAATAAAACAGAGTGCACTGATTCATAGAAGATTCTTAGTAATGTATTTGAAACTTTAGCCTTTAGTTCCTTTCTGTGCTCACCTTATGTCTGAAAAGCCTTTATCATCCTATATCTATTCCCATGAGGCTCAATATTCCTTTCTCTCCTTACTGTTCAAATTATCTGTGATGTCATCTAGAAGGAAACTGAACAAAACAGCTCTGCAAATATATGAGAAAAAGAAATACAAACCCGTGCTTACTCCCTTTTACTTATGCGATCCAGTCCTCCCCAACACATTGTTTTTTGTTAATTGTCATAAATGACAGCCGTGCTGATTATATATTTCTACCTCTATGAAGGCCATATATTCTGTATCTTTACAGTGCCCAGGATGCTTGTGGAATCCATGAACATAATTGTAAGAGATTTGTGTATAAATAGAAATGTTTCCCAAACTCTAGATGCAAAAACTATTTTGTATTCCTGAAGACACTTATGTACTTCCTGAACCATAATTATGCTTCCCAACATTCACAAAATTAGAACCTCAAATTAAACATCTCATTAATATAGTTCCTTTGCAATTCATCTATTTGTTTCAAAATGATAAAAGGGGAAAATTATGCATTTCAGGAGGGACTCAGTCACAGTATCAACCCACACTTATTTGACTGTCTCAGAAAATAGAAACTGCAAAGCCTGTTATGGGAAGAGTGTGGAAAACAGGAAGTCAACCAAGTGAGTAAACATGAAATGGAGGATTATCCTTATTTGTGAAGAATCCATTCCAGCAAGAAATTGAATCAGGGGCTTCTGCATCTAAAGCAGTGGGGCTACTGATAGAACCTTGAGGAAATGACCTTTCTGATGAGAAGCAGACTGGACTAAGGGCTATGAGACAGCACGGTCTGGTGATCTGAGAACTAAACCAGGAGCCCGAGATCAGGAGTTAAATCCAAGCTCTGTCACTGGGTTTAAGTAATTTATTGTAATTCAGCAGCCTTGTACTGAGCCCTTACTTCTGCCAGGTCCTGAGCCAAGTGCAAGGACTTTGCTCACATGATTAGATCCTTCTAACCTGCAACATCAAATTTTCCTCTCTACCCAATTATTCCATCATCATTCACACATGCTCTAGTAGCTCCCATTCTTAAAATCCCTTCCTGACCCACAGCCTCTTCCAGGTACTATCCAATTTCTCATTTTCTCTGGACTTCAAAACTTGTCAAAAAATTTCTGTTTGTTGGTTCCTCTGCCCCACCTTCCATTATCACGCCAAGCCCCTTTAACTGAGTTTTAGAGAATAGTACAGTGATATAGGAAAGAATCTGATGCCAGAGTCATCCTGCCTAGCTTCGAATCCTAGCACTGCCATGCAGGAAATATGAGGCAGGCCATTGATATCCTGTGCCTCCATTTTTCAGAAGTAAAGTGGAATAATAATTGCATCTTATTATTTTAAAATATATAAGGCACTTAAAGTATGCTTCCACACAAGTGTAGTAAGCACTACATAAGTGGTCTCTAGAACTTGATAAAAACTACTGTAGTCAAGGCATCTAGTAATTCCCATCTTGACAAATATACTGATCACTATTTCATGATTGTAC